>NC_142793.1:21092313-21429813 GCF_988280905.1 Pimephales promelas
GCATCGGAAGAACTCTGGAAAACTTCATGTGAAAGAAGCCTGGAAAATTGGACTCCTTTGGCCCTTTTCTGTCAATACACAAGCAGAGGAATGACAAGTTAAAAGAAGAAGTACTTCACGGCGTAGCGAGAAGCTGCATGACTTCCTAGCTTGGAAAGAAAGTGGTTTTGAGACGGTGATTGTGTGGCAACCAAGGAAACTATAACGCTTTGCTTGGTACTTTCCTCCTGTTTTGTAAATATTAGCTGCCTGGTAAAAGTCTTTTCTCTCTCTCTCTCTCTCTCTCTCTCGGTTTAGATAGACCTCTTCCCTCCTGCATCTTCCAAACAGGCATCAAAATAAACAATGCGTATTGCTTCTAATCACTTGTATGGTTGATTCTATTCGCGATCCGTCAGAGCAGTCAGGGGTCTCATTGGTGGATTTATGGTGGAAAATTTGCATAAATTATGAGCAAATCCGCAAGCTCGTGTGTGGTCCATCGCATTGCAAACTCGCCAAGCGGAAAGGTGGCCCTTGGTGAGCTCTGAAAAAAAAGCTTGAATGGCCATTGCTCAAAATAGGCTTCCATTTGGTTTTCACATTCATATAATTGACTTATGGATATTTTATACAGTTTTCACAAGGCCACTCTGAAGGCTTTATTTGCATATCTGAAGTACTTTTCAGTTTGCTTTACATGAGCACAAAAGCCCGCCTGGCATTATGAAGTTTCATTTCAAGAAGGGTTTTTTTTTTTTTAAATGTGTTTGCACATTTGCTTATGTAACCTCTATAGGTCACGTCACTTGTGTTGCTTTAGGAGAAAAAAAAATCTCGCTTTTATTTTTTAAATAAAAATACATAGACTGTTATAGTGAATTATATATATTAATATATGTTGGAAGCCTTAATCTACACATAGGTCGTGTATTTTTATATTTATCCCGTCGTCGGCTTTGTGAAGAGGTTTCTCAAGTATTGCTGTTAATATTGTCGGGTGTGCTCGCGCATTTAAACCCGCAATAATGAGATCTGGCTACATCTTTAAAATTAAGAGAATATTAATCACTGACAAAAAGAGGTGATTTGTTCACACCTTACAGTGTTAATGTGTATTTACATAAGTAAGTAAGCACCGTGTAATAATGAACTATGTGTAATTATTTAGCAGATGCCCATTGTTATTAATCGCACCGCGAATATGTTTTCATCATTATACCATGACAACATTTTGTTTCCATGTGTTCTACCAAACTCGTTAAATAATCAAAGCGGTCGTGAAATAAAATAATCCGCGCATAAATTGAAACTTTCATTAAAAAAAATTAAGGCAGCAACTTACGTTTCAAGTTTTTTTTTTTTAGTGTGATTATAGTTAACCTTTATGATTTAATGAAACATATACTAGCGATATCGCCTGACTGTAGTAAAAGAACATCCGTGGAACATTTTCTAGATGCTAATAAACATATGCTTATGGGCTAAATGACACATGTATGACTCCCTTGGCTCATTATAATAACGAGGCGCTCTGGTTAGTCATGTGGAAACGGTTGAAAAAAAACCCAGAAACAAATGTGTCGCTACACGGTGTAATTTGCCTCCACATGTTTACGTTGGGATGCAATTGACATTTTCGCTCCAAGGAGGCATATAACAAAACAGGCAAAAGTCATACGAACTGTGTCATGACAGCAAGACAAGCAAAAAGTAACTGTGACGATACAATGCAAACTGCATGCAAGTTCCAGCCAATTTCCATGTCAAACATCCCATTGCTCAGTAGCTCCATTTGTACGTGTGAATTGTAGACCAAGCACCCTACGAAGCGCGCAGAAAGGTTCACACACATACCTTCACACACTGTTACCGGGTGCCATCGCAGTTCAATTCCGGTTGCCGAGCCTTTTCACCCCTTTGCTCTGTCTTCAAATGGAAATGATTTCTATTGGCCCAAGGTGTCCATGTAAATAGGTGTAAATGAAACCAGATTATGCCTTTCTCCCAGCCCCCCTCCTCCCAAGGCGATTGTCATGTGATAGCAAAGAAGTGGCACATTAATGAAGCGCCTCTACAGGGGTCTTTTCTGCCTATGTCGCCACATAAAACTATCAGATGGTTAGAGGAAGGACATGGAGGCAGCCACTTAGCTCTCAGTCTTATCAAGAAAGAAGGAGAGAGAGAACGCGAGAGAGGGGATCTGGTCCACTCAAGCTGGCCTGGGAAGAAGGAAACCTTACTTCTTGTTGTTTCTTGAGCTCACAGCTCCAAGGAAGTGAACTTGCAGGACGAGTCTCTGCTCTCTTAACAGAAAGAAAACACAACTGAGGACAGACATCCAGCTGAATTCCGACGCAGACTTTTGGACAGGATGCCTAGACCCGGGAGAAACACTTACAGCGACCAGAAGCCGCCGTACTCCTACATTTCCCTCACCGCTATGGCCATCCAGAGTTGTCCGGAGAAGATGCTTCCTCTCAGCGAGATCTACAAGTTTATCATGGACCGCTTTCCTTATTACCGGGAAAACACCCAGCGCTGGCAGAACTCCCTGCGCCACAACCTCTCGTTCAACGACTGCTTCATTAAAATCCCCCGACGCCCGGACCAGCCCGGGAAGGGCAGCTTCTGGGCGCTACACCCCAGCTGCGGCGACATGTTCGAGAACGGAAGTTTCCTGCGACGCCGCAAACGTTTCAAGGTGATGACATCAGAGCACCTGGCACCCAGCAAGCCCTCGGACGCTGCCCACTACCTTCAGCAGCACGCCAAGATCCGGCTCAGCGCCCTGGGAACCCACCTCCCCCAGATGTCCAGCTACAACCTGGGAGTGTCCCAGCCGTCCACGTTCAAGCACCCGTTCGCCATAGAGAACATCATCGCCCGAGAGTATAAAGTGCCAGGAGGGCTGGCGTTCTCCACCGGGTACCCTCTGCACAACCAGCTGACCACAGCCTGGCCCCATATGTACAGCACTAGCATGATGGACAGCGCTGCGCCCATCTCCATGACCAGCGATTACAGTGCCTACGGTGTGCCCATCAAGTCGCTGTGCCACGGCGGACAGACCTTACCGGCGATCCCCGTCCCGATCAAGCCCACCCCGGCGGCGTTGCCTCACCACATCCCCGCTTTCCTATCGAACTCTCCCCAGTCGCTGAGCCCGACGTCCCCGCAGACAGCGACCAGCCAAAGCAGCCCAGCCACCCCGAGCGAGACTCTGACGGGTCCCGCGACGCTGCAGTCGGTCGCTGTGCACTGACACCCGCGAACGTGGGGGCATCCCCGGTCGACACCTGTACTCCAAAGTTGAATTTTAAAAACAGACCTTGAAAAAAAAACACTGGCTATACAATCAAGGCAAGAGCTATCTATGTTGCAGTGATGTTAATTTATGTGTATATGTGTTGAGATTTTTAAGTGTTGCTTTCGATGAGTCCAATCACATGGATCGACACGGATATCGTATTGTAAAATGGAGAGTTTTTACATTTTAAATATCCAGAATTTTACGTGTTTACTCGAATAGGGTTTGAACTGCTGACAAATTCCAAGCACTGCGATCTGCTTCGTGTTTGAATCGTGCAAGGCAAAAGCGCTCGTCGTTTTTACAGGTTATAATTGTTATCGCGCTGAAATAAATTGTAAGTTGGAATGCTCACTATACCTTCGTGTAGTCATGCAACTAACTTTCCTAGACGACTAATCTTGTCTCAGCCTGCAAACCAAATACTATCCTACTTGATCTAAAAAACACACACATACACACAGTATCATGGCAAACTTGAAAAAAAAGTTTAAATAGTTTTAAAGCATAGGGTCATCAAGAAGTAAATATGTGAATAATTGCAAATAAGTGATATTGAATTGTGTCAAATGCACTTTTTAGTTTAGATGTTTTACATTCTATTTTGCAGGAAATGTTTTTGTGAGCGTTTAATTTAAAGCCGTGGTGACCATGTGTATTAAAATGCCGTACCTTTGTACTTTTTGTTGAGATATAAAGCATGCCCTTTTCCAAGACTTTGTGTTGTTCAAGCATGCGTGCTTTTAAAAGATGTGCAAAAACGTCTGCATTAAATTATAAACTTGGTCATCAGAATATTTTTTCATTAAAATTGTGTAAACTTAAATAATTGCTCTTGTATTCGTTTGTGCATTTAGCTTATGATTTTCTCTTTCTTCATAGACAGCCATAGCTACTTACTCATGTACACTGTGCGAAAACAAAAACCCACATTATTATTATTGTTAGAGAATAACGCTGAAATACAAATATTATAATTAAAGATATAGCACTGCTATTTGCTGGTGTAGCTAAATCTATTTTATTTATTGGCTTTCTATGTTATAGGCCTATTATAAAATAAATTTGTACATTATAGGATATATTGTTTGAACATCTTTTCGGTATAAATTCGCTCATCGGATCAGGCAGGTGAGCGCTGCTTTTCTTCGAGGAAAAGCACAAGCGACGGATTGGAATAAATGAATGAGAAGCTCTTGATTAGGATGCATGAAGTTACTGTGCCGCAGTCACAGCAAACACAAGCGGACTCATTCATCAGCACAGACACTCACTGTGCACGTCCAGTTTTAAACCTGAGCCGAGGACAGAAATAATACATAAATTCTTTAATTTAATTCTTAGCGAATTTCACAAGATGTATTTTTGTTTCCATTCTATTTAGCCTATTTTTACACACACACACACGCTCACAAAAAATACTGCCTTGTTTCAAATGTTTGGGCGAAATATGGACAAATATAACTATTGGTTTAAATGTTTAAATAATTTTTTTTTTTTTTTTTTTTAAAACAACAGTTGGGTTTGTCCATATTTGTCCAAACATGGGTTGAAACAACCCAACATTTTTTTAGTGTCCTTTTTATTTTTTATTTTCTATTCAATTTGATTCACTGTAAAAATATATATTGTTGGTCTAACTTAAAAAATGTAGTTACCTTAAAATTTTGAGTTCATTGAAATAAATTTTAAAAACGAGTTAATACAATGGAGATTGGTTTAATCCGCAGACACTCGAAATATTATGTTATAAATCACATTAATAATATTAGTTGTTTTTTGACAAAAGAACAAATGCTGTGATAAATCGTGATTTGTTTTTAACAAAACAAAAATAATTATTTTTATCGTATGATTTAGCCTACCTTAAAATTACACTTCATATTTATTTATTTCACTGTTTTATTTTGCCTGAGATTTTTACCCTATATGATTTCAACATGCCCCCCCCCCCTTTTTAACTCTCAGGTTTAATGGGGGGTCCATTGATAAAGGATGTGTCGCGGTCAGAATGCGAGAAACAGGTGCATTGTTTGTGTCCCCGCATAGAGAGCAACAGCCTTCTCCGGGATATTAAGCAAATACATTAGAATTCCGTCACTTTATGCAATTGAGCTGATCAAATAAAGGGTCCCTGGCCACTTCATTCACCCTCATTCACTTGAATAGAAAGTGCAAAGAATTGCAAACTTAGACTGGGCCACCGATGTAGATTTAGTCTTTTTTCAGAAAGACAAAAAGGCCGATTTCTCACAAACACATAGCTGACTGGGGGACTAGGAAACGAGTTCTGAGACCCCTTTGGAATTTAAATCCAACCCCTCCCCCTGAAGACTGTTTGCACAACACTGCAAGTTTTTTTTTCATCCTTCCCTTTTTCTTTTTACTTTCCTTTTCGGAGTTTGACATCGTGCTGCATTGATGTTTACTCTATGACAGAAGTGTATGTTTAGTTTTTAAAAGAAGAAATAGAATTTTGCTTAAACCGGAATATAAAGGGTCTAAATAGAAACATAAATATAAATGTTTTACAGAGCAAAATATACTTAAAAATGTGTTTTTAATTTTCGTTTTATTTAAAATCAGAAATAGGCATGTTTTACAGTTGTAAACAAAACTTTATTTAAAATTAATCAGACACGTTTTCCAGAAGAAAAAAATAAATGTCCAAACATATATATATATACTGTATATATATAGGCTATATATATATTCATTAATTTAAAGAAGGTACAAGGGATAAATCAACAGACATGTTTAAAATGTCTATAAATATTTTCAAGTTTTGTACTTTAATAAAGATAAATAATACCTAATTTTATTTCAAAAATGCAGGGTTGTTTGAATCCAAATTTGGTAAAAATATGGACAAGCCCAAATGGACAAAATTTAGAATTTTAACCCAACTTCAACTATCACTTTCAACTGTAAATTTCAACCCAACATTTAGGTTTGTCCATATTTGACCCACATTTGGATTGAAACAACCCAGCATTGTTTAGAGTGCAGTCGCTTATTAGTGTAGTCCCTATTTTATTATTTTTTGAAAGACATAACATAAAACCAGCACTGCTAAACAAGTTTAGTTATTACGGATAATTCCAAATTATAATTTATCAGTTAACTCGTTACACCAAAAATGCTGGGTTGTTTATCCATGTTTGGGTTAAATATGGACAAACCCAACAATTTAATTAAAAAAATAGACCAACGGTAACTTTGGTTTGTCCATATTTGAATCAAACATGGGTTGAAACAACCCAGCATTTTTAGTTATTACCTGTCATATAGCCTAGCCAATAAGATAGTATAATTTTATGGTTTTAAGAAAACATGCTGGGTGCTATAAAACCTTGTTGGATAAAATATATACAAAGCCAAAAATGTATCGGCCAACATTTTTTTTTAAAACGAACGGTTGGGGTTGTCCATATTTGACCCAAACATGGGTTGAAACAACCCGTCATTTTTTATTTATTTAAGCACAGTTCCAGCACCTTTACCTTTAAAGCGTTTTCACATGAAATTGTGAAGTTTTCTGTCTGATGCAGTCTTGCACTACATTTTTCCACACATGTCCATGTCACATGATCTGAACACCTTACTTTTGTCTGTCCTCCTCAAATCAACAGTCAGGCAAGTCGTTTCCACATCATATGCCGAGAAGCAGCTTGTTGTGATGTCAGCCTGTAATAGAGAGGGCTTTCTCTGTTCATTAACACCAACGTGAACTCTGTTGTGTAAGCAAAGACAAAACGATCCATCCACTACATCATGATCCACTCCTAGAAGAAGAAGGTCATCCTAGGCGGGGTGGGGGGATAAAATATAGAGCGAGCCACGCAAAACCACAATGTGCTAGTTTAATTAAAAGAATTCATTACAGTGGGAGCCCAAGGTAATTAGCATGCATAATTTATGATTTGCTTAATGCAAGCCGACCGAGGCGTCAGTAATAAACTCGACTTAACCTCCAGCGGAGAGAGATGAAATGGACAGTGGACGGTTGTTTATTGTCGAGCAATAAGTCAAATCCGTCTGACAGAACTTTGGTTGATTCTTGGCTTTTTGCTGAACTCGAATGACTTCATTTGTTTTGCAGGACGAGAAGCGAACTCGGACTCAGACAGTCGGCAAAGGGAACGAGTAAACACAGTGTTGTTGTGTCAAGATTGATAGCGCCAAACAGTTCGTTAAACCAATCATTTTATATCACAAGGGTTAAACTGACAGACTGTAAATCAAACCAAGGTTTATTGGAACTTCTTTACACAAACTGGTGGCAGAAACACACTTTCTTCGTTAAGTCTCATCTGCAATAGCTTGTTTTTACCTGGGGTTCTCCGAAGGTGTGTAACGCTGACAGAATGAGGCCAGAGTTTGCTTCAGCACCGCACTCATCGTGTTTCCACTCATATTATGGGCTGTCAAGTTGCTGTTTGTAAAAGCGTAAAAATTAATCGACGCTAAGCAAAAGTTGCATCCAGTTTACTCTGCAAATGTGACAAACCGCATCGCTGAAGGAGGAACGGATGTGTGGTAATGCTTTGCTGATGGCTATTTTTCTTTCTACTTTGTAGCCACACATTGATTTTTACTAAAAACAACTGCAATAAACAAATATACGCAGTCCGTGCATGCTTAGCAAAAGGTGCTAACTGAGGTAGGCGCTCCTATGCCTGACCCATTGTTATATGGAGGTGATGACGAGGCACAAATGAAAGGATTTATAAACTATTAAATAAATAATAATTTATCATTAAACGTGAGATTTGTTGTGTAAATACATAAATAAACAAAAACGCGAACTCTTTTAAATAAATACAATAGCATGAAATAAATGGCATCATATATAAATAGACCAATATTGTATATTTCCATAAATAATAATATTGCATAGGCTAAATAATTAAATAACGCAGATTCTGTTGTGTAAATGAATAAAATTGAATAGTAAATAAAAATAGCATCATTAGGTGAACGACCAAATAAATTAGTGTGAACTTTTTTGTAGAAATAAATCGCAATAGATGAAAATAATAAATAAAATTGCATACAAAAAATAACATAAATAAATAATAGTGCATAAACAATAATATTGCATAAATAAATAAATAACAAAACTCTGTTGTGTACATAAATAAATACAGTTGCTTAATAAAGAAAAAGTTGCATAATTATTAAATTAATAAAGAACGAACAGCATTTTAGTCCTTTACACAACTGCCTTGATCAAAACAGACTTGGGTCACTGTCACACCTTTATCTTGGGACATGTAAACAAACTGATTCTAACACAAGCTCCAGACTCAGCGGACCCCTCCAGTGGGGGTCAGGCTGGTCTCCAGGTACGATGGACACCAGAGACAGTGTTGGGGTTGAACACCCTTGTGTGCATGAAATCAGAATGTCAACATCTGATTCATGCTGCTGGGCAGTAACTGTGAAACAAATTATGTCTGTGGGAGGCATTGCACATGTTCTACTCTGCTGCGGATATTTAGCTAAATGCGGGGCAGGCCTGGATTCCTAGAGAATTACAAAGAAATGTAAATATTTATAATGCAACTGAAGAAAATATAATACAAAAGAACTCGGAAACAAAACATTGGTCGGCCTGTCAGATGGCTGTCTATGTCTATCTATCTATGTATTCAGTGTTTATTTATAAAAAAATAATAATTATATTAATTATATTATATTATACTGTATTATATTATAGGCTTCTGACTGGTCAGTGGCAGCATTCAGTGGTGAAATATTTTGGTTTCATGTTAATTTAATGTTTTTCACTTGCTAAACCATTATTAGGCAAGTTTTTAGAATCGTGACAAATCTTGAGTTTTCTCAATTCAGGTGCACCTGGTCTCTTAACGTATTAAGATGTTAAACGCATTTCCTCCCTGTTAGTGTCAATGCAGTAACTTAGCATAGCAGGAGCAGTAAAAGAGTTCCTAATTGTTATTCAACACAAGGATGCGTATTGTCTAAGGAAGGTGATAACAGGAACCATTAGCCGGGATCTTAGTTTTTTAAAGGTCTCTACTTTCACCTGAACGGAGGCTGTCCTGTCTTACCAGTTCAAGAGGTCAACAGAACAGCAGTCTCAAAAGCACATTTGTTTGAATTCACTGCATTGCACCTCATTTATCACAGCGTGTCACCTCATGGTGATCTTAATTATATCTACTGTGAGATGTTGGAATGTTAGCTGTAGGAAGAGCTGGCTGAAGGACTCCATATTGAATCCCCAGATATTTTTTTGGGTAGAGCTTTGAGGATTGTTACCATGTTCAATAAGAAAACCCATAAATTAACATATGTCCTGACACTTGGAACATCTAACAAAAAGCCTCCATTACGGAGTGAAGGCACGCCGAAGCCTCCAGACTCTGCAGGGCTGTGCAGGTTCAGACAGAGCCCAGCGTGAGTTTTCCTCCTTCTATTCATCACGCTTTAGGCTTCGGGTCTGTCAGTCTGGGCCTCTGCATTCCACGCCGCCAATCCGAAGTCTCCAAATATTACTCCCCACATCTTTGGCTGATTCCGGCTAAATCTTGGGTTTGACACAAGTCGAAGAATGCACAAGGTTTGGCAATGGCGTTTAGTGTTGATCAGCACTGTTTATTTTTGGAGCACAATTGGACGAGGCTCCAGGTTAATCAAGCGTGTCTGTGCAGTGAGACCGTTGAGGGTAATTTAAGTGGAATTGGGTTGAATTTTGTACCCTGCACTAAACTCACAGACAAGTCAATGTTATGTGTGTATATTGTCTATATATGTGTAGTTTGTCTGTAGAATTCATGTTGATGGCACTTTGTGTACAGACTGTGAAAACAAATTTCCTCCAATGAGGACAATAAAGTATGAATCTGAACCTGAATTTAGGTATACAACCTGTTTTGACAGAGTTTTTATACTGTGGAATACTGTCTTAATTCAGGATGTACACTCACCTAAAGGACTATTAGGAACACCATACTAATTTGATCCGATTTCGCCTTCAGAAATGTGGCATTGATTCGACAAGGGGCTGAAAGCATTCTTTAGAAATGTTGGCCCATATTGATAGGATAGCATCTTAGTTGATGGAGATTTGTGGGATGCACATCCAGGGCACGAAGCTCCCAAAGATGCTCTATTGGGTTGAGATCTGGTGACTGTGGGGGCCATTTTAGTACACTGAACGCATTGTCATGTTAAGCCAATAAACATGACATTAAACCAATTTGAAGTGATTTAAGCTTTGGTGCATTATCCTGCTGGAAATAGCCATCAGAGGATGGGTACATGGTGGCCATAAAGGGATGGAGATGGTCAGAAACAATGCTCAGGTAGGCTGTGGCATTTAAACGATTCCCAATTGGCACTAAGGGGCCTAAAGTGTGCCAAGAAAACATCCATTACACCACCATCACCAGCCTGCACAGTGGTAACAAGGCATGATGGATCCATGTTCTCATTCTGTTTACGCCAATTTCTGACTCTACCATCTGAATGTCTCAACAGAAATCGAGACTCATCAGACCAGGCGACATTTTTCCAGTCTTCAACTGTCCAATTTTGGTGAGTTCTTGCAAATTGTAGCCTCTTTTTCCTATTTGTAGTGGAGATGAGTGGTACCTGGTGGGGTCTTCTGCTGTTGTAGCCCATCCGCCTCAAGGTTGTGCGTGTTGTGGCTTCACAAATGCTTTGCTGCATACCTCGGTTGTAACGAGTGGTTATTTCAGTCAAAGTTGCTCTTCTATCAGCTTGAATCAGTCGGCCCATTCTTCTCTGACCTCTCGCATCAACAAGGCATTTTCGCCCACAGGACTGCCGCATACTGGATGTTTTTCCCTTTTCACGGCATTCTTTGTAAACCCTAGAAATGGTTGTGCGTGAAAATCCCAGTAACTGAGCAGATTGTGAAATGCTCAGACTGACCCGTCTGACACCAACAACCATCCCACGCTCAAAATTGCTACAATCACCTTTCTTTCCTTTATTAATGAATTTTGTGTTTCATAATTGTTTCATTAAAAGCCCTTAAAAAGACAATAAAATATTTTAAATACATATAACACTAATATTGTATAGGGCATAATTGGTGATATATATGTAATATTTTGTTAATTAATTCATTAATTATTCATTAAATGGTTGCAGAATGTTACATATTGGAAAGAGCTATCCGAATTATTAGTAAATATTTTTGATTAATAATACATCTTACACAAGCCTAGATTCTTATAACCAGATTAATTATGGGCCTATTTTAATGAAATTATGAATTAAAAATATATGTATTAATACTAATAATAAAAATAATATACAACTATATTTATATACAAATTATATTTTTCCAGTCTATAAACTATGAACATAGATTTACATTATAATATAATATATAAGCTTAACCTTTCTCTCTCTCTCTCTCTCTCTTTCTGTCAAAACTCATTTAACCGCAAACATAAACATCTCTTTTTAAGGATGGGATGTAGCAGATTCGGCACTTGAGTGTTTGAGTGCTGAAGGGTCTTCACTGCAAGGCGTTAAATATGTTAGGACAGTAACAGCCTCTGTGTATTTTTCAGTATCCTTGCTATTTCCCCTGCCGCGACAAGCTAATCTATCACCACAGATCTTATCTGTGATTCTGCTGTGGTAAGTCACACCCTGCGCCACCACTTCAAAGGCCGGCGGGGCAGTGTAGGTGCGGGAGAGCTGAGGGCTACGTCCAGGGGTGTGAAGTGATGATGCTGATTAGTGGCATTAGGGAGGGAGGGAGGGGGAGGTTGGGTTCAGGAGTGCCGTGGTTTGAAAGACAGCCACAGGAGAGAGGTGTGTGCCTTGACAGCAGCAGTCTCTGTATCCTTTTCTTTTTTTTTCTTTGTACCGGGTCACGGCACCAACGGAGCCCCAGCGATTCATTACACACACTGGTAATTGCTACCTGGAAAGGTCTGTTGGATTGAACAGTCTAACTGCTCCTAAACTAATCTAAAAAGAATTAATGTGGTAAAACGTTTTTAAATGGATAGGTGCGAACAGTTGTGAAGAAACAATTTTAAATAAAAATGCTAACGTGGAAAGGTTGCATGTCATGTTTTGAAACCATGAATAAGACCAACAACTATAATAAAAGTTTGGTAAACGTAGATTTTTTGACATTATGATTTCTCTTTTCATGTAAAAAAAATAAATAAATAAAAAAATTCCCTTGGAAAAAGCCATACTGCTCCCATTAGACCTTAATATATTGCAACGTTTCGACAAAACAAAGTCTTGATCAGGCATGTCCAAGCACCCGCCTAAGATTGGATGTGTAACAGTACTTCAAATTTATTTGATTTTTTTTTTTCATATTTTCTGCTCTTATCTCAAAATATTTTGTTATTGTTTTATTAGAATATTTTTGTTTTGAACGCACTTAAAGGGACAGTTGACCCATGTTTCACTGTGTTTTTTTCCAACATCATAGACATCAAGTCATAGACTCCAATGACTATGGACAAAAAATACAGCAATACATTTTTTTTTCAAAAATATCTTTTGTGACAGAAAAAAAGACTGAAGTTATATTAATAATTTAGCATACTGTTTGTAGTGATATTTATAACTTTTTGTTACACTGGGTCGCCACTTCATCTGGGTCCTGAAGCAAAACCAACTGAAACCTCTGTGGTAACGCACGAGATCCGTCAACGGCTAAGAAACATCCATCAGCCCCTGGGCTTCATCGTTGTACATTTCAAATCTACCACACTGTATTCAACAGCAGAGGAAGCTGATAGTTGACTAAAATGGGCCCTTGTGACATGCAGATGGATGCCTCTTGTTGTCGAATAACAAGGCCCCATTGTCCCGCTAATGTAACTCCATCGGTCTTTGATCCAATCCCATGTTGTGACGATCAGTGTGAAAATTCCCCGTCAAGAGCACGATCCACTACTTTGTCTTTTGTTATCGTGATAATCTGCCGCATTCAAATTCGACTTTGTTCTTTTGTCTCTTTGTCGGCCGAGCACAATGCAGGGTTAATTAGCAGCTCTCCGCGTTCCTCCACTGCTAATCACACTTGAAGTGTCCTCTTCAGAGTCAGCGACTCTCATCAGCGCCTCCCTGCAAACACGGCCGAGGTCCAGCTATTAACAAACAAACAAAATAACAAACAGAGCGTCGTTAATCCCGTCTTTAGGTGACAGATGAATCACATCTGTTCATGGCTGGCATAGAAGTATCGTACAGTGTAACCAGGTGAGGGTGACCTACTGATATTAAATCATGTTCCAAGCACTTTGATGGATTGCTAAATCTGGCATTTGAGAGACAAGGTTTACATTTTTATCAGTATGTGCATTCCCTTGGGCTTCGAACCTGTGACCTTGGCATTGCATTGAATCAACCTAAATTCATTAGGTTACACCAACAAACCAATTTTTAGGGGTCAGGGGGTTCCTTAAGGAAACAAATGCAGAGTTTCAATGCTAGAGTTTCAATCAATTATTAATCATCAATCATTAAAAACCCATATTGATCATCCTTCTGCATAAGCATATCTGGATAAGCATGTGTATTTAATATATGATTTTATATGGGTTATATTTGACCTTGATATGGAGTGCAGAGGCACACGAGATTGATTCAAATTTGGGTCAAACTGATCAATTTATTCAAATATACATAAAAAAATATTTACATTAAAAAAATGTATAGACTAACATGTTATCAAGTTGTAAGTGAAATATATGACTTTTTTCCTACCAGGTTAAACACATTTTCATTAAGTCATTAAATTTAAATCTTAAAAAAAAAATACAAAGAGTACACTGTTTGTGTATTAAACAAAAAAAAATATATATATTTTACTCTTATTTGTCATTGACCCATTTACATTTATTTTCTTGACAGACACCATTATCCCATGGGAATCGAACCCACGACCTTCCTTACAACAGCCTGTCCACATAGAACGGATCCGAAAGCTTTCCTCATGTCGCATTTTCTCTCAATATTACTCTTCTTCAGAGCAAGATCTCCACGTTCCCTGGTGGTCTAATTTATGTTAAGTCACCAACCTCCCCCATGGCTGTTTTGAAACGTCTGCGAATAGAGACTGTATTGGTGCAGCCTAGCACTGTGACAGAGTCCCCGGTGAGATTACTCTCCACGGGAAAGAGCCACTCACCGAAACCATCTGCAAGTCCATGGGGCAGTTTGGGAAGAAAGACCAGACTTCTAAAGATCTCCACTCTCAACCCCGCTTCCAGTGCAAAGCGGGTAATTAATTCTGATTCTGAGGAAGTCAGCGGCTGTCCTTGGATCAGTGGCATGTGTAATACACGGAAACTAGTTCCTCTGGGAAAACCGCTTGTCCTGGAATGGACAATTGAGCTCTTCAATGTTTTGAAGCTACAAACAAACAAATAAAAATGGTAATTGTGACTTTTTATCTCTCAGTTCAGACTCAGAATCATGCCATATAAACTCGCAATTGGAATTTGTGGAATTAATATTTATTATTATCCAGAACAAACTCGGAATTGCGAGGTATAGACTGGCAATTGAAAGAAATAAACTCAGAATTCTGAGATATAAACTCGGAATTGTGGGAAATGAACCCAGAATTGCTAGATATAAACTCGGAATTGTGAGATATAAACTCGGAATTGCGCGAAATTAACCCATAATTGTGAGAAATAAACTCGGAATTGTGGGAAATTAACTCAGAATTGCTAGATATAAACTCAGAATTGTGAGATATAAACTCGGAATTGCGGGAAATGAACCCAGAATTGTGAGATTTAAACTCGGAATTGCGGGAAATGAACCCAGAATTGTGAGATTTAAACTCGGAATTGCGGGAAATGAACCCAGAATTGTGAGATTTAAACTCGGAATTGCGGGAAATGAACCCAGAATTGTGAGATTTAAACTCGGAATTGTGAGATATAAACTCAGAATTGAGGGAAATTAACCCAGAATTGTGAGAAATAAACTCGGAATTGCGGGAAATTAACTCAGAATTGCTAGATATAAACTCGGAATTGTGAGATATAAACTCGGAATTGCGGGAAATGAACCCAGAATTGTGAGAAATAAACTGGGAAGTGCGGGAAATTAACTCAGAATTGTTAGATATAAACTCGGAATTGTGGGAAATTAACTCAAAATTGTGAGATATAAACTCAGAATTGCGGGAAATAAACTCAGATTTGTGAAATATAAACTTGGAATTGCAGGAAATGAACCCAGAATTGTGAGAAATAAACTCGGACTTGGGAGATATAAACTCGAAATTGTAGGAAATTAACTCAGAATTGTCAGATATAAACTCGGAATTGTCAGATATAAACTCGGAATTGCGGGAAATTAACCCAGAATTGGGAGATATAAACTCAGAATTGGGAGTTAATACTTATGATTATTCAGAACAAAATCAGAATTGAAATAAATAAATTACTTACTAACCTTTCATATGTAAAATTTAACAACTTTCAAATTTTTTTTTTTTTTAAATCCTCCAAAGATTTGGCCCAAGCAAAACAATGGGACTCAAAATGACTTAGCTGTAATCAATATTATGCCGCAAATGCTGTCGATTGAACTTAACTTGTGCTGAATATTCTCTCAAGGAACTTAAGGACTTTAGATTAAAGAAAATGGCTGGTAAGAGTTATTGTATTCGATTGAAGCTATTTTAAAGACTACGTCAGAAGTTAGAATGAACTCTGAATTATTCTAGAACAGCAATAAAAGGTCTATGCACAAATAAAACACATTTTACATTGTTAAATTTTTCATATCATGACCATGAGCCTTCGGGTAATGTGTGTTAGTTACAGTATATGTAGATGCTAATGAAGCTTTAATAAACAAGAAATGGCGCGTTTCTGAAGTCAACGGCAATGATACGCTGCCAACACAATCCCAAAGTCACAAAGTTCTCCAAGGAGCGCTTTCCTTGCCCAATCGTAAGAAGAATGTAGGTCGTTTTAATTAATTTGCAAATGCGTAGAATGATGAAATATGATGAAATTGAGAAAAAGCGTATAGTTTTTAATAAACCATTAAAAGGAGAAATGCATTTCCGGAAGCAGTTAACTTTGTGTGGACCTCATCCGTATTAATGCATGCATAATTTATCTGGAGTTTGTGGATACTCATTTCAGTCTCTTTCCCAACTTGTGACACTGATCCAATCTTCAAAAGTCACACTTAAAACCCTTCTTTATGTAATTAACTTAATCACAAGTTTCTGCACATTCAGTTCAGAGCTTCACCTTAGGGCGAGGCAAAACTCACAGCTCTTGTTTAGAATTGGATTGACCGGATTGACTGGATAACTGGCTCTATGACCTTCTTCAAAGACAACTGCATTGACAGCGCCCAAGGCTGGACACTTCTACATGGAGTTTTGGTGGAAATTGACCATGTATGATCTAACAATATGTACACAGAATGTAACACAATGTAAAAGGTTGATGGACCTACATCAAATGAATAACTGTTGTAATGTCTCTAATCTGTTAGGTATTTGAGGGGGACAAGTAAGGAAAAGTCTTTTGCCACGGTTTTACAGTAACAAGTAAATTTATATATTATTTAGCAGCAATTTTGCATCTTAAATTGCAAAAAATAAATGAATCCACAAGTCATATTAAATTACATGCTTTTGAAATAATAACATGCATTGAAAAGAAAATAGTAATAAATAATTATAAAAATAATTAAATTATTATTAATAAAAAATATTTATGTTTTCTACATATTATTTAATGTGTATTTGTCTATTTGCGTGATGTTTTATTTCTTTTAATCATTAGTAATAATAATAATAATAATTACAATAATAATAATTACAAAAATGTTTCTTTACAGAAAAATATACATCTAGGGATGAAACCAGCATTTATTTGTGTAAAAATATATTTTATATTCCTTATAATAAAACAAAATAATAAACAGGAGAACTATATTTGATCATGATGTTTCATTAATAATAATAATAATAATAATAAATGTGTATGGAATGTGTAAAGTTTTTGATTATTATAAATAATATTATAATTATTAACAACAATAATAATCAATTTTTTTTATTTACAGAACAAATACATATTTTTCCAGGAACGTGACCTATATAAATACATATAAACAGTGCATCTAAATATATTCTTATGAACATAAAACCACATTCCCATACACACACATAGAAGTACAAATCTGCTCGTTTTTTTATTACAATGACTGACTTTTGAAACAAATTCTATAGTCTGCTTTATTAAAGCCATCATGAGATCCATTGTTTACCTCTGACTAATAAATCTGGTTACGATCCAAGAACTTTTCATAACGTGGCAACAGAGAGGGCCAAAACTTTCCACAGAGGACCTTCCAGTTGACATCCAGCCAAATAATGGTACCGCTGCGCCTCCTGTCCGATAGCCAACTAGCTCAAAGTACGGCCAGTGTAAATAACCATCTCAATAACAAACAGAGGAAAATGCAGGAGCCAGTATGTCAGAGCGGGTAAGCCTGTACCGGGCCACTTTAATGACGCCGTCAATGAGGCCTATGCAACACTCTGCTAATTTCTTTTCTTTGGCTTCATTAGGTGGCACTGCAGAGGACAAATAAATCACTGGAGCAAAGTGGAAGAGAAAGAGACGGAGAGAGGGGTCTGTTGTTTTGTCGCCCCGGGTCACCAAAGTCAAACAAAGTCACCTCTCTTGGCCCCGCCGATGACTTCCGCAAACAAAGCCAATGGTTCTATTATGGGGCAAGTGGATGTCTGGACACCCCCCCCAAAAAAAAAACAAAAAAAAAAGGTAGCAGCTAAACCTAAAAGTTGACCCAAGAAGTTTCACTCCTTAATCTAAAACACCTTAAAACCCGTCACAACCGGGACAGCGACCGCTGATCTGAAGAAGGGGCTCTCGAGCAACACCACGTCCCCGCGAGGGGGGCCGCTCACTCTTTTGAGCTCTTCTCCGGCGGGGCTGTAAAGCGCTGGCCTCCGCAGGCCACAAATCAGCTCCTGAAAGCAGGCATGCATCTTCAAAGGGTGGGCTACCCCTCTGTGATATACGGCCCCCGCCGAGAACAAGTTAGCCACGGCCAGTGTCTTTGCACCTGGGCCATTATCAGGCGACCGGGATCATCTCCTCTCACCACACATTCAAATGTACAAGTAGCAGATTAGGCTGACTCAATCTTCTTTCCCTTCTGAAGGATAGGGCGAGGGAGAAAAAGAGGGGAAAGCAGAAAGAAAGAAAACCTCCTCGGACTTCAAAAAGAGCTCTCCGCTTCTGTCCTTCTGGGAGAGTGAAAGGCCCGGGAGATGAGAACGGAGGGGGGCTTGTGTATTCAGAGAACTAATTCAGAACTGATTCCTCTAATACACTCCTGAAACACTTTTAATTGTGTTCGTTTGCATTCAAAAGGCGCGTTTGCAGCTTTTAATTGGCGAGCGCTTTGAAATAATTGAAATGTGTGACTTTGTGGGGGATAACTTAAACAGTTCTAATGTGCTTTGCTGGTAGGTGCGGGCCGCCCATTATTCCCGCGTTCTGACACTGTGGCATTTTCAAGGGGTCTTGATCTGTTCTCTAAATAAAACAGCTATCAAGATTTGGCACGCCAGTTGCTACACTGACCGGAACAGTAAACACTACATCATTATACCAAGTATTTAGCAATTAGCTTTAAATAAAGCTCTCATCGTGGCAAAGTGTTAATGACCTTTGACCAAAACTATAACTGCAAACAAAACTTTGTTGATGTTTTTTCTTAAAGGGGAAGCGTGTCATTTCTTTTAGACTTTCAAATAGTAGGCTATCTCCAATCCAGCTAAGAGAGACAACTAATAAGACATTAGTAGGGCCACAAACAGTTTAAATAATTCGATAACCATTGGCACATTAAAAAAAAGTTGCTCCCTCAAATTTTTAAGTACAATATACTTGGATGTTTAAGTCATTTCAACTTAAATTACATCAAACTGATTTTAAAAATGAGTTAAAGCAATGTAAAAACACATGTTGTCATAACTTATTGATCATATATTTTTTTTTTACAGCGCAATGACATGTGTTTGAGGCGGAGCTACAGGGCAATATATCTGTTTATCCAAGCAATGGAAGACCAGTTTGAAATAATTCACATTTGGTGAAGGTAATGGTCATGAAAGTAAGTACTGCCCCTTTAAACAGAACTTTCATTATAGTTAAAGACCTTTGACCAAAATTATTATAGTAAAAAACATCTTGACTTTTTTTTAATGGGAATCATGTCATTTTTTTATGTTAATATATCCTATTTTAGCTCTAAAATTAGGACGTGTATATTTATTTCCCCAAAACGTTAAAATAACCAATGGACCGAAAAAAAATAAATAATACAAAGCTCTCACTAGGTAAAGCAATTTTAGACCAACACAAACTAATATAAAAACTGCACATTTCCCCTGTAATCACTCTTGGAGACAGCAGCAGGCGATACAAAGTGCAAGAGTTGCGTTTGTAAAACTCATGTCTTATGACAGTCAATTCGTTTCTCTCTCACCTAGTCAGATCAAGATTTGTTTGAACTTCAACCTCGCCTCATGTCTTGCGTTGCAAAGCCGAGCTGTGCTCACATTGGCACAGAGCTGTGAGCTGTCAATCTTCTCTCACCTCTTTTCTGCCTTCTTCTTTTAAATACTTTTATTTGTCATGGCAAGGTCTGCAGAGTGTGACAGTGTGTTGTAAATCTGTCTTATACCGGGTTACTCATCCATGTTACAGCCTTATAATGGATCCAGGTTGACGGGAGTAGCGAGAGGAATATTTTGGCGGGTTTCACAAAAGATGGCGTCGTACGCCGCTGCATTATTTGATTCGTGCACTTTTTAATTTTTTTTTTAGCATATTTATGGGCATTATATCCCATTCACGTCAGTTTATCAAGTAGTCTGCTAGTTCGTGTTTCAAAGCAAATCCCTGAAAACGCTCCTTTCCCCCCACAAATCGCAAGTCATTCTCTCTTGAATCATTTTAATCCTCAGGGGGCTCAAACCCTGGCTGTCATTTCATCGGCCGGTGCCAGCGCTCGGACTCAGAATAAAACCAGCGTAGCGTGAATATCATTCTGTGGCCGCATGAGCTGCCTTGGTGAGCAGTGGGTTTGAAGAGCGAGGCGTCACGGCCCTCCCTCCGAATGCCTGCCGTCTACTCAGCAACCCTACAGTGAAAGGACCACCCACTTAGGCTTGAGAGGGGATTTCAAGCCTGCGTGCGTGTTCTGGGCTTTAGCCCTCTCTTTTGGACACTGTTTGCTGTTCGTCCGATTGTGCTCGAGGCCTTCTTCGCTCCTCAGCGTCCTGCGGTTAAGCTGCCGTTTTTAAAATATTCGGTCAAAGGATGAAATGGGATGAGCGTTCATGTTAAGTCCGAATCATCAGATGAATTGGAGATAAGATGAAGTCAAGATGCGTGTTGATTTTACGAATTTGCTTCGAAGAAAATCCTGTAGTGATAATACGATTGGGTATCATTGAAATTGGTTTAAAAGTCAAGTCAATTCACCTTTATTCGTATAGCTTTTACAGGGATAAACAGGAAAATAAATCTTATTGTAGTGAAGTATTAATGAGCTTCGACTAGTGTTATCATCATTACAGAATATTCAGATGAAAACAAGTTGCAGCCTTGCATTTTAAGTCCAATCAACTAGGACGTCTAAGTCATTTTAACTTATATTACATTAAACTGACTTAAAATTAGTTGAATCTTGTACAACTTGTTTATTTTGATGAGTTAAGCAAAAACACATGCGTTCATAACTTATTGATCAAATGATTTTTTACAGTGTACTTTAAATTACATATGGATGATCGGTTGTTTAAACCCAAATTTGGGTAAAATATGGGTAAACCCAAACGTTGGGTTAAAAAAATGTACCTTCAACTCTCACTTTCAATTGTAAATATTTTAATTACATTTTTAACCCAACATTTGGGTTTGTCCATATTTTACCCAAATTTGGGTTGAAATAACCCAGCATTTTTAGAGTGTGGCTGATCCAATGATGATCTAGACAGGGTATGCATTTTTTTTGCAATTCCGTAAGTGACCGAAAACTCTTTCCCGTGACTAAAAAAATAGCTTTCTTTGCAACTGCAATTCAAATACTTTTCATTGTTTATGTAGCTACCTTTCCCCGCATGGCTGCCCACGGTATCTTTTGCTCAGCACTGCCCGCCAACTCTGTGAGGTCTTGTATGTTTGGATTCCCAACTTCAGCGCTCCACCCAAACGCATTTGTCCCCAACTCCCCGTCTTCATTTACAACCTGTTTTTATCAGCGCGCCTCACAAAGCACAACAAAACAGGGGGAGGGGAGTGGCTCTTCCCCGTCGGGGCCCGACATCAACGGCAACATTGTCCGTGGAGCCCTTTCGGTATCTCCATCCCCTAGTGCAATATACAAATAATCATTTCCATATGCAGCGGAAAGGGTCACGGCATTAGCAGAGGGAGGAATGCTTTCGGAGGGAAATATTGTTCAGCGATGACACAGAAGTAATTTGGGTCTCGCTGAGTGATTCCATCAGGGCCTTTTGTCGCCTCAAAATGTTTGACCCAGGGGTCTGTGTCACCCCTGTTAATGGCCGCCAGAGTCCTGTGACAGTCGGAGAAAGTAAAACATCTCGCAACTAATAGCAGGCCTCTAGAGGCTCGGGCATAAATATTTAAGCGCTCTCGGCTTGTCCCGAATGCTAGGGGGTCTCCATGCCTTGTTTGCACATAGAGAGCGAATATGAATGCGTTTCGAGGAAGAAACAATCGAAAACTGTACGCTTATCAGGCGGGCCCGTCTTGTAATCAACACCAAATTGGCGAACGCCATTATATGGGAAATACAAACATGCTTTTAATCCACTTATGTCTTTGGCTTCCACAACTTAAAGATTTAAGTCTAAACCAAGACAGATTAGCAATGTGATCTCATTTGCGCAGTGTTGCTAAGATTACATCCATCCTTTTCCTCATTGTACACCAAATTCTGGAGACTCTCATAAGACTCCATTTCTCAAAGTAAACTTAATTAAATATAGGGGCCGTTGAGGTGGATCAACGTGCCATGAATGATCGTCCCCGCGGACAAAGCTGTTACACAAGCCGTCGAATTATCTCTGTCAAACTTTGGCGTAATCTGACCTGATCCTCTTAAGAATATTTAAATGAAGGCATTTGCACATCAATGGGAGTCATGGCAACCTTGTGTATATTCTTCTTTGGGGCGCCTCTTTAACATACGGCTTTAGAAAAAAAGCACATCTCTTCCGTCATGTTTACAAACAACAAAACAAACAATTCCCAAAAGAAAGAGCTGGAGTATTTTAAAACATCATGATGGATGGAAAGAGAAATGCGGATGATTGAAAAGGAGGGAGCTAAGCCGGAGGAGAAAAGGATCCCAGCTAAGTTTAACTTCCTCTCGGAGTTTCAGTCCGTTTGATATTATCCTTCAAAGACTGACGTCTTTTTTTCCTGATAATTTGAGTGTTTTTTAACACATTTCAGGCATATCTGAAGTATGAGGTAAGATGGGGACAATCAAACTCCAGCTAAAAGAGAGAAAATCTCCCTCTTGTGGCCGAACGGAGCAAATGATTGCCCACGCAAACAAAAATCTTCTTCTCCAAATAAATATGAACCTAAAAAAATAAGCAAGTCAAAGAAACACCATAAATATGGAGATGTTTGTGAAAATAATAGCACTTCCCCATGTACTTCATTTCCATACTGGGAAAACTGTTATGTATTAATATAGCTAGTGGCCTAATTGGGTTCTGGGAGAGCGGATTAATTAATTTGTGGCTAATAGGCACAAACATGAAAAAACAAACTTCTTTACTTTTTCACTCAGTTAGAGCATAGCATTTTCAAGCAACTAATGTAAATTATGCAGATTGTGTTGATTATGCCGACAAGAGAGAGTTCTGTGGGAGACATCTTAAAAGACTTACTTTTCCTGGAACTGAACCAATTGAACATTTCCATAAATAAATCATGTTTTCTTGAATTGCGTTCTATTTGGCTTGAGTCCCTGTGATGTATTCGGTTCATAGTGAATGCTTTCGCGATATATACGGCCTCCATTTTGGGGATAAGTCGCAATTGCGCCAACGGAAATGCTATGTACGGCATATAGGTTGCTTGGTAAGACAGTTCCCTTTGGTACACACTGTTTCTATAGGTTTGACAGGTCTCAGGATGGTCCGCGTACAAAAATAGCATGCCCATCAGCACAAAACATGCCCAATCAGCAAAATCCCAATTAGCAAAATGGTGATTCAATGTCACCTTGCCATTTTCAGCAGAACATTTTTATTGAAGAAAGATTTAAATACCTACACAAGCTTCGCCAAGAGGCGAGTAAAGTGTGTCAGACAAAAAAGTTGCAATCAGGGGGGCGTTTTTTTCCTTAAACTTATTTGGTTGCAAAAACAGCCCAAGCATTTTACAGATAAACCTATTAAATAGTAATACCGACTAATGTCAATGTGCATAGAGTTGCATTTTCGGCCTCTGAACCCTCCATGGTCTCCATCCAGTTTCTCTCTGGGCCGTAAATCAGCACGTCTCTTCACATGTGATAATTCTCCAAAGTTAAACAGCCATAAAAGCCTAAGGAACTCTGACCTTCAGCATCTAACTAAGCAAGAAAAGCCAATGATGTGTACCGGTCCGGAGTCACGCTGCTTGCGTTATGATAAACTACGGCCCCGCGGTTGCTAAAAAATAACAGTATGTCTTCGTTGACATATATAGGGCCGGCAATTCAAAGCGATCCCAATTTATTTAGCACTAAAATATTTTATTGTTGGCTATAAAGCATATGGCAGAGGGGAGAGGGGAAGGACGAGGATGTCTTGACAGCAGGGCTCCTCCGGCTGTATTGTTCACCCCCAAGGAGAAACTGTCCAAACTTATAACCAGTTAGGCTGACAGTTCAACTGCAGTGTTGCACGAGTCCTGCTTTTCTTTTCAAGGTGAGGATCACAGAGACCATTTTGTGATCAAAATTATTTAATGACCAAAATGTTATATTACAAAAATTACACACAAACGCACACACACAAACATATAATACGTAAATCTAATAATTGTATTATTTTTTACATTAAAACAATGTGATGATAGACAGACAGAGCATTGTTTAAATGTAAAATATATATTGTTTTAATGTAATTAATTATAATATATGTAATAATAATAATAAACAATCGCACAAACACACACAGTATATATAGATATACAGTTCAAAACTAAAATATTAAAATTATTATACTTAAAAATAATAAATAAATGTAATCAATATTTTATTTAAAAAAATATTAGATATTAATAAGGTTACATTTTTTTGCATTTTATCACCTTTAATGCAAAATTATAATTCTAAATATTATTATTATTAAGTAAATAAATAAACAAATATTGTGAATTAATTAGGGCTGTCAAATGATTAATATAAAATAAAATATAAAATATTTATATTTATATATAATATAAATTATATATAAATCTATATACAGTATATACATGAAAATATTTATAAAATATATACAAGCATGTGTATATATATATATATATATATAATTATACACAGTGCACCCACATATATTATGTAAAAACAAACTTTTATTTTGGATGCGATTAATTGCGATTAATTGTTTGACAACCCTACAATTAATACATGTTGTAAATTATTGCATATATAAAGCATTGTAGTATTTTTTAAAATATATTATTATATATAATGATACAACAAATGATATTATAACAATGTTTATGTAATGTGAATGGAATATAAAAGTATATATTAATACGGTTATATTTAGTATAATTAATATATAATATTTCAAATCTTAGTCAAATAAACAAACACATACATACAGTAAAATATAAAATGTAAAAAAGAAAAAAGAAATGCTTAGCAGAAATACAAATTTGTGTACAAAAAAGTTGCTAACAAATAAATAAGTTTAGCATGCACAACGATGAGCACATTGCTAATCAGCATTTATATAGCTGCATTCATGCATATTATCTTCATTGAGTGCAAATGTAAACACAATCCACTAAACAGTCAGTTATACTGATCACACCGAGTTCCCAGTGCCGAGCCTCTCCATTATAATGCGGGGTCATTAACAATCCCATAATGCATGCAGACTGAGAGGAAATAAGCCCTGACTGCATCCTCTGCCATCTCTGCCCTTCACAGCTGTCATGGCAAGATCATAAACTGCATTTATAACAACCTGGCTTTGGGGTGAAAGTGAAGCGACCCCCCCTCGCCTAACAGGACCGCTTCCATTCAGACTACAAAAGTCACACGCTTTGTCAAGCTACTGCCTTATTCGTTTTTTCTTTCAACAAAAAAAAAGAAGAAAAAAAAGCACTGAATCATGCACTTCTGCCTTAAGAAATCACACAAATCCAGCCAATTGTAATTAATTAATTCCTGTATTATTTATTGTCAGTGCTGTTACTCACTTCGCATGACTGCTTGACCTGAATGTATTTTCCAAACCCACCGAGCACATTGTCGGTTTCATTTGATTGATTAATTAATTAATCACGGAAATGACCAGAATGCTTTTAGAAGGGATGCTCAGCACATTCCCACATTTATTTGCGAGCATTTACATAACGCATACAGCACCGGGCTGAAACAACGCATCCCCTCCTAACAAGAATTTAAACTCACCGGAGAGAGAAGATCTTCTAGGTAACATCGTTAATCATAATTAAGCAAAGTGTGACAGCAGCTTAGAGGCCCTTTTACTGAACCACCCCCTCTCATCCTAAAGGAATACGGTCTCATATCTCCATTCACGTGGATCAGGTGAAAAAAAAACAAAAAAAAAACAGAAGGTGTATAATATGATGAGTTTTTGCACTATTATGCCGTTTGGCCTTGTATTAAGGCAGATCATCAAGGGTTTTGACCTCTTGTAGCGGAAAGCCCAAAGGCTTCTGGGATACCGGTCCCTCTAAGTTATCTGTCTGCTTTACAGATCTATGACTGTTCTTTGCACAGGGCTAAATACCATTTAATTTAGCCGTGCTCCCCATATTCATCTTCAGCTGGTGATTTATGGACTTTGGATGACTCTGTGTTATTAATAAAGGTTCCCATAATAATCAAACCATGCACCAGCACAATGTTAAGCTGAAAAGGTTGCCAGGGTGTTGCTATTGAGTTTCTAGCAACAAGGATCATTGGAATAACAATTCTCCATCTATATTGTTTACCAAAAACATACCTATAGCCTACAATTCACTGAATTTTTCCAAAATGAAATGAACACTAGTCAGTGCGGGTCCTAAATTTCTTGGGGCCCGAAGCAAATATGGTTACCCAAAAATGAAAAAAAAAATTAGCCATTGATTTACTCACCCTCAAGCCACCCTAGGTGTTTATGACTCTCTTCTTTCAGACGAATTACAATCAGAGTTATATTAAAAAAAGTCCTGGCTCTTTCAAGCTTTATAATGGGAGTCAATGTGTATATTTTTTTGGAAGTCCATAAAAGCGCATCCATTCAAGATAAATGTGCTCGAAGCAGCTCTCTCGGGGCAGCCAAAAGAGTAACACTTGACGACGTATTTATATGATGTAGGACTAGTGTAAGCTTTTACGCCTCGAGCGGTTCAAACAAACAGGGCTGGGCAACTGCGTTTGTCATTACGTTGTGCATCAAGTTAAAGGGTTACTCTTTTAGTGTAAGTCAACTTGCGTATTATTAATGCCAGGCCAGTAGGTGCCGATGTCACTTTGTAAAGAATATGTAAGCGAATGATCGAATTATCACAAATAATCTCTCATTGACAAATGCGGAAAAAAATTAGTTCATGCGTTCATGACATCAAGACTAGATTATTGTAATGCTCTACTGGGTGGTTGCCGTGAACGCTTAAAGGGATACTCCACTTTTTTTGGAAATAGGCTCATTTTAAAACTCCCCCAGAGTTAAACAGTTGGGTTTTACCGTTTTTGAATCCATCCCGCCGATTTTCTTATATTTAGAAGAAAATCAGTAACCAGACATTTTCTGGTCCCATTGACTTCCATAGTATATTTTTTTCCTACTATGGAAGTCAATGAGACCAGAAACTGTCTGGTTACTGATATTTTTCTAAATATCAGAAAATCGGCTGAATGGATTCAAAAACGGTAAAACTCAAACATTTAACTCTGAGGGAGTTGTAAAATGAGCCTATTTCCCAAAAAAGTGGAGTATCCCTTTAATAAACAAACTTCAGCTAGTACAAAACAGAGCAGCTCGAGTTCTTACCAAAACCAGGAAGTATGACAATATTAGCCTGGTTCTGTCAACAGCTGCTTGTTAAACATCGTATAATTGTTAAAATATTGCTAATTACTTACAAAGCACTAAATGGTTTAGCTCCCCAGTACTTGAGGGAGTTCTTAATGCATTATAGTCCTTCATGTCTATTGCGATCTCAAAACTCCGGCCAGTTGATAATACCTAGAATATCAAAATCGACTGCTGACAGTAGATAATTTTCCTATTTAGCACCAAAACGTAAAACGTAAGTTTATCAAGCGACGAGAAAACTTTTTGTGCGAAAAAACTAACAAAAATAACGACTTTATTCGACTATTCCTTTTCTTCCTTGTAGGTCTGAAAGGAGACTTCAATTTCCATGACACATGCGTCGGGGGGTGCATTGGTACAGCATGGGGGTGAGTAATTAATGACTTAATTTTCATTTCTGGGTGAACTAACCCTTTAAGTTGCCGGCCTTATCAACACGACAGCCATCGGCACTGATTCTCAACAACTCGTCTCCATACCGGATTACTCTGACTTCCAAACAGATGGAAATGGACAAATACTTTTAATGTTTCGATCGGATTTGTCTTGTGCTACCCGAATCACACATTGTTCCTTCTTTGGCAAGAGGTTTTTTTCCCCATTCCGTCACCTGATAGCATTTTGGTTCCTTGCCACTGTTGCCTTGGCTTTTGGCTTGCTTAGTTGGGGACATTTAATATTCAACAATAGTATTGATCTGTGTTGTATTATTTTCATGTTATCACTGTGAAGCTGCTTTGATACAATCTGTATTGTAAAAAGTGCTATATCAATAAAGGTGACTTGACTGAAAAAAAAAAAAAAACACACTTAACCCACCTGGTTAGCTTTAGCTGGTTTAAACGGTCTCCTTTAAGATAAGCTGATCTAGGGACCAGTTGAGGGGCCAGTTGGTCTCTTATAGCCTGACCAGCTTCTAAAACAAGCCAAAAGACCAACCTGTCCCATCTGGGAAGACCAGCTAAAACCAGCAAACCAGATTTGGCTGTTTTTTTTTTTTTGTTTTTTTATCAGCAGGGTAGACTCAGGTCTCGGGTTTTCAATATACTGCATATTTATGTGCATTTCATTTAGTGTGTTAGGATTCGCAATCATATTTACAAGAGGACTTGAAGATTTGTTTATGTGGGGTTATGTTTAACCTGTATTCCAGGCTGAGGAGGAAGATGAATTAGTCAGTGTACCATTACCCCATCATGTGGTCTCTCTAGGGAGTTCCCCCCCCCCCTCCTTCTCATCTTCCTACCACTGATAGACTCGGTAAACAACACATGGATAAACAACCTGAATGATATGTCTTTAAATCCTATTAATCTTCTTTTGTCATAGTTCCCACTCGCTTCGAAAGTGCTATCAATGCTGTACAGTTTAAGTGCTGTCTTTGTGGGGAAATGGACATGAATAAAGGCCCTGACTGTTTAAAAAATGCAGCAAAATGACTTTGTTGGTTTTTACATGTTTCACGACACATTCAAAGTGAATGTATAGTGATGCATTCGGTTTTCTCTGAAACAGATGAGCATGAATGTAGCAACATTTTGTTACTTTTTTGTACATATCATGGCAGTTCAGAAATTAAATGTCTGGTAAGTGGTGCTAAAAGGCACTACAGTATTGTGTTTAAAAATAAAATACTACATACTCTACCCTAAACCTAACCGATAGTGTTAACAAAAGCAAATGTGAGGGGAAAAAACTAGTATTGTGGCTTCATGGGACTCGTAACTGATGATGTTACATGATCATAGCGACATGGATGTTTGCACTGATATTTAGCACTCCAGTCAATTTGTACTTATAGCACTTTATACAATAGATTGCTTTAAACCAAACAGCTTTACAATATTCAAAATTAAAAACAGCGTCAGTTTTGCTTTTAAATGAGAATTGCTCGACAATTTCTACTATAATAGTCTCAGGGCCCCACCTATTATCTCATCGCCATGGACCAATGGCAGTTCCAGAAATTAGTTTTGGCAAACTGTTTCGAACTTCAGAAATAAACACGTTTTGGCCAGATGTTGATCGAAATGGCATCAGTTGGTTCTTCGATTTCGCTTGAAGTATATCTGGGCCTTTAGCATGCTAAAGGTTTCATTGAGGTCAACTTAAAAAGTGAAGATGCCCCCAATGCATGTTTTTCTCCTCTCGTTTTCTTTTCTTCTGCCAAATGAGTGTTCTCCATCCTAGAAAAGGGGGGCTTGTTAATTGCCCTGTGATGCCATAGTGCCGTGAATCTCTATGACAAAGTGAGTGTACCATCTGTAGCAGCTGCTAACTGCAGGCGAACGCCTTGGGAGCCTGCATGCTGCACTGACAAGCCCTGCAAACTCTGAAATGTGTGGGGTGCAGCAGGTCCAGCAGTCCCACAGGTTAAATTATTCAGCCCTTTAAACTTGGAGAAGTCTGCAGAAGACACCCGGAGGTAAAAAGCCTCTCAGAGTCTCAGTCAAAACAATTGAAAGAGTTACATGTGTTCCAATTAGATATTTGCCAACCTACAAAGCAGATGACTCCCTTCATTTGTTGCTCTGACCTGTCAACTCTGGGCAGGTGTTTGACTGAGTGTACTTAATTACCTAAACAGTAAGACTGTTAGATACTTAGTCGTGCTTGCTAAGACTATTACAATCTATCATACTTATTATTATATTTGATATTGCAACCTCTAAGAACACACTAGTAAACTCCTATCAATGACCAACACCTTAGCAACTCGAGTCCCTAGCAATGTCCTATCAACCACCAAAACACTAGAACCCCTACCAATTACCTAGCAACCTCTAAGAACACTAGCAAACTCCCACTAATGCCCTGTCAACTACTATTACCCTAACAACTCCCTAGCAACCACTAACACCCAATGACCTATTAACCACCAACAAACGAGCACCCACTACCAATGCCCTAGCAACCTCTAAGAACACACTAGCAAACTCCTAGCAATACCCTAGCAACCACGAACACCCTAGCAACTCCAATTACCTAGCAACCTCTAAGAACACACAAGCAAACTCCTTGTAATGTCCTAGCAACCATCAACACACTAGCATCCCCAGCAACCTCACAGTACCAAACTACTAATAATAGTCTAGCAATTGCCCAGAACACATTATTACGACATTAAGTCAAAATAATATTATACGAAATACCATTTTGCAATCTCAAGCAGCATAATCTTTTTTACAGCTAAAAATAACTGGAAGAGGATGACTCTGGAATTCAATTTACAAATGGCCACACCTGCTCTTACGTTAAAAATAGGTTGGATATGATCAGAAAACTGCATAGCAACACCTTAGCAACCACCCTTGCACTATGGAGGCTAGTATTGTACTGACATTTTACACACATTTTCTTAAGCATTATCATAACGCAAAAACATCTGGATGGGTTTCTACAGATGGACACCTTTGCATTTCGGTTGATTCAGACAATCACAGTTTGACATGCAACTTGAACATTTTTTGGATTTTGAGAGCATAAGATGACACAAAGTGAAGGAGAAAATAAGATCCACGAGGATGTGAAAGAGAAAAGTCCCAAATGGGCGACAGCCGGATTCTGTTTGATTTCATAAATAATTTGAGTCATCAGGGACACACATTGTTTTAGGCTTAAACATGTTGTTTACTGATGCCACATGTTTGAGGGACAGACACCGCTGTTGGTACACAATAAGAGCCCTTCAGGATTTGTAGAGAATGAGAATCTCACCCTAGGCACCAATGCTTGGCAAAGAAATAAAAGACTTCTGGGAGTGCTGGTTGTGTTTGTATCTATGCAGTGATTATGTATGTGTAGGTGTGAGAGAAATGGTGTTAGTCCAGAATACCTAGAGGTGCTTTTGGTCCCAGTTGAATGATCCGCATCGCCTGAGAGCGCCATCTTAGATGCATTAATGAGACACGCCTCATCAAATGATGTGGGAAATTAATCAATTCTTCAAATATGTCTCTGTCCCTGCTCTCCCACACCTGTTCACCCTCTACATCGCTGCCTGGGACATTCAATTATTTAAGCACTTGATTAAAATAAAATAAATAAGTATATTGTTTAGACTGAGTTCAATTATCATTTTAAGAACAAAATGTACTTTTTACATTGACACTTTTTGCACATGTCCCGCCTTGAAGAGCAAAACGATTTTAAAGTAACAATTTAACAGGCTACGCATCATCATCACTTCACATATAACTTATATGATTGGTTTATTCTGCCATGTTTGATCAGAAACACATCTCCACATCAGAATCTGAGAGTCAGTGGAGAAAAAAAAAAGATGAAAGATTTTACTGTCTTTGCCAATGGCCAAAATCCCACTCCTGCTCTCTCAGTAGGCTGAGGAACTATAGGAAAACAATAAACGTAATTCCATTTCCACCCGTATCCTTTGAGGCATTTGGCATAGAAAGAAAAAAGGAGATTTCATGCATCTGGAAGTGCTAGTTTGAGTCAAGCATCACCCACCCTGCCGTCTCTCTGCATGTCTCATGTGAACTGATGCCGGTTTGGCATGTTGTTCAGGAAGAAAAAAAAAGTGATGCAAAACTGCAGGAAGCACATAGCGTTCTTCTCAAAGCAATTCAGTCAATGTCAAGCCCCAATCACCACAAATCCTATTTCCGTTATAACAAAAAACTAAACATAATTAGGTCATAAAATGAATGATTATGAGGTAAAGAGTCATAATTATGAGATTCTAAGATTTAAAAAAAGTGTCTGAGAGTAAAAATTATGATAAAAAGTCACAATTGTGCAAAATAAATAATAACAAATAAATAATAATAATACAATTAACGTTTTTAAATGGGTTTAAAGTGGTAAATAAAAAACATTGTTCAAGCACGATGTGAACAATAACAGTTTTAACACAAGATAAAACATATTTAATAAAAAAATAAATTACGTAAATTAACAATTGTAATTTTCAGGAACATAATCAAACATAAATTGTATCCATTGTTGACGAACTACAACGTCCGTGGGAAGCCCGAACACAGAAGACCTGACAGCTGGGTGAACACAACACACTCAACGAGCCGCAGAAGGACATTGCCATGTCCTTTTTGGGTTGATACAAATGTATGGGTTAGTTACGTATAAAACCCGTTAGTCCCATTCGAGTCGTTTTTGTAGGCATTAAACTTTCTGATTTTTAAAAGACGATATCTCTGCTTACATTGAACTTTCAGCGCTGCAACTTTGCAGATACTGTGCATGCACCAACAGCAACATTACACACTATTTAAAATGAAAAAAGTGAAATCGAAATCAACCACCCCTTTAATGACATTTGAAGGTAGCATTATCGCCCCCTTGAGGTTTAGTACTGCCACATAAAAAAAGATTGCAATGCATTGGACTATATGTATTTACATACTTGCATAAAGTGTGTTTTCTGCCTTAGTTGTTCTGCGCTTGTAAACATCAGAGTGTGAATCAAGCTGCCCTCCTCATCCTCGCCACAATACACTTCAGCGAGTCAGCGTGGTGCCAATTAGTATTTTTGAGGCAAACAAATGCCCATCCTTTTGTTTTGGATAAAAGCATATAGATGGTATAAATTAAAGAGGACAAAAGATTGCTGAGTGTTTGTATGTAAATGTTTAATTAACCCGTGTCTTGATGATTGGGATGGTATAGAGCGCGGGTATTAATCCACTAATAGGACGAGCGACTGCAGAGGGAAGCGCGCACAGCATGACATATTAATTGGAAACAGTGTGATGTTTCACTTACATACATTAACAAAGTCAGTAATTTCTCCAGCTATTCAGGGGATAATAATTCTTACAGCAGGTTCTGTCAAAATTTCTAAGCTCTAACAAAATAATAATAATAATAATTTGTAAAATCGCATAATAAAAATTAAAAACCTAAAAAAAAAATCTAATTTTATTACATGAATGCACGTTTATATAAATAGGGACTTTAGAAAAATATGATTACAGCCAAAGTGCAGAAAAATATGCTTTGTACATTTAATATAGCATATGCTACTTTGCATTTAAGGTCTTGGGCTTTTTTTCCATTAAAAAAACAAACAAACTATCAACCCGCTTACTTATGGTTAACACGTTCAATTAATATAGTATACATTCATACATCTACACACCTAAAAAAAAACTGAACACACTTTTTAAATACCTCCCAACCCTTGTCCCATTAATTTTAATAAATCATTTCAAACATGTATACAGCTCTGGTTTATTTTAAATCAGTGCCTAAGAATATTACACATAAATCAATTTCCAGCAATCCATTGACTATTTTTTATTATGTCCGTAGGGGTCTAAAGGCCTTCTCGGACACATTTAAGCCCATATACGTGTATTCTTTATGGTTTTATACTCACATATATATATATATATATATATATTTATCTATAATTCCTGATCACGTTTGATAACCCACAGCAGAATTAATAAGCTTAAGATGAGGCAAGTCGTGTTTCCACATCTCAGGCCTCCCTAAATCACAAAGCGCACGGAGAAGGGCACAACGATTTCATCTCTAAGGAGTGTGTGTTGTTTTGCCTCCGAGGTATGAGTTGGGTTCAGCGAGTTTTTTTATTTAATCACCGTATGCATGCGTTTGCCGGAGATGGCAATTATTAGCACCAAAACCAGCCGTCCTGTTCACATGTGACGTGTTCCCCAGGGCAGTTGAGACAGGGGCACGCGGGGCAGCCTTTCCCGCCATGAAAGGCCTGACAGACATTCGCCTGAAGAGAAATGCATCAGCGGATAGTTACCAAGGTTGCCTTTAGTAGAAACTACACTGAACGTGTTCACATGCTAAATTTCTGATTAGCGAATTGATAAATGCGTACAGGTTTTTAGTCTGCTCCACAGGCCCGTTTTCGCAGACAAAATACACTTTAAGGACCACATGCATGTAGGTTTGCTATGCTGTACATTCACTCCGAAACTTTGTTGTTTTAAATATTTGCCTCCTCGTTGCTAATAGATAAACACCCTTTGACATATCACACACAATGAAATCCTCATGAATATTTAATAGAATTAAATATAAAGACTCCACGACTTGTTTCTGCTCTCGCGCTACTGTTTGCTCCCCTGCAGATAGCAACATAAAAGCTAACCTCAGCTAGTCACAGAAAACACTCTTGCTTTGAGTCCGCTATTTTGAGCGAGCGGAGCCGAATAAAAACAGCTAGCGCTCGAAAACTTCATTTTAAAGTCAACACAGGTATATAAAGGAACTAAGATAAGTAGATTTGAAAATAAAAAGCTAAACAAACTCCTCCCTTATTGAGTAAACATGTGTTGACAACACTTTGTCGCCGTGGCTCTCGGATCCTTTCTCTCGCATTTCAAGGTGGCCTATATCGCCTGTTCTTAATATCAACAACCGTATAAGTATTAAAAGTGGTCTAATGATAATGAATTAGACGACGGGATCAATTATTCATACCTACCACAAACTCAGCATTCCTAAACAATTATAGTTTTGCTGAACGATAGCGCGCGAAGCCCTTCCCGCTATTTTCTGAGCGCTCAGGGAGACAAGGTGACGTGGGAAGGCGCTGTTTGTGGGAGGAAGGATAAACCCTGAGGAGATATTCAGGGAGAGAAATGATACGCTCTTTTTACAGACGTCTCGGAAGTACGCGAGAGATCATATTGTCAAGTCTTTGCGCGTCTTCTTGCTTCTTTTGTTTTCTCCTCGCATTCAAAATCATCCCCCAAGCCTACAGCAATCAGTGCAGCGCACGTCCGATTCAGACGGGAAGCGCTGAGGACGGGTGGGTCCCTGGTCCCGCGCACCGGGGGAAAGTGACAGCCCGTCTAATTGGGACTAATCAAGCAACTGGGCGCGTGCAGCGACTGTCGCGATCAGAAAAGAAGCGACATTGACCCACAGAAATAGGTACTGCCGTAGGCTGCATTCATAGAACAGCGCGCCTGCATATTAGATCCACCTGCCTTTGCTAGCGTTGCCTCATCCCTTTGGTCAATAACAAAAAGCAGAGAGAGAGAGAGAGCGAATGAGAGAAAGAGAGAGAGAGCGAATGAGAGAAAGAGATGCAGTGAAAAGAGCCACGCTTGACAAATTTCCCACCGCACATTAAAAAGGAGCCGTGTTCTGAGGATAATGCTACATTATTCTTTTTTATTCTTTCACTCAGAGCTATTGCTTTGAATTACAGAGGAATCTTTGTTAAGAATAAGAAGGAGAGGAATCAAAAATTCATCAGAGAGAGTTCGCGATGGGCTGAGGAGAATGTATTTTTGTGCTGGAACCAACATTTGCGAAAGTTCCATCTCCTTAAGCAATTATTAGCGGTGATAGTTTGACATGCTCAAGAGTTGTCAACAACTGACTTTAAACAAAGTACAAAGCAGAAATAAACAGAGCCCGGGGCAAAATTAACTTGGGGACCAGCCGCTCTATGAATTATAAATGGCTATCCATTACCACGGCGAATGGTGATACCAGGAGGCCTCGTCAGTGCGGAATACAGTTGCGAAGGGTGTGAAACAAAGGCGGCTTAGAGAAAAAGAACTAAACACTGTTTTGTGGGAATGAATGACCCTTACTGAGTGGATGAACTTTCCATAACTGTGGCCCTCTGTATAATAGTATTTTAAAACAGAGACTTTTAAACTGATGCAGGATGTACTTTATAGCTACACAGTAAAAAAGTGATCATGTTAAGGCAATTGGTTTCCTCGCTTTTTTAAGTTAAGTCAACTTAAGTAAATCAACGATGCGTAATTGAAAAAAAAGTTAAGTTGAATTGACAAGTTAATTTCTTCAATTATTCATCAAGTTTATTTACTTCATAAGCCAATGTTTCCCTTTTTACAGTGGGTTTAGTGGCAATTTAGGTACAAATTAACTGCAAATATATATACTATATATTATATATTATCTACTACGCATTTAGCATGCATGGTAGACAATTACGCAAAAGTAAATGTTGACTGTCCTTTACAAAAACCTTTGGTTATTATTATTTTTGTGTGAAATTGTCATCATTACAGTGTATACAGAACTGGCCTCATGCGCTTCTTACAGTGAAACATTTTTTTAATCTTGGTTGATCAAGAAAGGTTCCCACCTCTAGAGGTTCAGGATTTGTACTGTGAAAGAACACATACCTTCAGAGCATTTCACTTCCCTTTTAATCTCAGGATACAGCAGTGGCACACATATTGACCCCTGTCAACAAAGAACTGGGAGAAGACTCGCCCCCAGAGGTGGATCTGTTGAAGATATGAAAGCCAAAGCGGTCAACATTGATAAAAGCTATCAGCCGATTCTATTCGACAAGGGACCCGTGACTGCAGGACATCTGTGAGAGGGCAAATGACTTGATTGGCACCAGGGATAGAACTTAAATTCCCAGTTTTCCTTCCCCGTAGAACTCCACCAAAGGCATTTTAGGCCGACCAACTATATCCTGAGACATCTCATTAATGGGAAGAAAGAGATACAGGAACTGAAGAACGTGTGGCAGGTACTCCCAGCTGGCTTGTAGTAGGAGGCTTTTTACATAATTTAAAAGTGAAACTTTCATATCAGACATTTTCAATTCAAAAGTGTGCGGATTTATTCGGCCCGATTGTCTGTGGAGAACGAAAACCATCCCTGGTGATAAAAAAAAAAAAAAACTATCTTCTTTTTTTGCTACACCTCTGCAAACTTCAAAAAGGCTGTAAATACAGTCTTTACAAAAAACACAAAACTTCTGACTTCATTTGAAGTAAACCCAACATTTGCTCTCAAAGTATTAAAGGATCAACAACCTACCACTACGATGGACGAGTCCCGGTAATTACTGTTTCCACGCTCGTATAATCACATTATGATGCGTTAACCAATATATTTATTTATCATTATTCTGTTTAGATTCCCATCTAAAAACACAACCCATCTTCAAAAGTCGCTGTGATGCTCGCTTCGCTGTAGCCTAGTGTATTTGAGGTGACTTGAAATAGCGTCGTGCAAATGGTACGTACTTAAACAACGAACCCTAAAGGTGTTGTTTTGGAAGTAAAAAAAAGAAATCTGCAGTTTGTTTTGAATTAAAAGTCGCTGCAAAAATAAATAGTAGAAGTAAACAGCATTAACGACAGCACGACGGCATTACAGTGCCCTACGACGTATTGATTTATTCTATACAGAATTATTTATGATATATTCATGCATGCGACATGAACTCCTTGATGTCTTTGACAGTGATTAGAGGCTTAAAATATGTCTAAAAAAGAAGAGACATGCCAAGACAATGGTCAAATCAGTATAAGACTGATCGTAGACGCCTAAAAGTCCGTTATGCCTCCAAGACACAAAGATGGAAGGTTCGAAGACCAAAAGGCACGCATGCGTTTTGCATATGGCGCCTTTGCGGGTAAAGTGGGGCATGAGTGACGGGCGTCATCTTACAGTCATTTTGTTTATAATTAAAATGAACACTTTGTTCTATTATCCATGAGAGACCATCAATGAGTTAACAGACTACCTCTACCAGCCTTTCTTTGGTCAAAGCTGTCAAACGCCTCTCCACACTTGAAGGGATGCTAACTCTACAACGACTCCACATCAGGTAATTACCACTACATACTTCACACCGGCTTTGGGCAGCTCCCTGAAGTATTTGCATTTTTATGTATAATTGGCCCCAAACATGGCAGTTTGATGCCATGAGGACTTCAGAGGAGGACCACGGGAGGGACAGATGGTGAAACGTCGTAGCGAAACGCAGCGTTCCTCATTCATCTGTGCTTCGCTTGTGCATGAAAGCATACGATGCTGTCGCGGAGCTCTTTTTGATTGATTATTCAAAACAAAACTCCACAGCACGAAGCCCAGCGTTGAGCCACTGAGAAGTACTCAAATAGCAAAGGAGTGCAGGGGTCTGAGGAGCTTTTTTTCTCCTTTTTTTTTTTTTGAAGAGACGAGTAGCCAACGGCGAGCGTATCCTCGTGCTTTTAGATCCTGTTTTAATCTTTCCCCTGCTTTTAATGATCTGCTTCCTATCCTAGAGTAAAGTTCTTCATATGCCATGTTCTTGCCTTTACGGAGTGCTTTGAAATGAAATGTAAGCATATATTTATTTTTATAGTTTAAAGGACTCAAGGCCTTGGCAGAAATACACATTTCTGCACTGGAATTAATAAGCATCGTGACACTTGAGCACTACACAGCAAAATCTTCAGTGTTGAAATCCTGGTGTTAAAGTCTCTTAGAGTAAAGTGTTAATTTTCTGGTGTTGAATCTCAAGGGATTAACACTAGCTAGTGTAAACCACACTCTGGCTGGTGAAAACATGTGGAGTTAAATCTAAGTAGCACCTGAGAATGCTTTGACAACACCAATAATAGTGTTACTAGTCACATCCGGGACATTTACGTGCTGGGCGGAACGAAACGAGCTGAAACTTTACTCACAGGCGCCATTTTCTTTGACTCGAGTCGCAAGGCATACGAGGAGGAAACACGCATTTATTACGTGTTTTATCGCATTTATAGATTCATTTTATAACATCATATTGTTTTATAACAATATGTATGTTCTGTGGACGAGCAAACCGCTCTCAGAGGGACATTTTCTATGACGCGCGATTCGGGGCAGACCAGGATGGGTTTGCTTTTTAACCGGGAAACAACGAAAGTAAGTGTTTTCTAATTTACATTGGCAATGTATTTTATAGTATATTGATTCATGGCGATATTTAAATGCCCAGCGCGATTAAACGGTCGAAATTCTTTTCAAAGGCGACATCATCTTTGACTAGCCTAAATACGGAGCTGACGAGGAGGAGGCTTAACGTTAACAGGGAAAACACCTACAGTAAGTGTTTTTAACATGATTTACCTCATGAATTTCATGGCATTATATTGTTTTGTAACGATATTTATGTAATGTGCGCGCCTAAACCGTCAGGTCCTGCATCTTTGACTCGTGACGCATTTCAAAAAGCAGTGCAGAATGCAGACACGGAGTTTGCTTTTAACAGTGAAAACACCGAGTAGGTAACTTTACTCATTTACTGTGCTACGTGTTTTATAATATGATATTGTTTTATGACAATATGTGTGATGTGCAAATATCATAAAGTATTTATCCTCAAACTATCTTTTACTCTCGTCTGCCAGCTAAACCAACTCCACAAACTGCGGACCAACAATGCACGTGAAATTTTCACTTTATTTCCTTATTTGGAGGACCAATCTTCTTAGAATGGGTAAGCAATTATTTCAAATTAAATATTGATGCAAAATGTATTTATCAGATTAACTTTTGGTTGATATTTGGAGATGCTTTAATGTTTAAATTTATTGATTTTTGCAATTTGTTTTTGCTAGGAGCAATTCTATGATGCACCAAGTGGCTAAGGGTACCAGGCTTAGTGTTTAAAGACTGTACAGACTAGAACCTGGTGATGGAAAGATAACAGATAAGTTAACATATGAGAGAATCATGGGCACAAACAAAAATAATCATGGCTTGGTATTACTAGATTTTCTTTGTTTCATAACACATATTTTGAATTTGTCTAGCCAAATTACTTAATAAAAGTGTGTGTGTGTGTGTGTGTGTGTGTGTGTGTGTGTGTGTATATATACATATAAACTTAAAATAAGATTTCTAATCAATGGTTTTCTTGATTTGACAAGTAGAAATCTCTGCCCATCACCTGCCCCCAACATTACAAAGCCACAAGAAGAGAACACCGATCCTTCCAGAATCCGGCGGCTGACTATTTAGTGAGATTTCTTAAGGTGCGTGTCTTAATTTATTCTTAAAGTGTTAGTTCACCCACAAATGGAAATTCTGTCATTAATTACTCACCCTCATGTCGTTCTAAACATGTGAGCGTTTTTCGATGTTCACAACACAAACGAAGATATTTTTAATGAAATCTGAGAGCTTCGTGCCCCTCCATTGACAATCTACGCAACTACCACTTTCAAGCCCCAGACAAAAGTACATCATTAAAGTACTCCATGCGACTCCAGTGGTTTAACATAAATGTTTATTAAACTATGCAAGTGCTGTGTTTGCAGCAAAAACAAATTTACCAATTTATTAAATATTTATTTCCAACATGCGTTCATGAGAACATTACAACTCGTGCATGTTGTTGATGTGCATGTATGTGCATTGAAGAGGAATATTTTGTAAATAAAGTTGAGTTAAAATTGTGAAATTTATGTTACACCACTAGAGTCACATGGATTACTTTTGATTTCCTTTATACCTTTCCGTGGCTTTGGAAGTGGTGGTTGAATAGGCTTTAGATGAATGGACAGAAATCTCTTATATTTCATTAAAAATATCTTCATTAAAGGGACTGTTCACCCAAAAATGTAAATTCTGTCAGTATTTACTCACCTTCATGTTGTTCCAGCCCTGTAAGACTTTTGTTCATCTTCTGAACACAAATTAAGATATTTTTGATTAAATCTGAGCTATCTCACTCCTCCATAGGCTTCTAAGGGATCAAAACTTGCCAGCCCAGAAAGTTATTAAAGATATTGTTAAAATAGTCCAAGTGATTACAGAAGCGCAATCATAAGTTTATCAAGCAACGAGAATACTTTGTGTGCCAAAAACAAACAGAAATTACGACTTTATTTAACTATGCATGCTTCTCTGTGAGCCTTGAGATGGTTCTCGTAGTGTAACAGTGCTTCAGTGTTGTACGTCACACACAGGCTCACTATTGGCCGACGCTGGTTGTGTGTGTGTGTGACGTACAACACAGAAGCGCTGCACTGTTACACTGTTAACTTGCTCAGGCCCACGCAGAAGAAAATGAATAGTTAATTTTAATATTTTTAGTTTGGTTTTTTTTTTTTTGCATACAAAAAGTATTTTTGTCACTTGATAAACTTAAGGTTGAGCCACTGTAGTCACTCTGTCTATTTTTACAATGTCTTTAATAACTTTTCTTGGCGCCAAGTTTCAATCCCTTAGAAGGCTATGGAGGAGTGAGATAGCTCAGATTTAATCAAAAATATCTTAATTTGTGTCCTGAAGATGAAGGAAATTCTTACGGGGTTGGAACAACATGAGGGTGAATAATTAGTCGGAATTTTCATTTTTGGGTGAACTAACCCTTTAAGTGTTTCGAAGATGAGAAAAACTCTTACTGGTTTGGAACAACATGAGGGTGAATAATTAATGACAGAATTACATTTTTTTTATTAATTAAATCTTCGATTTACTTGGAAATCAGTAAATTCAAGTCTTAATCAAACAAAAATGTTTTTTTGTTTGAGTCGATGATTGAACTTTTTTTCACCCTAAACTTGCTGTATTTATGAAACACAAATGTGTAAATGATCTGGTTTTGTGTTCTAGGTACCCAGTACTACACGATTTTTCACTAAAGTTGGATCTGCACAGCCTTTTCTGCTCTGTGAAACAACTGCACTGAACTTTACTGTTAGCGACTGGATACAGCTGATCCACTCATATCCTGCGACTGTTTTTCATCTGCTGAATGTTTTTGACTCAAGCACTGCTGTACTGTTGCAAAGTCAAAGGTACTGAATTAACTTCACTGACACAGGACTCACATTCACTGATATGTTCAGGACTTAAGTATTAAACATCATATAATTCTGATGACAGAAATCCATATATTGTGCATTCATCGTTTATTTAAAAAATTAACCTATAATGTAAACGTGCTTGTTCGTTAATAAAAAAAATAGTTTGTTTGAAACAACTGTTTACATTTTGCCTTTATTTTTAACTTTACAGTGAACAGAATTCTACTATGATCCCAGACTTTTTGGATTGTTTTGAAATAAAGTTTTTTAAGAGTAATAAAGAGTGATGTGTTTATTTCAAAGTGAAATTATTCTTTTAAATAATAAGATGGTATTGCATTGGAGAGTTGTCTTATTCAATTGTATGTTTGAAAAATTTTAATTTTAATAAATGTTAAAATAAATTCATAGTAACTTGGTTTTTGGAAAAATATCTTCGGGTTTAAAAGTTTAATTTTTTTAACCTTCATCTGCATTACCATTTTAAAATAAGTATACATTATAAACATTAAATCAACATAAAAAAATACACTGGAGTTGTGTGATTAAACACCATAAAGTGTTAAATGTGTATATTTAAGAGTAATAATTTCCAACACCTTGAGTGATTAAATGAAACACTAACACAGTGTTTAAAAAATAAACACTATCGTCAGTGTTGTTTTAACACTAGCAAAGATGGACCTGTATGTTCACCCGGAAAGTGATAATTTTAACACCCATGGTGACAAATCTCCTGACATTTTTTTGCTGTGTAGCCAAAAAGGCTGCAGCTAGATTCACTATCTCAGGTTTGGTTTTGCATCCTCAACCCTTTCTGAACACTTAATTATTTCTCAATAAAATTACCGAGCAAAAAAGATGAACTGTCACTACCTTCTCCAAATGGAACTGCAAAAATATTGGACTGACAAACACATGGCCCCGCCCCAAAGTGGACATTCCTAAACAAGTAGGCCTAGGCCTTAGTTGTACATTTCCCCTTATGAGGAAATATTTCCCGGTTACATTTTGTGATTTAGGCTTTAATTGGACATTTTTACTTATTTTTTTATCTCAGTGACACGATTCTTTTGAAACCAACATTTTTTTTGTTCAGTTTCGTTAACTGACTTCACCAAAAGTTGTTAGCCAGCTGAAAACACTAGGCGCTCTGCTGAAAACGGCTAGCTGAATATCCGCGGAAGTGTTACTAGCATCCAATTTCACAGTTTCTGTATTGTTTCTGTATTGTATATCGATTCAATATAAAGTTTTTGATCTGGCTCTGGTTTTAAATGATTTTGTTCCGTTATTATGCTTGTTGTCGCCTGTTGACGTTATACAAGCAGAATGTGGCGGTGCGTCTGTGTTATATTTGTCCCGCCCCTCCTCCACTGTGATTGGATGGCTGGGTAAAAAAAGTGATGTGTGCTGACAGTGATGGTTGCTGCCTTTTACCCAAAAGTTCATTCTTGAACATTCTTCAACTCTCGGCAACAAGCAAATAACGCTGAGCACTTTTTAAAAACGCAGTGCTCCCATTGAAAGCAATTGGAAAAATATGCTATCCAAGGGATTGCTTTGGTGGACACACGGCCTTTCTGCAAGTTATTGGCTGCATTCTAAATCACATACCTCCCTACTATATAGCAGGCAAAAAGCAGTATGTGACAAAAGAAGTATGTCCGGATTCAGAGTGCTCGTAAATGGCAAAAAAGTACTGGATGACCTGACCTACCACTTCCGGCGAGATTCTGAAGTGTGCATACGACACTTTACTATCCCATAAGGCCACGGGAGAGGATTTTTTTTATTTATTAATACATTAAATTGCAGTTCATCATTCTTTCACCCCATTTTTTAGTTGTTAATCGAACTGTAGAAACAAAATGTGGCCTTATATACATTCCATTCCAAATTCTAAACTGACCAACAGAATGCCATAATTTCATTTCATTCAAACAAAACAACTAGTGAATTAAATGATTCAAGTAGAAATGTATATAAAAGTAAGATTTCCATCCTTTTTCCTCAGACACCCCTATAGGTTGATCATATACTTCTCAACTTCTCCAGCACAAGAATGAAATATTTATACTTATTCATAATTGGAGAAATAAAAAAGAATAAAAAAAACACAATCAAAAATCAAGGTGAACAGTCACGCAGTCATTATTATCGGCCAAATTGGTAAGCTCTGAATTTCAAAGCATTTCTTCTTGATTTCCCAGTGTCCCGTACATGCCCACGGAGCTCTGGTCCTCTTAAAATATGTTTATAATGAAGGAGGAGACCGTCTAACATTATTAACATGCTTGGCCTTTTCATCCAACCTGCCCCCTCAGGCTCCAAGTACACCTGATTTGATCTCTCTCTCCCATCGCCAGGCGATACTTCAAAAACTAACCCTTCAAAAAAAGGGTGGAACAGTTAGCATATTCCAAAAAAGCAGAACAGATCTTAGCGTAGGCCATGATTAAACATGGGGATCAGAGTACGTAGAGCGAAATGAAATTTTTAAAATGCACATGTCTTGGATCTTAGGTGTCATTAGCTTTTTTTACAAAAGATCAAGATGAGAGAGAACAAAATGAGATTCACTTGTACAAGAGTGCTGATAATAAGCCAAAGATTTAATATTTCAGAAACTGCTAATGACTAACTGCATTCACACAATGCTCTTTTTATCATATCTACTATTAGCTTAATATTTGTTATAAACTATTACATTACATACACTATTATACCTTTGCTTTATATATATATACACTACCGTCCTAAAGTTTGAGGTCAATTTTTTTTATTTAACAAGTCAATTAAATTGAGTTCGACCGACCCCAAACTTTTGAACGGTAGTGTTTATGTATAAGGGCCTATATTTGTGATGATATTTAGAATAACAGTGTGTGTTAGTGTGGTGTTCCAGACAAGAGCATGCAAGCGGTGCAGAGTGTAGAATTACCTCTACTGATGATGTCATATGTGACTACATTAGTGAGTTTAGGTACAAAGTGAATGTGTCTTAGAAGAGGTAGAAAACCTCAGGCGTTTGTGAACGTGTTTTTTGTCCTCTTTTTGTGTGGGTACATCATGCTGCATGTTATTATTTACAAAGAGTGTTAATTAACATCCCTTTTAAATTCCCTGTTGTAGTTTGTATTTGCAGTGCTGACAGATAAAGTAGTTTAGCTGTGCATACCGCTTCAGGACAGGAAAACAAAACTGGTGATGCTTCTGTTTTTTTTTTCCTGTATTTTACCCCTTGTGTGGGATTTGTTGATTAATTATGAAGCTACAAAAGGTAAATCATATTTAAAACTCCAAACACATTTTCTTTACTGTGTTTACATACTTTTTATTGAAATAAGAAGTTGGGGAGGGACATAAAGAGCGCAACAGTGCTTGTCCACTTTTTCAATCGTCGGGAAATATTTTTCCCATAGGGGTTTATGGGATACAAATGAAAAAAATACTAATGAAATTCACAATTCGTAATTTATAACTCGCAATTGCCAGAAAAAAGTGTCCGAATTGTGATATATAGACAATTTAAAAAAGTGATTGCAAATTTATCTCACAATTCTGACCTCTCATGATTGCGGGTTTAAATTTCACAATTCAGACTTTATATCTCACAAATTGTAAATTTGTCTTAATTCAAAGAAAATAAAGTCAGAATTGTGAGATATTTAACCTTGCAGTTGAGAGAAAAAAAAAGAATTCAGAATTACGAGATATAGACATTTTATCTCACAATTCTGACAATTTTTGAGATTTCCCCTGCAGAATCATGGGTAATGTAGTTTTCACCAGGAATTTCACTGTTGGACTATTTTAAAAGTAAGTTGAAATAATGCAGGTTTATGGCTTCAACAACAGCATTTACCAATGATTAAAAAACACCGTAGCTCACTCTGTCTTTAAATGTTTTTAAGGTAGTTTAAAATCAATGGGATTTTTATTTACGAAACCCGATGGTTGCACTCTATAAAAAGTTTTTTTAAATAGCACCGTGGATCAAACAATAAAGACACTTAAAAAACAGAATACATTATAGCCAAATTCCTAGTTTTGAATAGTAAATAAAAATGCTGCAAAAGCAAAACACAGCTACTGCTAGTCGGAGACAGGTTGTATTTATATTCTCATATTCTCATTTTTTAAGTATTTTATTTGACAAAAACAATTGCTGACAAGTGCTATAGGTTAATCGTCTCAATTCTAATAAGTAAACTAGCATATCGGCTACAAAAATCTAAAATGGACTTGTGTTCTATGTTTATGATGGACAAGGTGGTATTTTGGGTGACATCTGGTAATTACCTTTTTCTAAATATAAAGATACATCATAAAAGTGTATTTTCATGCTGACATAAAAACAGCCATGAAATGAGTTCTCACACAGTTTAAGTAGAGGACGCTTTGTGCTGTCTTCAACTGACAGTTTTCTGAAAAGAGCAGAAGGAAAACATGTGTTTTAAAGAAGTTTTTTTCTTCTTCATTTCCTCCAGCTTCTCCAGAGAATGAAGAGCTGGTAGCCATTTTGAAATGTGCTGGTTCAGGATCAGTGTGCGTATCCCAGGGCAGCACTTTGATCAGTCCTACACCTCCAGACTTAACCTGCAGGTGATGCCGTGTGTTGTGGTCTCAGTGGTCCATGAGCACGCCCCGCACCCACATGGTTCCTCCAAACACTGAACCTTTTGGGTTGGGCTTTTCTAATATAAAGTTCATCAAAAAAAAAAGAGAAAGATGTTGCTTTGGTACTCAGAGTACTTTTACAGCATTGAGTTTTTTATAGCCCTCGCCTTTTATGCCGGAAACGCAGAATCCCTTTCATTGCGGTGTGAGTAGAACCGGAGGGGTGGTATTGGTGCCGTGACCCGGATGGTAGTGAGGTTTAGGGGGTGAGTGTAACACAAGCTAGCTATTAAGAGCTGTGTGTGAACCTCTCTCCCCTGGCCTCAAGAGGCACACTAAAAAATATAAAATGGACTATAGCGACTGGCGCTAGAGGCGGCAGTCTTTAAAGTCCTTGTTAGCGGCCCCACCTTCCATGCCGGAAACGCTGGTCCGAATCCCTCTCGGTCATGGTGTGAGTAGAACCAGAGGGGTGATATTGGTGCCATGACCAGGATGGGAGTGAGAATTAGGGGGTGAGTGTAACAGGCCAGCTAGTAAGAGCTGTGCATGCAAACCTCACTCCCCTGGCCTCAAGAGATGCGGTAGAGGCTGCGGTCTATAACCTCCTTGTTACCGCCCCCGCCTTCCATGTCGGAAACACAGGTTCGAATCTCACTCGGAGATGTGAGAGTAGAACTAGAGTGAGGTTTAGGATGAGGCCAGCTAGTAAGAACTGTGCATGTAAACCTCACTCACCTGGACTCAATAGGCACACTAGCGAATGACACTAGAGGCTTTAATGCAATTGTTAGTGCGCCCGCCTCCCATGCAGGAACACCAGTTGGAATCCCGCTTGGAGCGGGTGCGTGGAGAACTGGAGGAGTAACATTGGTGCCGTGACCCGAATGGGACTAAGGTTAAGGGGGTGAGTGTAACAGAGGCCAGCTACTAAGAGCTGTGTGAGTATATCTCATGCCCCTAGAGGCTGTGGCCTTTAACATCCTTGTTAGTGCTCCCACCTTCCATGCAAGAAACACTAACTGGAAGGGAACACTTTTCAGTTGCTAAGGTTTTTTGAGTGGCTTTTAGCATATTGGTGTGCTTTTGCTTATGACTCTAAGTGTCACTATGCAGTGGCTAGAGTGTTATGAATGGTTTTTATGGCATTACTATGCAGTTGCTTAATGGGTCTGAGTGATTTTTAGGGTGTCTCTTTGTATGCAGTTGTGAGGATTTACAGAGAGCATGTAAACAATTAAAGAGATAGTTTGCCCAAAATATAAATTCTATCATCATTTACTGACCTTTATGTCATTCTAACCCTGTATTGGATATTGATTGGTCAGGTTATATAACCTGACTTTCTTTCTTCTAAAGAACACTTCTACTGGTTACCCTCGACTTCTATTGTATGGACAAAAAAAATTACTAATTTCCCATGATATCATTTCCCAAAGTCCTACAGGTTTGTAAAGACATAACCCTACATTATTTTATCACATGAGGGTGATAAAATAATGACAGAATCATTTTTGGGCGAACTATCCATTTGATACACAAGTTTGAGTTAATCTATACACTTTCAGCAATGTAGTTCTGCCCACCTTTCTCTGAAAAAGAAAGCTTGCTTTGTGTTTTTCAGGCAGGTGAAAAGGGCATCATGTCAGCCAGCAGCAAAAAAAGAAGAAGAAACAGACAAATATTTCCCCCATAGTTTGTGTGATGGCTACAGGCAAGAAACCATATTTTGAGATGCATTTATATGCTAATTTGCATGGCTTAAAGCAACACAAGCTGGTCAGTCTGTCCAAGCTACGTTTAAAGGCACGTTTTGAAGATGTTAAGTGTGAATACAGGAAAAATGCAATAGGGAAAATTACCATGGTAACACAGTCTCATCCCAAGACGTCATACAACTGACGCTTTTGACCATACGTTAACATCCGCCATTTTAGGGTACCCTTAAACGTTGGTTAGATGACGATCCTGGGGCGTCATCCAACTGACGCTTTACCTTTAACGTCAGTTAGGTGATGTGGTAGGTTTAGGTCTGGGGTAGGGTTAGGATTAGATAACGTCATCTAACCGACGTTTAAGGGTACCCTAAAACGGCGGATGTTGACGTGTGGTCAAAAGCGTCAGTTGTATGACGTCTTGGGATGAGACTGCGCTGGCCATGGAGATGACTGGGGAAAATCTTGACTGGGTCCCAATCAATCTGAATTTACCCTCGCCAAGTTCTTTACTGTAGGTCAACAAATGTCTACCTCAAAGTGTACTGCAGAATTTCTGGTCGCATAGAGCACAACTTTCACAGACTCTTGCACTTGTTTCTTCTACGTCCTTGCAACATACCTACAAGAGCACCGTGCTTTCAAATGTACAAACCGCACATTCCTTAGCCGAATCAAACCAGTCAAGAATACAGTGAGCCGAGTATGCGTGAAAAACAACTGCTAGTGATGAAGATATTTTTTGTCTCTTCCTTTTTTATTTCACCTCTTGATGTCTGTGATATTTCCTTCTTCAAAGCTGTAACGCTCTACTATGCCCTAGGGTTAATTAACATGTACCAAACACTGAATGATCAGAGAGAATCGAAAAGCTCCATAGGTTAAGTGTCACATGGGAAACGTGTTGTCAGCCATGGATTTCTCCCGCCTTACCCCCTTCTTCTTTTCAAAGTGTTGTGATCGAGCAAACAGCATTGAATTAACAGATACTTTTTCAAAACTTTGAATTCATTATGCCAGAAAAAAAGAAATCAGGTATTGTTTGGATTCAAACCTTGACATCTTGCCCCCCTGACTTGCTGCTTGAGTAGAAAATCTATCAATCCATCCATCCATGCATCCTTTCTTTAAATTAATTAAGTGACCGTAAAGACATTTATGTATATATTAACGTGGATAATTTTGGCTCACACGATGAAAGAATGTTTAGAAGTTGTGAAGAGTTCAACTCATCAGTTTTGATCAACAACCCATGTGAATTTATTCAGTAGGCACATTTTAGACAACTGTACTCGCTCCTTTTCACACGCGCCATTTTCTTAAATCAATAAGAAATTCAAATCTGATGTGAACAATAAACTAATTGTTCAGAGAAAGCAATTGAGAAAAACTCTAATAAGAAATGTTTCTGGAGCTTCAAATCAGCATATTAGAATGATTTCTGAAGGATCATGTGACACTGAAGACTGAGTAATGTTTTTAACTTTGCCATGACATGAATACATTACATTTCAATAAAAAATTATTTAAAATTGCAATCATATTTCAGAGTATTATTGTTTTACTGTTTATTTGAATCAAGACATCTTAAAAAGACCAGATCTGAACTAGAGCCCGACCGATAAAGGATTTTGAAGGCCGATACCGATACAAATATTTGTTGGTTTTAAAATCCGATATTCCGATATATCGGCCGTTATTATTATTATTTTTATTTCAGAAACGCGCAACAAAATATTAACAGATTTCCCTAACATTAGTTATTTGTAGTTAATTATGAGTTTTAATTAAAATAATATGATAATGCATAACTGGTTCTCTCTGCCCGACTCTGGCTGGATCAGCAGGTTGCAGGATGTGTGGCGCGATATACACGAGTGTTGCCAACAGGGACAGTGTAGAGTGCCCTCTGGTGGACAAACTATACAACTCCAACACTGATGACATGGTTGAAGCGTGATTTGTCTGTTTTTATTTTATTTTTGAAATATTCATTTATCGGCCATTATAACTGCTGATACCGATATTTTAGAAAATGCCTAATATCGGCCGATAATATCGGCCTACCGATATATCGGTCTGGCTCTAATCTGAACAATGATGTGTTACCTATACATTAAAAAAAATTGTATAACATTAAATCAAAATGAAATATAATATTAGATAGTAAGACTAAACTTGGCATTATTATGTTATAATAGCATTGCTATGGAGTTTCTAAGGTGGAAGTCAAAAAGAGTCAAGAATCCGAGTCAAGGTCCAAGGTCAAAAAAGTCTAGCAAAAAAAACATGTCATATTAGCTAGCTCAGCTCTGAAAAAGCGGCAGGTCCTTACAGAACCCATACTTAGATGGTAATCACATTCACAAAGCACAGAATATGGCTGCCAGTCCAGGTCAGAGTTAATTTGGTAGCGTTCACACACAAAATTGATTATAAACCAACTGAATTCTTTAACTGAACTGTCTCCCTTAGGAGTCAGAGCATGTGTACTGCAGAGTGTAAAAAACATTCTTCCAAAAATATAAATAATGAGTCTCGAAGTGACTCATAAAGCATATTCCTTATCCTTGATAAGAACTCCAGTATCAACAGCGATAAGGCTCTACTCTTCTCTCTCACTGGCTTGCGGCTGACATTTGGTTCATGCTTGAGTGGATGCGGGCCAGATTTCCATCTTTTGCATGACGGGACTGCGGTGTGTGTGTGTGTGGGAATGGCTGAAGCAGTCTAGCGCATGGCCTCACAAGGACACTGGCGACGGGCCCGTCTTCAGGAGACGGGATTAAGGTAGCGTGACAATCGTGTATTAAAAGCACTTCGGCCCAATCCGACTGCATTCACAGGTTAGAGGTTCAATGGCAGATGGTAAAATTCACACATGCAGAAACACAAGGCGACTGAAAGGTTGTTTTGTGCTCATCACAAATGACATTGTATTATTGCATCGCTGGATTTTTGATATGAAAATATACATTTATTAAATATTACAAATTTATACAAATGTAGATTTTTTTAAATGAAAACACGCAGAGCACCATTTGGCACAGTATAAATGTTATGCAAAGATTTTGCATTAAATTAATCAAATGTCCTGTTGAATGACCTGTGACATTTTGTGAAATTTACACAAGGTAAAATGGACTTTCTTTTCCTAGCAATATTGCCTCGATAAGACATGCTATTTGTTAAAGAATTATTCTTAATATCAAGACACATTTTAAGGGTTTGATCCAACAGAAACCGCTACGGCCATCTATTCTGGTTTAACTCCAGCAGCAAATGCATTTTTCAGCCTGTCCTAATTAACCCTGAATCATTTAGGAAGAGCGTCTGTTTAATAGAGAAGAGGCTTGTATTAATATGCAACCTCCCGTAATGTTTGCCTTAACCAGTTCTCAAGAAGTTACGATTACAAATATCTTGTCCATACACACCACGCAGAGTCGCAGGCTTGTACAAACAAGCCGGAGAGTCGTGGCAGCTGAACAGATGATTAGAGCCACTTCACGGGCAATCATGATTAGAGCCGTTGGCTTTACGCCACCTTCCCACCTACCAACACTGACTGCACCGCATGACCAACACACACAAAGTGGAAGACAAGAGTTTGTGTGCCAGACTGTTGTAAATCTTTTACACTATGTAGAACATCAGGTATTATTCTTGATATACAGTATATATATATATATATATTTTTTTTTTTCATGTGTTTTTTTATTTTTATTTTTCTGATGAAACATTGCTTTTGGGATGATCACTAGCCTATAAAAGTAAAAAAAAAAAAGAATTTTAATATTTATTTGCATCTTGGTAGGCAATCGTTTCACACGAACATTTTCAATGAAGGACTCTACAGTTATAGTTTTATAAATGTTTATAGCACTAATTAATATAGTAGTTTAGTTTAGTTGTTTATTTTATGTGCTTTAGTTGAAATATTTATATTTAGCTTTAACTTTCATATTTATTTAATTTTTAGTTATTGAAGCATTTCAATCAGTTTAGTTCAGTTCATTTCTAATTTTCCATCGAAGTTTAATCTGATACTTTTTTCTTTTTAATTCAACGTTATTTCAACGCTATTTTTTGTATAGTTTTACTTAACAATAACAACACTGACTAAAATGTCTAATAACCATGTAAAAAGTAAAGACTTCTTTTTCTAAATTATTACACATCATTCTTTTCAAAAGGGGTTTAAAACATATTTTTCAATGATGTATTTTTGCAACTGTACGATATTGACAAACTTTTGCCTATCAAAAAAGTATCTGATAATTTCAAGCGTCTTCCTGACCATGACAATCGGGCAGGTCTACTGTGATGTAATTTCCAGTTTGTTTTTGTCATGACAACGAAATGGCTTCTTGGACGTTCACTGACTTTTCAGTTAATTCAAACAGGCTCACTACTTATTTTTCTGTAATATATGAATGAATAATAGCCTATTTGTGCCAACAGGGTTTTTTCTTGTCAATATGGAACTGTTTTTAGCATAAAAGGTTCTTTGGAGTTGAGTAAATAACCCTATGCTTCATATATAGAACCCCAATGAACCCTTTTTTCTAAGAGTGGTTTTGAAGAAATTAATAGATACTATTAATAGATACTACAACAACAACAACAACAAAAAAAAAAGAGTATCTCCTCGAGCCTTTAGCGAAACTCTGAACAATTTCAACCAGTCCAAACAACACTCAGACTTCTCTATTGTTTCGCAAACCTTTGGAAAAAAGCCTCTTTTTCTCCCAGTCTTCAGTGTGCAGTAATGCTAGCACTGCTCGCGGCTTGAAAAGAGGCTGAGGCTGATCGAGCTAGAGAAAAAGAGAGGATGAACCCAGGCTTCGCCACAGGGAGATCTCAAAGCGTCAGCGCACAGGGGAGAAAGACGGGGCTCCCTGTAGCAGCCCTCAAACAGACAGGCCTAAAGCATTACATACTGCTGATCACACTCACTAAAGGAATCCAACCAACCCGCCCTCTCTTTGTTCAGCACATCAAGACAAGTTAGTGTTTCCAGACATTTTCCTTTCTTTGGCTAAAGTAGTATAGTTTGGTTTCCCAGCACAGTATTAGTTAAGAGATTTATATTACACCAGTCACCAGCAAATACAGTCAAGGTCAAGGATATATTACAATATAATGCATTTCTTCATGTGTCTAGGTATGTAACATGATTTAGTGTGTACGTTCTGTATTCTGTTTAAAAAAATAAATAAAAAACCTTTTCAATGTTCTTGGTTCCCCAAAGAACCTTTCAGTGAACATTCCTAAAGTCCCCCTGTGGTGAAAATCAAGTTTGTTAATGTTGTGTCTATGTGGTGTTTTTAATATGCTTTAAGACAAGCCATGTGCAAATTCCTAATATTTTCTCCTTAAAACTGAAAAGACAGTCTGAAAAATACGGTTTGAAATCGGCTGTGTTTCATTCTGACGTCACAAACTACCTTGTAACCAACGACGACAACACGTGATCATAACGCACTCTCATCCTAGGGCGTCATATACTGACGCTTTTGACAATGCGTGTACATCCAATGCACATGGCACCCTTTAGCATCAATACAACACGCTTCGGTTATGGGTAGGTTTAGGTCTGGGGTAGGATTAGGGTTAGACCTCTAGGGGGCGCCTTCTCCCCCATATATATCTGCGTCTCATATTGACGCTAAAAGGTATCGTGCGTTGGATGTATACGCATTTTTAAAAACGTCAGTATATGACGCCTTGGGATGAGAACGGGCTGGCTCATCCTGATCTCTGAGCTGGTGTGAGTGAGTGGAGGCGGGGCTAATTAGCATATTCACATACAATTCGCATTTTCAAGGAAAAAAATTGTACATTTCATTTTGGTATATCAAAAATGAGTTTTAAGGGATAAATTATTGACTACAGGGAGATTTTAAAATACATTTTCTTAGAGTGAAAAACATTTTTTCACTATAAAGATCATTGTGTGCAATAGAAAGGTTCTATCTAAACAAAACAAAACAAAAACAGTGTCAGTGTTGCTTTCAGTTATAATTACAACTTCAATTTCTACTATAAAGCAGCTGTCATGTTTGTACTCCAACTCAGACTTTGTACAACAGACTGAACAGCAGAAACCAGCAAGCTGTTTCGCTTCAAACAAACTTCATTTTGGCCTGATTTTGTTTGATATCCGCACCTTTAGCCAGTCCATCAGCTGCCATTGAGAAGAATGGGAATGCTAACGGATATCTCAAACAAAACTTACGAACAATTAAGAAATATTCAACTGTGAACCAATAATTGTAAGCAGCAGCCACCAAAACAAAGACAAATGACAGCAGTTTTTTTTTTCAGTGCTGTCGTTTCAGTCGTAGCTTGTGCCGCGGTGACAGAATAACTTTTAGCAGCGCTTCCTCTGTTGTCTGAGTTTGAGCCTCATAAAAGGAAGCTGTCATGACAACACCAAAGGCACCAACCCCATCTTCCCATCCGGAGAGAGAGAGCGTCTGCTGGAGACGGGCCACCTCTCAACACGTCAGTCCTTCAGCGGAACCCGTCAGCCCAGAGGCTAGAGTACAGAGGCTGGGGCCGGGGTTTACTATACGCACTGCCGACTACACCGCTAATGAACCCACGGGACAGCCGAGATCTCTGAAATATAAAATAATGAGAATTAAGGAAATATTAATCAAACTCTGGTGTCCTCGGACCGCTTGTGTTTTAGGTAGCTGGTGAGGATGTTGTGCAGCTCTTCTGGCTTAGCCTGTGGAGATACTGTTTTACAGAGAACACGCGAGTAGCAAGACTGCTAGCTGGAGGGCATGGGATCACACATGCACACACAACGACATAAGCAATGCATGCAAACTCTTAGTTCCCATTAGTTCCCCAGTCTAGTCCATAATTAAATACCCAGCACTGCACAAGTAGTCAGGCAGGCCATGGGCATCAATACAGACGACAAGAGGGGACGAAATCTCTATTACACAGACAGCCATACTAGTGTCTGAACAGCTGTGCTCTCTTAAAGGGGTCCTACTATGCTTTTTTCAACTTTATTTAGGTTGTAAGGTTGATTTTTGAGCATTAAAAATGATCTGCAATGCAACAAAGCTCAAAGATCACTCCAAAGGGAGATATTTTCATTTAAGAGAATATACTTTTTGGAAAACAACGCGTTTCTTTTTAATGAAGTCTTTATGAAGTCGCAATGTTACTAATGTTTTTTAAAGAATCCTGCCCAAGTAATACAAAAAAGGTGCAAGGCCTGGTTGAGCTGCTGCTATGTCAAAGAGAGCTGTTTTTTCCCCCACCGCTTATCCAAAACTCATTTGTTTGACCTCCTTGATGGCTCCTGCCTGTATCTACGAAGTGGACTGTCTTTATAAAGTAACTTCTTATTAAACTGCCTGTACACTTACAAAGATCTCAGTGCTTGGCATGTAGGGACCCTCATTATGTTACTGTGTGGCTATTTTGAGCCTTGTTAGTGGTATTAACTAGTGATTTTTATTTTCATTACCATTTTGCGCCTTCTTCCGCCATTTTGCGCGTTGCACATTTAAAACGAGTCGAGCGGTTTTCCTTCCGATATTAAAATTGTTTGGCTTGAGCATACATACGATTTGCTGGATGGAGATTCCCTCGGCCCTCTGGCTGCAAACATTCGCTCAAATGTGAGGAGTCTTGGCGTTATGTTAGATGGTGCATTTAAACTCGATAAGCAGATATCTGCCACTGTTAAATCATGCTTCTTTCAGTCGAGAACAATAGCCAAGGTAAAGGCCTATCTCCCTCCTAAGGATTTGGAGAGGGTGATAAATGCTCTTATAACTTCTCGCCTTGATTATTGTAACTCCTTATATGTGGGCCTGGATAAGTCATCAATCCAGCGTCTACAGCTAGTTCAAAATGCCGCTGCCCGCGTCCTGACAGGAAAAAGAAAGAGGGATCACATTACACCAGTATTGCGTCAACTTCATTGGCTCCCGGTCGATTACAGGATCAATTTTAAAATTTTACTCCTAGTTTTTAAATGCCTAAATGGTTTGGCTCCATTGTACCTAAAAGAGCTTCTCCATGTCCATACTCCAGCTAGAGTGCTTAGGTCTGCCAATGTCCTCCTCCTAGATGTGCCTAGAAGCAGACTTAAAACTAGAGGTGATCGCGCCTTCAGCGTAGCTGCTCCGACACTGTGGAACAAACTGCCTCTCCATATCAGAACCTGTCCAACTATAGAATGTTTTAAATCATCGCTAAAAACTTATTTATTCTCCTTGGCGTTTCATTCGAGTTAGGTTTGGTATCCCTCTTGACAATTTTATAATAATCTTTGGTTTTATCTTTTATGCAAATATTATTACTCATTTATAGAATATTTTAGTGCTTTATTATTTATCGTGTGAGTCTTGTATTGTGGTGTATTTATCTTGTGAAGCACCTTGGTCAACCTTGGTTGTTTTAAGTGTGCTATACTTAAATAAAATTGAATTGAATTAAATAAAATTGAATACATTGAATTATTATTAATATTTGCACAAATTAGTTTCTCCGGGTGGCCGCACTGTCTCAGGCCGTTGGAAAAAAATAACAAGAAACAATAAACAGGTAACTTACTGGAAACAACAAGCCCAAGTTGACGAGCTCTTGTATGAGGGAAATTAAACCGGTGTTCTGACGGAAAAACGGCCGTTAAATATATAAACAAGTAGCCTACAAAACATGTTGGTCATACTTTCTGGGGAGAAATAGGACAGACTTACGAAACTTTTTAGTGTTCATCATGTATCAAGTTTGCGTCACAGTTTTCAGGCCGTGTCCAATGACAACAAAACATATTAACGGTATGATGTGGTTGAAATGGTAAAAGTCTGTAGAGTGCTCGTGATACGTTTTAAATCGCTGTTTGTGAACGGTAGATAAGGGAAAACAATAGGCATACACGATAATGTTTTCCCTTCGAGACCCACAGACAAATCCCCTTCTGCGAACATTATTAGATTAATGTAAATTAACGTTAATCGTATTTGAAAAGCGTCAATAATTTTCTGTTCCCATACCGACGTGTTTTTGCGAGGTCTCCTAGTGTTGTTGGTGCCGAGGTCTCCCTTTGACATTCATGGGCTCCAGGTCTCATCTGAATGATTGAATGCCGGCGTTTGCTATGCTAAATTACGTCGTTTCAATCCGGGAGAGAGTCAGAGTCCCTCCGGATTCTGGCTCCCGGTGGACCAGCCGTCGAGAAGAACAGCATGTTGTACATCCACATAAAACGGAAAAAATATGAGAGGTACTCTCCTCTTTATGACACAGAGATTAATCTGTCACTGGAGCTGGAAGTAAATCTCAGGCCTGCTTTGCAAAATACTGTTTTAACCCCCTTTACTCTGTATTTTATCTTTTATTGGCAATAAACATAAAACAGCACAAAGGGGTAATGTCCTCATCAATATTATCACAAAATGATAATAAATTTGAAGGCTTATAAACTTTAGAAGGAATTTTCTCCCTCTAGTGATCCGAATGTAACGTTAGATCCCCTGACAAAAGTATTCAGAATTTTTTTGGTAAATATTTTTTTATAGCCTATATTTTCGCTAATTGTTAAAAAAAGGAAAATGTTTTTTTTTTCTCCACGCAACATAATTTACACTAATATCTTGAACTTCTATTTATTGAATATAACACCTGGAACCACTTATTTAGCCTTTATTTAAAAAAATATATATATTTCTCTTTTAAGCCTATGTATCTGAATGCATTATATGTCATAAAAAGGTCATAATACTAAAAGTTTATGCTTTTATATAGGCTACTTAAACTCACATAGGCCTACTATTCCTCACACAACAGTTAGAATGGCACTAATTTAAAAAAAAAAAATAAATAAAAATAATTATACATTTTAATAGTAATTAAAAAATTTAAAGTTATTTAAGCATCTAACCTATTAATACATTTTGAAATCAAAAGTTGGATTAAGATTATTTAATGGACATGAGCTGACAAAGATGAATAAATACTGTAACAAATGAATTGCTTATTATCAGGTTATTTTAGTTTGCATTAACCAATGGGACCTCATTGTAAAGATTATTATCAACACATTTTTAATAATCCATGGTCATAAACAATGCAGCATTTTAGTGAATAATATTTTCCTTAATGCAATAGCAAAAATTGCATTCTTTTCCTTGCGCAGGAAACACCATCCATGTGAAAACAACATCATTAAAGCTGTCCAGCTCAAGATCTCCAAGTGGATATAGAGATATAAGGCCCTTTATTCATTTGAATTCCTATCTTCCTCCAAACGTTTCTCTCTCTCTCATTAGGTTTCTCTATAAAGGAACAAGGCCTGCTGGGGCCGTTAGAAATGCATTGTCAACTCTTCAGCGGATCTCACCCTCAGAGACCACAAACTAAACAGGGGAAGGATCTAGTGGAGGAACCTCTTTCTGGTATGCTAATCAAGTTAGCTTGAGGTTAAATTAACATTTTTAATTAAAAAATTAGCACCAAACAAACACAGCAAAACACACTAATGATTAAAACATCTAAATAAAGCCTCCTCGCCAAAGAATGTACAGGAGAAGGCAGCGTGAAAACAGTTTTATTGCTCCCATAAAGCACGTCTAGAGAGGAAATTCACATCTAAATGACATTGAGTCGTTGGCCGATTATGTAGTGAAATGAATGGACTGGCTGAGGCGTGTCAATATGTTGTGGGTGATTATCATGGAAATGATTGGGTGTTAAAATACAACGGCCGGATTCCCTCAAGTATCCAGTCAGGGAAAGTGTTTTGTAATTAAACCCTTTATGCGGTGATATGTAATTCATGTATGTAAAGCATATTTAAATTTGATCACAGGCAGAATCTCAAACAGTAGGAAAATACTCTCTCATTTCTAAGTTACTACTTTTTCATTTCTTTTTAAACTAAAGGGATAAAATATGTTAATTTTACTGGAGATCAAATATTAAGTATTTGTTATTGAATAAAAAAAAAATAATTAAAAAGGCAGTTGCAAACATCAAAGTAATCCCACAGCAAGCTGTAGATGTTTTCTGGCTGTCAGCCACACACACACACACACACACACACACACACACACACACACACACACACGCACCCTGTGGCTCTATCGCTCTCTAGTGGAAATACATAATAAATGCATCCCACTACTTATTTGGGTATGTAAGGCAAACTTTTTAGAGCCAAACATGTACAAAATATGGTGATTGGTTACCTTGCTAAGGACCTCTTTCCTAAAACACTAAGGCATCAATATTCTATTAGATATTTATATTTCTATTCTATTATAAGATTAGATTATATTAAGATTATTTGTTGTGTTTGAAATAAAAAGTATAATGTGAAGACAATGAATTCTTTAAATGTTTACTGTACTAATGGCAAAAAAAAAAAAAAAAACCAAACAAACAACAACAACAAAAAAACATGTCAATTAATGAATTATTTAAAATTTTATATTAAGAATATGAATTAAAATAATGAATAAATATCATTTATTTGTATGGTGTTTTCATAATAAATAGTGGTCAAAAGCATCTTTATATATATATATATATATATATATATACACACACACACACACACACTTTCTAATATAAAATTTACAACTGATCCCTATTCCTTGGAAAGTTCACTTTGAAATTAATTTTTGATATGTTTTAGCTTACCTCAAGGGCATCCAAGATGTAGGTGTCTTTGTTTCCACAGTATTTTCAATTTTGACATTTTTTGGTCAAACCGTTGTTGTCTGTCAGTCCTGTATAATGCAGTTTTAGGTCGTTCACCTCAAAGAGCATGGACAGAGAAGTCAAAATTAAACATGATTTAATGACTCGTGAATGTAAGTAACGTTACACACTGAAGGCCTAAGACACGAAACTTTATAGTTTTACCTCTTGTTAACAGCCGTCGAACCGTCGGAACTGATCTGAATCAGATGTCCAACTGAACCGTCAGACGTTACGCCGGAAGTGATCTCTGGCGCGTCTAAGTCACGCATTGTTTACACGGAGATTTCGGAAGTTTTACCTTTTTCACTAAACATATTAGATATTTCGAAATCGTCTTCCATTGCGATTTCAAGTATATCTAAATATGTTTAATGAAAAGTAAAACTTCCGAGTTTGTCAGTGCGTTATGTGGTGTTAGGAATTTTTCTCCGCATTTCCTCACTAGGATTTGAGCGTGCCGTACGCCAACGTGGTTTTGGGTGTACGCAAGGTGAACGCTGGAAATTTGGTGTACGCACTTTTGATAAATGAGGGCCAGTGAATTCTTTAAATGTTTACTGTACTAATGACAAAAAACAAACAAACAAAAAAACATTTCAATTAATAAATCATTTAAAATGTTATAATAAAAATATGAATTAAAATAATTAATAAATATCATTTGTTTGTATGGTGTTTTCATAATATTTAAAATAGTGGTCAAAAGCATCTTTAAATATATATATATATATATATATATAGACTTTTTAATCTAAAATTTGCAACTGATCCCTACTCCTTGGAAACAACCAATAAATAAGTGTATGTAAATAAATTAAAAAGTTTGAAAACTTAAGGTCCTTTAAAATGTATTAAATTGTGTGTGTGTATGTATGTGTGTTTGTGTATGTGTATATATAGACAACATTTTAAATGATAAACTAATATTAATTAATGTTCATGTTTAAATGTGGTGTAAGAGTCCAAATAATTATTTGAGGCATCATTGTATCTTAATCTCATTTAAATAAAAATAAAAAAGTTTCAACATACAACTCTTACTTTAGAAGACCAAATGAAGCAGACATGAATGGTTTTGTTTTATTTCTCTATATATATAAAAAAAGGATAACAGTAGAAACATCTGCTCAGAAAAGTACAAGTGTATTCCTTGTGCAAGAACCTAAACGCACCAATATCAGTTCACTTTATTGGCGATTCACTTTACTGTGGCTAAATGGCACCTTTAGATCTTGTATATACTCTTAAAAACAAAGGTTCTCGATTGGCATCGATGGTTCCTTTAAGAATATTTATTATCCCTGGAACCTTTCCATTGTTCTTTATAGTGGAAAAAGGTTCTTTAGATAATTGAAATGTTCTTCACAATAAGCAAAATAATGGTTTAAGAACAGTTCTGTGAAAGGTTCTTTGGGCATCCAAAAATGGTTCTATGATATCTGGGCAATAAAATGTTTTTGGAACCTTTATTTTTAAAATTGTATTTAATGTTACAATCCTTCGTAATGGAAAACACATGCTTATTTCCAGTCTAAGCGAGTGCATGTTTACTGGATGCCTGTCTCTAAAGCTGCAGCAGGGTAGGGACTATATTCTGGAGATCTGTCTGGACCTGCGCAGAGCTCAAGTCCTTCACGTAGCCCTTCTCAAACTCTGTTGGGATGGTCGACTTAATCGTCTCCACCGCACAAACTCATCAGGGCCCTCTGGTAGTCTCCCTTTGTGTGCTCCTGAGAACATTAAACACATACAAAGCAATGCATATTTAGAGGCTCAACAATATCTGATTGCTTGTTTCAATCACAGATTTAAAACAATTTAATTGCGACTTTTTCCTCTCTCTCAATTACGAGAATTTCTAGATATAAACTCGCAATTGCGAGAAAAAAAGTTAGAATTGTGGGATATGAACTCGTAATTGCAAGAAAAAAAGTCCGAACTGTGAGATATAAACTCGTAATTGTGAAAAAAAAAGTCAGAATTGAGGGATATGAACTCGTAATTGCGAGAGAAAAAAAGTCAGAATTGTGAGATATAAACTCGTAATTGCGAGAAAAGAAAGTCAGAATTGCGACAAACTCGTAACTTGCGACTTATAAAGTCAGAATTTCCAAATATAAATTTGAAATTGTGAGAGTCAGAATTGTGAGATATAAACTTGTGATTGCGAGGACAAAAAGTCAAAATTGTGGGATATAAATTCGTAATTGCGAGAAAAGAAAGTCAGAATTGCGACAAACTCGTATCTTGCAACTAATAAAGTCAGAATTTCAAAATATAAATTTGGAATTGTGAGAAAGTCAGAACTGAGATATAAACTCGCAATTGCGAGAAAAAGTCAGAATTGTGAGATATAAACTTGTGATTTCGAGAAAAAAAGTCAGAATTGTGAGACATAAACTCGCAATTGTGAGAATTTCTTTTAAATTGTGGGATATAAACTCGCAAAAAGTCAGAATTGTGGGATATAAAGACGTTTTTTTATATCACAATTCAGGGTTTATTTTTTAGAATTGCGACTTTATTTCTCTGAATTGTGAGATATAAAGATGCAATTAATAGTTATCAGTTTTCCACCTTGGTGTACAGTAGTTAAAAAAAACAATATTACAGGAACGTACAGCAATGGTCTGGTACAGAGACTTCCCGTGGTGGGCCTTGAACTCTTGTCTGATCTTCTTGAGGTCCACCTCGCATCGGGACACAATGATCCGGGTCAGCACCTTTTCAGTCGCTCCTTTGCTCTATAATAGACACAAATACGCAAGATTAAACAAGTAGCCTGATGCAATTCAACTGCAAGACATCTGAAACATCCGCAGACACATTACAGATGAACTTTTTAATACTTTCTTCTAAGCCCAGGGAAGAATAAAAAGTGTTGGTAGATGAAACGTATTTTACCTTCATGGCGTCTTGCAGTTTGTTGGCGAAATACAGCTGTTTGTTTTCAAAGCATTGAACTGAGGAAGAGAAGATGTGGAGATTAGATTCAGCTGCCGGGTTAATAGTCACTTTCTGACTCATAAAAACCGTGTGGATTTGACTTGAACTTAAAGCCATTTCTAAAGACTTTTCTAACTTTTGTAAGTCTGCAAGATTTAAGTGCATCTACACTGCTGTTCAAAAGTCTGGGACCAGTAAGGAAATTAATACTTTTATTCAGCAAGGGCGCATTAAATTGATCAAAAGAGATAGTGAATACATTTATAAAGCTACAAAAAAAATAAAAAAAAAATAAATAAATGCCATTCTTCATCAAAAATCAGTGTTTCCTTAAAAATTTCAATCAGCACAACTATTTTTAACATTGATAATAATAAGAAATGCTTCTTGAGCATCAAATTTCTGAAGGATCATGTGACACCGAAGACTGGAGCAAATTCAGCTTTGCATCACAGGAATAAATGACATTTTAAAATATATTGAAACAGAAAACACTTATTTTAGATTGTAATAATATTTTACAATATTTCTGTATTTTTGATAAAACATGCAGCCTTAGTGACTTCTTTCAAACAAAATGCACCGACCCCAAACTTTTGAATGCTAATGTATATGCTAAAGTACAGTTAAAGCTTGACAAATTTAACATACAGATTAGACGCATTTAAATTCACTTTCTCCTCCTGCAAAATGCATGAAATCATTGATAATTAAGAATGAAAATGTCCATCCTCCAAAACTATTTTACCACCTCCATTTGACTAGCATTAGCAAGTAATCATGCTTTTGCTGTGTTTGTTTGGTTCCACCAATGCTCATATTTTAATTCCTTCTCTAACCTTAACTTATTGAAGCAAGTGGCTGAAATGCATTTATTTTTTAAAGTGTTTTCATTGCTTTTAGTCTATGGTTTGGCTAAAGGCTAGATAACAAAAACAGATGACCACTTTGCTCTATTCCACCCTAACTACCTGTTCCAACAGGATATACATCAGCTCTGAGAGGAAAACTGAGCTTCATGGAGTCTTCAAAGCAAAGTCTCACCCAAGGTAAGGAAGGACTTCTCCAGATCTCCTTTCACCTCTTTGCGAATGCTCTCCTGCATGTCATAAGGGCTGTAGCTCTTGTATCTGTCAAACACTGTAAACGGAAACAAAGATTCACATTAATTATATGGGTGCTACTATATTATGAGATGCGAACGGGTGTTTAAAAAGTTCTCTAACCTTTCTGGAGGTGAGGAACGCTTCTCTCAGACATGATGGAGATCCAGCACTTCACATCAGTGCCTTTCCGTTTCACTCCAGCCTCATACAGGGCCTGCACAGATTATGATTATAAATATATATTAAGTTAATTTTTAAAAATAAATTAAAATAAATAAATAAATTCTTAATAAATTATAAATAAATAAATTCTTAAAATAAATGCAAATAATCTATATAATATATATATATATATATAAGTGTAATATTTACTTGCAATAAATGTAAATAAATTCTATATAAATATTTTTTTATTTATATAAATGTATAATTATTTAGATGTATTTAAAGGTTAAATATTTAACTGAATTAAATGTAATTAAATAGTATTTAAAAAAAATGTATGCACAGTTTAATATTTAACTGAATTTTAATATTTAGGTCTAGAGGTTTTGATTAAATACCGTTGCTCTAATGAATGCGTGTTTTCCGAATATTAAATCCATATATTTAGTTATTTTGTGTTTCAATTAAATGCGGAGAGAAAAAGCACTTACTCTGGCATCTTCATCGATTTTCTGGTAGTCAACGACGGACCCGGGCTCATCTCTCTTGGTCTGATGTGGGATGGGGTCATGTGACATTACAAATATGTTAAATAAATCCTCAGAATCTTAATTCAGGTTCCACATACTATTTAAAGCACACGAGAGAAGTTTACCCCACCTGAACCAGAGCCAATAGAAGTTTAGCAAAGTCTCCTGAAGTATCTCCAGCCACATCTTTCTCCAGGTCCTTCTTGAACACTGCGATAAGGCACGCACGTTTATATCACAACCACATGCTCCTAATAACTGCACTTAAATACTCCCATACTCACATTCCTTGTAGACTTTCTTAATATCCACGAGCTCAGCATTGCTTCGAGAGCAGAGGATCTCAATCAGAGACTCCTCATCGGTTCCAAGACCCTGAAAACACAGATATTGTGCTTTTGAGAAAAAAAATCTTTAAAGAGGCCATATAATGCCCTTTTAAAAAGTCTTGATTGTGTATACGATTTTTATTCTTGAATGTTCAAAAGAGACATTTTCACACATTTTTTTGCGAGCAAACGTAAACTTTCTTGGGGAACGCAAAACTTTTGCCACTGAACGCAAACTTTCTCGGGGGGGAACCCAAAACTTTTTGCGAGGGAACCCAAAGTTTCTTACATTTTGCCAGCAAACGCAAAGTTTCTTAGGGGAACGCAGACATTTGGTGAGCAAACACAAACTTTCTTGACGGAACGCAAAACTTTTGCAAGGGAACCGTAAACATTTTGTGAGCAAATGCTTAAGAAAATTGAAAATATAAAAAAGCATAATAGGTCATCTTTAATGTTCACCTTGATGGAGGTTTTGATTTCAGAGGCATCATACTGGGCTGTGCTCTTCATGAGGCCCAGGATGACTGTTTCCAGGTGGCCAGACAGCGCCCCCTTCAGGGCTGAGATCATATCCTAAAGAAGGGATGAATGAGCAGTTTAACAAAAAATGGAAAAGGATACATAAACAGAAGTACATAGTATATATACTGACCTTCTTGGCTCTCCTCTCATATGCAAAGGCGATTTCTCGCCGTTGGTCATATGTCCGTTTGGTGAGAACATCAATTATGGTTTGCTCATCAACCCCTAAAACAAATAACGAATTTTTTTTTTTTTAATTCGTATTCAAATATTATGTAAAACTAACTTTTTTGTATAGTGATTCAATATAAGTAAATATATTCATTCCCATATTATATTGAAATAAATCCCAAAGCCAATGTTAAAACTTTTACATCAACTCAAAAGATTAATTAATCAAATATTTAAGAAAATGTTTTCCCTTATGTATACGTCAAAAAAGGTCATTGTAAAAGGTCATTGCAAAATGTCAAAGGATTCTTTAATATCGTTTAAAAAAAAAAGTGCTAATTTGCAAAGGTTGTAAAATCATTACAATAAAAAACAACTTAAAAATTAAATGTTTAGAATTTGGATATTTGGTAAAATCATCATTTATGCATGTAGAACCATAGTAGAGAGTTTATAAAGCGGAATAGAGTACAAGCCACTGAATAAGAGGAATGTGGTTGCTGTAATCAGGCGTTGGCCTAAAAATGTTCCACATGCGGTTCAATCCCTTCCAGACAGGATCATGACTCACTTCTACCACTGCTGCCCATTGTGGCCATTTTTTTACTTCATTACGGGGAACAGCCCACAACCAAACATGATAGTCTATTGTTTGTTTAATGGCTCATCATCAAATTACAGGCATGAAGACAGATGGCACAAATACATCTGGCCTCTCACATGACATCAGACGTGTTTAGGGCAGCGGTTCAGCTCTCTTACCTTTAGTTTTGATAGCGGTCTCAATTCTGACAGCATCCTTATCTGGATCAAAGTTAGGCGCCGGTACCACAGTAGGGTAGGTGGCCTCTCCCTAGGGTGGAACAATGTGATAATACCATCAATATTTTAATATTGAATTTTTATAAATATTAATATAAAAAATATTTGTTTAAAGTAGAAATGATCTCTACATAATTGATTTGTATTTGTATACTTGTATATACATTCTTATATAAAAATAGAATACCTAGGCTATATAAAAATATTTTAACAAGTAGTTTTGATTTACTTGTAATCATCCATCCATCAAGCTTGTTAAATAAATTAACAAAAATATATTTTTAAATGCTGTCAGATATAGATGTAGATATATCTTATATTTTCTGACTTTATATCTCAAAATTCATAGAAAAAAAATCATTCAGTGGTGGAAACAAGCTTCCATAAAATAAACATGTCCACTATGGATAAAAGGCTTATCTGAAAACTTACACCACCCAGTTGGAGAGTGAGCTGCCCTAGGAACTCAGAAACCAAAGCCATCCTGGACTTCCTGTGGAGAGCAGCCACACCTATTAATTTCCATGATATTTTGCTTTATATGCTGTAAACTGATTTACATTGGTTTTCTGCAACAATAAGTGCACAGAGAACAGTCTCGGTCTTGAAAGAAGACTCTGAGTGTGCCGTCACATGTTTTAGAGTGATGTAATGCCGAACAGCAGAGGGCATGTTAGTTCACGGGGAGAACAGCACTTCATTTCCCCATCTTGTGTTTAGAAAAACGTAGTCACCGCATCCTGCCATAATGTTCCATGAGTCATAAAACAAAGCTTTTCTAACATTAAAAACACATTATTTTATTATTTAGAAAACAGATTTCTACTTTTTAAATAGTGACCTCTCATTAAATATTTAACTTCCAATAATATAATTAATGCCAGAAACACACAAATGCTTGACAAACATGCTATTCTTTAAAAAAAACAACAACAATGCTACAAGTAAAACTTATTGCGCAGCAGTTGCTAGGTAATTAGACAAAACAGGACTCGTAAACATTCATTTATAAAAAACAGCATTTGGTAAAACCTAAGCAAACAGACACACCCATGAGAGTGCATGCTGGGAAAATTCTTTAAAGCAAGTGAGGCAGATCTATTTCTCTTTCACAAATGTTAGGGTTAATGTTTTAACACAAGGCTGTCGCATGAGGATTCTTTATATTTTGAGAAATCTGTGCATGCCAAAGAAAAAGACAGTTTAGGTTGAGATATACTGTACGTCTAACCTGACACTTATACTTTTTTATTTTTATTTTAAAAAGTAACTTAATGAATGCAGAAGTTGAAGAACTAAAGAAACCAGATTTGTACTTACTTTAATGATCAACAGATTGCAGATGCTGTGCAGAACAATCCCAGCTATGGAGTGTGAGATGGGTGTGGTGGTTAAATACCAGAGGCGGTCCAGGAGTCTCGAGGTCTCGTCCTCAAATGAAGTTGGGCTCCACCCCTCTATAACACACCCTTCTCACAGCCTAAAGAGGTGGAATAAGGATGAAAGGAAGTAGGAAAGTGTGGTTTATGGTTTCTAATCTGAATGGAAATTAAGGATGTGCTTGTAAACCATTTGTTAAGTGGTGACTTTGAAGTCTTAAAGAGGTTTGATAGAAGTCTGAGAAAATTCAGGGAATTAAAATAAAATATAGATTATAGATCACAATCACACATTTTGCCTTCAGCTAACTGACATAAGCTTAAACTAATGTACTATAATGATTTAAACTGAGAAATAAATGAGCTAAATAGAATCAGATAACATTACTAAAGTTACACTAAAAACTGAGAACTAAATGAAAAACTAAAAAAAAGTTTTTCATTTAGTTTATATAGTGTGCTGTCACTAGCAAAAAAAACCCACAAGTGACAAACCAATGTAAATAAATAACAAAGAGGATGTGTTAGAAATTAAATGTGTAAAAAAAAAAAAAAAAAAATTAAGTTATACTGGTCGATACAAGAGTCGTCTTGGATTTTTTAGTAACACACAAATGTTTTTCAGTTAGAAATGCCATTGCAGAAAAATCCCATTTGCTGATGTTCCACTCACAAAGTGCGATTAGTCATTTCCTCCCTATTGGGATGTATATCTGAGTGAAAAGGCTTCATAAACAAGAAAAACATTTACTTGATTGGATGGTTGTGATCTCATGTGAGTGACAGGTTGATCCCGCCCTCCCGCCAGTAGATATGTCATAAAAGGAGAGAAGTCACTGCAAAAGGGAGGGAAAGTTATTCTGATTTGATTATGAGGGCACATGAATAATATATATATATATATATATATATAAAATGGTGTGCACGGACAAATCATTTATAATAAATGTGGAAATATTCCATAAAAAATAAAAAATAAGAATTGTTTTCAAAATTGCTTCAAAACAATAGCATGGTAGCATTAGCATCTAGCTAAATCCATTTCCTTAAATGTAACAATTACCTACTTTCAAATACGTCTTCCAAACTGCTGTGGCGGCTTCTGTCACATTCCTTGGACGCAATCTTTAACTGAATGTCGAAAGGGAAACGTGACTCATTCCTCGTCTTCAGTTGCACAAGGGGTTTTACTCAATATTAGCTGAAATGCAGTTGCACACACACAAAGGCACACTTTGAAAATCCATTGGAGAAAGTGTATCCACCAGCCTAGACACCTTTGGTTTACTGTTTTAGCTTTGCCTTCTATAAGGATAGACTATTCTATAGATATTCTAATTAGGGCCCAAGCCCTGAAAGGGCGAAGGCCCTATTGTTTTCCTTAGGATTATTATTATTATTATTATTATTATTATTATTTATACGACTATTCGGGCACTTTTGGGGCCCTTAACATGCTCAAAAACTCTTGAAACTTAGCACACGGGTCAGAACCCGCGGCCATCAGGGCCGGGCTGAAGATGGTACCCGGGCGTGGCAGGGGGACTAGACAGCGCCCCCTGGAACGGGGTCCGAAAACTTGGTCCATAAATCAAACACGCTTGTATGTAATAATATGAAACTCGGTACACATGTTGATCTCATCGTTCATATATACCTCATACTATTACTTTTTACCCCAGCCCAACAGGAAGTCGGTTATTTAGGGTTGTTCATAAAACACTCGCAATGGAATTTGAAGTACTACTCCTAGAGAATTCAAACACACGGCACGAAACTCGGTCAGCATGAAGTCAAGGCATTGACGATGAAAGTTTGCGAGGGGATTTTTTATATCTCGAATGGTTTGGCCATGGCGAGGAAACGAAATTATGGCGAGAAACGTGAAACAGGAAGTGTGTTATAACTTCAGCATACATTAACTGATCTTGATGAAACTTCAGCAGTGTGCTCGCTGTAAGAGGACGATCACATGGATGTGACTATTGTGAGTCAAAGTTATAGCGCCACCAACTGGTAGCAGGAAGTGTGTCACTTTCAAAATGCTTTGAACTCACCCTTTTATTTTTACCCGATGTGCTTCAAACTTAATCTGTATAATGTAAATACATAGCAGATGAAGACCTGTGAATGGATTCTTGATATCTTTGATACTGTTGCCGTGGCAACGCATCAAACTTTAAAATTCTTTTTTTTTATGATTTTGAGACTCTTAGCGGCTTTTGGGGCCATTAACGGGTTTGAAAACTCTTGAAACTTTGCACACAGGTCAGATCCCACAGCCATCAGAGCCGGGCTGAAGATGGTACCTGGGTGTGGCAGGGGGGCTAGACAGCGCCCCCTGGAACGGGGTCCGAACACTTGGTCCATAAATCAAACACGCTTGCATGTAATAATATGAAACTCGGTACACATTTTGATCTCATCGTTTCATCTATACCTCACGCTCTTACTTTTTACCCCAGCCCAACAGGAAGTCGGCTATTGAGGTTTGTTTGTAAAACGCTCGCAATGGAATGTGCAATACTCCTCCTAGAGAATTCAAACACACGGCACGAAACTCGGTCAGCATGAAGTCAAGGCATTGAGGATGAAAGTTTGCGAGGGGATTTTTAATATCTCGAACGGTTTGGCCGTGGCAAGGAAACAAAATTATGGCGAGAAACGTGAAACAGGTAGTGTGTCAGAACTTCAGCATACATTAACTGATCTTGATGAAACTTCAGCAGTGTGTTCACTGTAAGAGGCTGATTACATGGATGTGACTATTGTGAGTCAAAGTTATAGCGCCACCAACTGGCAGCAGGAAGTGTGTTACTTTCAAAATGCTTTGATATCACCCTCTTATTTTTAACCGATTTGCTTCAAACTTCATCTGTATAATGTAAAAATACAGCAGATGTAGACCTGTGAATGGATTCTTGATATCTTTGATACTGTTGCTGTGGCAACAAATCAAACTTTAACATTCTTTTTTGATACTTTTGGGACTCTTAGCATGCTTGAAATTGCTTGAAACAGATAGATACAGATAGCTCGACAGATACATCACATTTATTAGCCAGTAGGCATGTGCAACTTTGGCAAAAGATTAAAGTAATGTCAAAAAAGTAAACAGTAAACACTAAAAGCCTCATATCTTCTAAAAATGTAATTATACATCATTTGTTTCTAAATTAAATTATACAAATATTATAATTAAACCAGTTTTTCCCTTTTTTCATTTAAGAATTATGTTTACGTTCAAAAACAGCCATATTGGTTGTAAAATTCAGAAGAAGAAAAAATAATCTGAGTCATACGTAGTGCTATACTGCCCTCTTGTGTTCAATATCAGTTAGGCCTATTGTGTATATTCCCACCGGTTAATCAACGTGTGACTCCGCTGGGACTCGGGAACTTTTAAATCGCTTACTTAAAACCGAAAGTCAAAATACAGATATCCGCACAAGACATTAATGTTGTGGAGTAGAGCAAGCATTTTAAATAAATTCCTATTAAGTAGGATTGAACTAAACAGAATGAACGTTCACTCTGTTCTGCTGGTTCCTCGCTGTTGGCGGCTTGGCGCGCACAGTTATGAATGCTTGTGCAGCCATGAGTTTTAGTTTAATTTTAAAATTAGCGCAATTTCGGGATTTGTATTATTTGAATTTATTTTTAAAAAACAAAATGTTGAGTTTTATTGTAACACTGTTTAATCGCGCCCACGGTTATATTTTGTATATTATATATAATTATAATGTATTTCTGTATAAAATAATACTACAATAAAAAACACATTTGTGACCGACCTGATCCAGCTAAATTAGTCACAGTGACCCAAATTTAAAAATTGAGATTTTGATATTAATGGAAAGAGGACACTGTAAGCTTTCAAATGATACCTTGGTCATACCTTGAATGGTTGTAAAGATATACAGATTTGAATTCTGGTCGTCTGCCCTTTTTTTAAAGTTTTTTTGCCCGTTTTTTTTTGTTGTTGTTGTTGTTGATATCTTTCAAAATCCATAGCATTTTAAGGGATAAACTATTTATTTTATATAGCTTAATTTGACCAAATAGATTAACATATATAAATGCAATTTAACGAGGCTGAAACTCAACTTATTTTTAATTTTTTTTAAATAAATAATTAAAAAGTCACTTTTACAAAAATGTTCTAAAATCAGAAAGATTGAAGAGGAGTCAGAGAGAAATTCAGTTTTCATACGGATTAGCCCACATAAGCAGAGAGCAGTCTGTTTTCTTTCATTTTGAATGGTTGTCTTTAAAAGTAGACATTTCAATATATATGTCTGTGAGGATACCTTATACGCTGACTTTCGGTTCATGAGACAAGCTTCAGTTCACGTGCCGCGCGTCTCCGCGTCGTGATTAGGCCTAGCCTATTGTCTGCAATTTATTTCTTATTATTAAATCCTAGTAATTGTTTGATGAAACATTGATTTAAATTAAGATAATTATTTTAAAACGAAATTTACTTTAAAGAAAGGCTTTGTGCTTGCATGTTTAAGCTATGTGAAAGTTTTAGTGCTGCTTCCAGAGAACGGTCACGTTCGGATTGTTTTTCCTCATAAATGCGAACACGGAAAATAAAATAAAGATTTTATGTTCTGGAGAGAGTCAACCCTTCTTCATCCGGTGAGTATTACTTTTGGTTCGTGCAGTGTGGTTCACATAGGCCAATTTATTAAAATATTTAATTATCTGGGAATTGGATCTCCTCCATAATGCTGAAATTGCCCAATTTTTAAAAAATTAGTAATAATTTAAGTTTTGTGGTGTAAGTCTACGTATTTTATAATGTTAACTTCAAATAATACTAATAGTAATTTAAAGATGTTGTAGCTAGCATTGGGTCTGGACGTGAAGGATAACTTCGGGAGTTGAAGGGACGTGTCGGTGTCGTGATTCTGTCTTCTCACACCGCGACACAGGTTCGTGGATCTGAGTGTCGCGATCGTTACAGCCTTACATAGGCTATATTCTTCTTGCAGATAAATATACTCACGCAGTTTAGGTTAGAAGCCTCCAGTGAGTTCAACGTTTCAGGGGATACCCGGGAAATGCTCAGAGGTGACGAGGGGAGTTGAGAATAGCAATGTTTATTTCAGCGAATTTAAAGCTTTGACAACTTTAATCGTTATTTAAATACCTTTACTCAATTATCTCGACTACGAAACCCTGTGAGATTATTTTTGAATGTCTGTTCTTTGAAATTAGCATATATATATATATATATATATATATATATATATATATATATATATATATATATATATATATATATATATATATATTTTGTTATTTCATGGTTTTTCCACATAATCGGCTCATATCTTAAAATGGAAGGTTGCAACTTCCGACTCATTTCGCCAGAGCGGGTCACATTTGATTTTTATTTTTTAAACAATGTAATGTGTAACCTAAAAATAAACAGATTATTTGATAAATGGTAGGCTATATTTAAATCTGCATATTGTAGCCTAATATCTGCAGGGCAGCCTAGTCTTAATAAATGTATGCTTCATTTTTCATTAGTAAATTTGATCAATAAATTCAATAATTTAGAATAATAAGACACTATAGGGCTGTTACCCTAGGTAAGGCTGATCAAATTAAATCGGTTACACAATAATGTTACGAGATTGGTTTAACAGGAGTCAATTAAAAATCGCTGTAAAGAACGATACTTTTAAACATAACCCTAAATCACCATAAGGTGTCGCCAGATGACCGTCTTAATGAACGAGTCATGGATTCAAAATGCTGAATCATTCAGTAATGAGAAAACACATTGCTTTGAGATGCGCGATGGGTCGCTGTGATCTTTGTTTAACTATTTTCTCTGCTGAAACAGAAAAAAGTCAATATTGCATCTAAAAAGTCAATATTGCATCTAAAATGTAAGTGACTTGACTTGTGTGTGTGACTATGTTTGTTGTAGTGATAAGAGTTGCACCCTTGTTAAAGTTTAAGGCCTTGTGTTTTTGGATATATATCTTTCTTTCTTTCTTTTTTCTTTTTTTTTTTTTACAAAATATGCATATAACCCATATATTTTAGATTTATTATTTGCTTTAAATTAAATTAAGATTGTATTTTTGGTAATTGAACCTGAATGAATTTAAAAATGAATGTGCTATATTTCAGATCATATATTTGTTTTTCTTAAAATTTGAACTAACTTTATTCTCAGCTGAATTATAAATATTTTATTTCTGTATGAATTAAAAACACATTTGATTTTTCCTTTTTAATCAATGTAGAATGTGTAACTGAAATATAAACAGATTAGGGCTCTGTTTGAGGACAAGTAACTAAAACCAATGCGACATGATGAATGTTTGTTTCCCAAACCATCTCAGAGTAACAGCTTACTTTTCTTTCTTACTATATTCTTTCTTACTATAAACTGTGCTGTAGAGCTTGCATCAGTCAAAGCAGGGTTACATTTTGCATGTCGTGCACAGTAAACCTAAAGGCACCAGGGTGGCGGTGCCACCAGCTTCATATATGTATATATACAGTATATATATATATATATATATATAGCTGTGATCCGCGATGAAGGGCCAAAGCCAGTGGCATGGCCACCCTGGTGCTTTTAGGTAACTAAGGATCCGGGGTTGCGGTGCCACCGGCTTGGGCCCTTCATCGCTGCTCGCAGCTATATTTTTGCACTATAATTTGTGTGGATAGTATGTACAGTATAGTACACACTAGGGTGGGTCTCTCTAACTTTCCAGACACACACCCACATCTTTCTTTCTGACTTGAGACAAGGCTGCCCAAAATTCCTATTAGAAAATATCAGAATGTCAATGAAAAATGCTTAAGAGACACAATAATTACAGTAGATGTTATATTAAACAACATATTCTTTTATTTACTGCTGACAAAATAATACAAAATAGAAAAAAATGTAAATGTTAACCGTTTCAGTGTCGTCAAGAATTCTTTTAAAATATACATGTATATAAATGTAGTCATACGCAACATACACAACATTGTTTTTTTGTTGGTTGTACATAATATCAGGTGGTAGAAAGTGCTTTTGAAGAAACTAAAATCAAGTACAGAAATCAAGATGGTTTCTTTCCATCTTCACCGCTTTGGTTTTGGCTTTTCTGCAGGTCGTTCAGTAGCCTGGCTCTCATGTTGTCTTTCCATTCCTGTGCCTTTTTCTTCTTCTTCTTTTGTTTGTCTCCTGTTTTAGTTGAGCTGGCTGGTTGTTTAGGTCCTTTTTTAACTTTTGCCTGTATGAAAAGTAGAAAGGTTACATTTGATAAATCCTGACATGACACAATTTGGATTGTAGTACTGCTGTTTTAGACTAAAGGTTGTTGGTTCAAATCCCAAAAGTGGATGTCCACGAACTGGAGAATCGGATAGATCTCTTGCCTAAAAAAAAAAAAAAGTAAATCCACCTCCAATGTCCCAGCATACCTTAGGACATGCATAAAGAGTGGGCATGTCTTTACAGGACAGTGAGCACTAAGCTCTGTAATTTACACAACCGAGACACCTCCCAGATTCTGGCGTTGGTTTTTGCTTCAATGAAATTTCAAGAGTCATGTTTCCTCAGGCAGTGGTTCAGTCGGGACCAATGCAATGATGTAAGTGTTACAGATCCTGGAGTAGAACGGGCGTGATCATTCCAACCTGTCCCGGCATATATTACATGTCGCAAGAACATTAGACCAGCGTATAAAGAGAACCACAATCATTCAAAAACAACCACTGAAATTTTACATTTAGAGATGCACCAATATTAAAGGACCCCATGAATTCAAAATTGACCAAACTTAAATTGATCTTTTTGTGGCGAACAATTCATCCACGCAAGTCAACTTTTTTTTTTTTAGCTAAAATCTGAAAATTCCCCTCCCCTCTGCATTGGAGGACCTTCCCTGATGATGTAGGTTTGACGGTTTAAGTGTCTGCTTAACATCCGTAACTACGCCCCTCCAACTGACAGCAGACAGGCTGCCTGTGTGTTTGCAAGCATTGACAGCGTGTGAAAGGAGAGATAGCGAAGAGGTGCATTTTTGGTTGTGGTACTCATGCGAGTTGCACACAGGTTACTATCATAACGGTTAATGTTGCAGCAGTAATAGCAAATAAAAATAGCTTAGTTTGATAATTCCGAGTGTTAGTGTTACCATTGGGACACATCGATGCTCGCGAGTTTTGATCTTGCTCTTGAGCCGCCACGTCCAGGTGACTATTCGAACCCTCCGCATGTAACGGCTCAAACATTTAAGGTCTGACAGCCGGAAGTTGAAGCCTCGCGCGAGCCGCCATTGTAGCAGAACTTCATCTGCTGTTAGCATCCCATTGACTCCCATTCATTTTAGCGTCACTTTGACATCGAATAACTTTACATCTGATCCGTCCAAAAACTTGTCCATTATTTATTTCAAAAGAAACACGACAATGTTTAAAATGCTCCATTACTTTGTATCTTACGTTACGTCTCGTAGAAGCCGTTTTTGTAAAAATAGGCTAAAGATCTTTCTGTCTCACAATAGACACATTGCGTTAAGATCTGCCTACATTTCTGAAACACCCACTTTTCAAGATCCAATCAGGTGCTAGTTGGAGAAAAAGCCACGCCCACTATCCTGCCTCATTTAGTATTCTGTTTCTCTCGGAAATACGTCACAACACTGGAGAAAAAATGTTGGACTTTAAAATTCTCTGATATTCGGATAATTATTTTCATGGTCAGTAATCGATAAATGACTGATATAAAATTTGACACTATTTTGTCTAAAAAAAAATAGAAAAATTGAATTTAGGTAGTATAAAGTACAACATGAATAATAAATATTCTTGACATTTGCTAAAAACAACATTTAACAGTGTTAATAAAATAAACCTTAAGAAATCTTTAGATGATGACAAAGGTCTAAATGCAAAAATAAGAGAAATGAGCAAAGATTAGTAATGCCACAAATTTTGCAGTTGGTTGCGATGTGCTATTATAATCCTTTGTGTCCGTTGTATGACACCTGAAGTTAGAGATAGGAAGAAACGGTAATCCTATTAAGCATGAACAGCGTGTTTTGCTATGGAAAGCAATGCTTTAGCGAAGACGGCACTTTGAAATTAAGTGAAACAAAGTTAGACACTACTAACACTAATCACACTACTAAGTTAACATAATCTATGAGTCTATGGGTGTGGTAACTCTGCAGTGTTGTTTTGGGGATTTCATAGAAAAAGTGTCTACTCTTTTTTTTTTTCCTGATTTTTCATGTTGACTGAGTGTTTGAATATATTTGAGTAAAATATGCATATCCCTGTAAAACAACTATTAACCAAGACTTTAAGTGCTCAAGACATTGCTCGATTCAGCAACCTTCCAGTTACCAAATCTGAGCTACCTGGATAAAAGGTAATATGTTGCAGGCTAAATTCGAACCCAAATTTCCCACATAAGCACTGTGGTTCAACTTGTCGGGAGCATATATGCGAACTCTATAATCACTACTACACCACACCAACTCTGGAAAAAACAAGTCAGTTTCATAGAACTAAATGAAAAAAAATGTATTTATATATATACACGTTATGTATAATATTAATAATATAGGGATATTATCCGTCCAATTTTTGTATGCCATTTTAAATAAAAGTGTAGTTATTTTATTTCATTGGCTTGTGTTTTTTTCTAGCTTTTAGCCTAATTTAAGTCTAATAATAATTCAATTAAATACTGGATAAACGGTATGTTACAGGCTAAATTCGAACCCAAATTTCCCACATAAGCACTGTGGTTCAACATGTCCGTGCACACATGGGGCCAAGATGGTCATACCTGAGCAGGTGGACGTGGGGGGAAGGTGCAAGGCGGTCTGTTGTGTTGCTGGTGAAATGGCAGGACATGCAAGGGGTCCAGGGGAACCCAGGGAACCCCCGGCGACACAGCAGGGAGTCCGCAGTGCGCAGTCTGCATGTGGTACAAACTGCGAGCAGCCTTAGTCTCACTGGTGGCTTTGAAGATGGTCACAAAACCCTCACGCGGTTTGTGGACCAGCAGGTACTGTCCTTCCTGTAAACTGGGAAAGGTGGTAAAAGACATAAGCACAAACACATAGAGATTGGCTGCTTAATTAAATACAACAAACCATGTAAAAAAGTTAATTTGTGTAATTTTTAATCTTAAAAAACTTTCACATATCTCTACCAGCCCAAAACAGAACCTGTGGCTCAACCAATGGTGTGCATTTTGGGCAGGACTATCTGTTTGCCTGATCAATGGCATGGGGAATGTTATTCTGGCTTGTCAGCACAGAAATTACACACGTAAGCACTGATTAATAGACTGATTTCACATTAGAAATACAATGCAAATCTTAAATGGTATGGTAAAAAAATGTAAATGGATACAAGAAGTGAAAGAAACTCACGCTGAGACTTTTTTCAGTAAATGGTGGAGAGTGTTTAAACATCTAGTTGGCCTGAAAAAGAAATCACATTAGATTCCATTCAAATTTGTTTAAAGAAATGTAGTCTAATATTAAAGCAAAATATAATTAATTATTAATATTTTTAAATACAAAATAATTATAAATTATATATATATATATATATATATATATATATATATTTTTTTTTTTTTTTTTACAATATTTCAGATAAAAATATGGGAGTTTGTCAAACAGGCATGCACTATAAATAAAAAACGGCTAGAACTTTCTCAAATCAGGGTTTTATTTAAACATTGTATATTCCAGAGATTTACTCACTTGAAGTCACAGGTGATGTTCTGAATCCAATCGTCAGGTAACTTCTGCATCTGAACCACTTCTGATGTGTGTGCATTGATGCGACCTACACACACAAATAGATCTTTTTTAATAGTCTATAATCTTTTAATAATGATAAGACTCCAGTTAATTTTTCATAACGAGTTAGGCTACACTATGTAACAGTCAACATCTAAAACAAGTGTTGTTTTTGTAAACTAAAAGTACTACTACATTTTCATTAGTTAAAATAGAGATTAAATAAAAACAAATCAAATTAATTTAAATAAGAACAATTCAAATGTTTAAACAAAATGTTGTCAGGGCAACTAAAAACAAAATAGATTTGAGGTGAACTTTTAAAACTGAAATAAATTCAAGCTAAATAAATCTTTAAAACAAAAACTATAAATGACAAAATCACTTAAAAAATAACTAAAAACAAAAATAAAAGCTCATTTAAAATATTAAATAAACGATTATTAAGACCGCTGCAGAGCCTTAAACCAGCTCGTAGTCCGTTTAAACTGAAGAACACCTAAATCGCTTTCAACTGGTGATGCATGGCAAAAGGACATGCATTGACTCGCAGCAACAGACTGTGAGAAACATTGTAGATGTTGAAATAATTGTTCACACGTTGTGTCTGTTTCTGGTATCTCTGCCTCATAATATTTCACAATGATGGTGTCATTCAGAATTCATGCCAGAAGCAAGTGATCTCCACACCCGTACTTGTTAATCTCTAGTACAGTGATCGGTAACTTAGGTCCTGGAGGGCCACTTTTCTGCAGAGTTTAGCTCCAACCCTAATTAAACACGCAATCAAGGTTTTCAGGATTACTAGCCAGGTGATTTTTTAATCAGGGCTGAACCTAAACTCTGCAGGACAGTGGCTCTCCAGGACCGAAGTTGCCCATCCCTACTCTAATATGTGAATGAGCCACAATTGGAGCATTTTATATTCTATTAATGGATATTAATAATAAATAAAAAATGCCAATAAATGATTTAAGGCCAAAATATGGTGTTTGCATCACTCGGTTTGTCTGTGTTCGAACAAACAAACTCCTTTGGCTTCTTTTCAGCAAAAATAAATAAAAAATATGGGGTCATATTGACCAAAATTTAAATTAATCTATATTTATACTACCAAAAAAAAAATCTATTAAATATCTGAAACATTGCATTCACTTCAGTAATAAGTGCTTTTCAGATTTCAGTAATAAGCACTTTTTCCACAAGCTATCTTATTTCTACGGAAGCCCTGAACCGCAACCTAAAAAAAAAAAAAGTCAGTAAAAAAAAAAAAAAAAAAATCTGTAAAAAAAAAAAAAAAAATCTAGCATTTCGAGATTAAAGTCGGAATGTTTCGAGATTAAAGTCGGAATGTTTCGAGATTAAAGTCGGAATGTTTCGAGATTAAAGTCGGAATGTTTCGAGATTAAAGTCGAAATGTTTCGAGATTAAAGTCGAAATGTTTCGAGATTAAAGTCGAAATGTTTCGAGATTAAAGTCGGAATGTTTCGAGATTAAAGTCGAAATGTTTCGAGATTAAAGTCGAAACATTGTGCATTCATAACAGTGCGCGTCCACTGGCTCAGAGCGCGCGCGTGTGTGTGTGTGAAGTCGAACTACCATTGATAAACCCAAAATAGTAGCTTTTTACTTTTATCTGGGCTTTCAACAAAATCTACACACGTCACACGTGCTAGTGGCAGTGTTTCTGAGGTGTTTTCGTGCTCGTCTAGTCAACACTATGGGTCAAGAACACAACAGTAACTGTTCGGTCTCCCTCTTCAACGTAAATACGCTCTGGATACATTTTAAGTGCATCATTCTGTATCCAATCATTTGGCCGGATCCTGTAATTTCCTAAGATTTAATAACCACTTATGGTTGAGGAGAGATTCTCTGATATGATTGTAAAGCACTTTGAGTGTAGGCATATATGAAAGCGCTATATAAATGCCCTATTCATTCATTCATTCATTCATAAAGCTGGATTTCTCAATCCAGTCTGAAAAGTGTTTTCCGTGTTGGTTTTCCTATAGGCTAAAGTCTATTCCGGCGCATTATATTTTATAACGATAAAGTAAGATAAGTCATTCAGATAAAAGTAAAAAGCAACTATTTTGTGTTTATCCATGGCAGTTCGACTTCACACGCACACGCGCGTGCTCTGAGCCAGTGGACGCGCACTGTTATGAATGCACAATGTTTCCACTTATCTCGAAACATTTCGATTTTAATCTCGAAATGCTAGATTTTTTTTTTTTTTACTGACTTTTTTTTTTTTTTAGGTTGCGGCTCAGGGCTTCCGTATATTTCACCTCCATATGCTCATGCAAATATTTAAGAACACATGAAGTGCACCAAGAAACACTAGATATAATAAAATGGTGCTTAGAACAGTCATGTGTAGAAGTACAAACTGTTCTGATCTGCACCATTCTGTTACCAGTAGGGCTGGATCCTGGACTAGACCCAAAGAAAAGACCAGATTCCTTTGAAAAGCCTAGAAGAATCTCTAAAGCAAACGGTATGTCAAGAGCGAAGCTCTTCTGCATTCTTCTGAGTCAGAGATATTTACACCTACAGGCACAGACTGCTGTTGTGCATATTACATGCAATCTTAGTGTCACTGTGAATGTTATAGGCAGATACAAACATCACAGATCTACCTACTTATAATATATAGACATTTAGCTAAACGCTCCAAACCTCAGCAGTCAGAAAAGGAGTATATTTTCCTCTTTTTCCTCTACTGACGTTAAAACCCAAGCAGCCCTACACCCACACTGACATGTCATGCATACAGATGCATTCTTCAGCAGCCCTTTCAAAGCTGTAATGTTAGTAGCTATGGCAACCCAGAGTCAAAACAATGAGTCATGAGAGAGCCAAGCTGGGAGTTTGTGGGAAGTTCACTTTTGTGCTGACTCCCTGATTACCAAAACTAACACTTGAGAAAGAAAAAACATACTCCTGCCAGTCTAAATTTGCTTGATTAAAAAAAAAAAAAGTGATTTTGACTTTGATAAAATTTTGTGATCAATGGTTGATGCAATTAATATTTGTCAGTCTTGTGATTTGCACTTAAATGGTTTAAAAAGTAGGGTTTGGATCAGACAGATTCACAATAACTTTTCATGAGCACTTAAGGGGAAAAAACAGATTCCAGATCAAGTCTCTTACTTATGAAAGGCACAGTACTGGAGTGCAGAAGTTTCTCAGCCCACAGCTGACAGGCCTCCGTGTGGGTCAGACTCTCAGCTCCGTAGCACAGCTGATACTCCAGCTTGGGTAAGACATGCACAGGGACGGCCTAAATAAAACCAGACTCAATTATTATCCTATCAAACAGCATTTATGAGTCACTCTACTCTATAAAGAGATGCAGAAGAGCTTCTTTTTCAGAACAAGCAGGTTTGACCTACGTTTGTGAACCATTTACTGGAAAGAGTCTGTTAATACACTGATAAGACTTAACTCTACAGCTCCGCACAGGAAAGCAGACTGTTTAAATAAAGGGAGTGGTGGACATTACCCAAACCTGGTCAAAATAGAAAGAATAATACCTGGCATATTGACATACGGATTTAACTCCAATAATAAATGTCAATAAAAGGTTGCTAAAAATCACTGTTGAAAATTATAACTAATTATGCATTGTGGGTGTTTACACAAGAACTGACGAGGCTGATGATGTTTGAACTCTTGGGGTGTATCCTTCAACCTGGGCCAAATAAAGCAACATTTTCACAAAAGGTGTATTGTGTTTGTGTATTGGCATGGGTCCAGCTCACCCTGAAGGTCTCTCTGTCGTGTCTCGGGTGAGCGATGTTCACACTGCTGCGCACCATGAGCAGAACGTCCAGCAGACTGTAGAGTTTGTACAGAACGCTGCCCTCTGCTGGAGGATCATAGTCCATCTCATCCTCAGCACTGGCCTGAAGATCCTCCCTCAGAAGACCTGCGATACAGGCAGATAGATAAACACAAGGCAAGACATATAGTCAGACAGACAGATAGATATGTAGACAGATAGATAGATTGATAGTCAGACAGGCAGATAGATAGATAGAGAAACAGACAGATAGATTGATAGATAGATAAAACAGACATATAGATAGTCAGACATCCAATTAGAAAGACAGGCATATATACCGACATAAACAGATAGTCAGATGGATAGATAAATGCATGGGAGATAGACAGATTGGTAAATAGACAGCTAGATGTTAGGGTATTATTTTAAATACATATTATTTCAAATAAATATATTTAGTATAAAAATCTACATTTTAAATTCTAATAAATACAATATTTTATCAAGATATTTAAACCTGCAATACTAAAAACGGCACAAAAATAACTTAAAAAATATCAAAAATGACTATTTATTACGATATCAATTTGAATATACAAAGACTAAAAATTGACTTGATTTTTGACTTTCCTTCTCTGTCAGCAGTGTTGGGTGTAACTAATTACTAAGTAATTAGTTACTGTAATTTAGTTACTTTTCCCTTGAAAATGTAAAGTAAGGGATTACTCTTCATTTATCTGTAATTTAATTACAGTTACTTCTGATGTAATTGAGGTAAATAGCTACTGTGTATAGATCAATCCGATCTCACAGCGAATTGTATGCATTTTATGAGGTGTCTAAATCGTACGATGTACAAATTCGTATGAATTATTGTAAAATATGTATGAAAAAAGTGCGACATGTCATGAGATCAGACATAAAACAATAGTGGGTTTAACATCAAAATGTATTGTCTGATGTTAAAAAGTATGTTTTTATGATGTAACCTTCTCCACCTTCATGCAATTTTATAGTATTTATTTGAAAGAATTAAAACAGATTCATGCCTATCCTTGTATTATTCAGCTGGTTGAGATTCATATGGGATTTTGAAAGTAATTAGTAATCAAAAGTAATTAAATACTTTCTAGAGAGAGTAATTAGTACAGTAATCTAATTACACTGTTGAAGAGGTAATTAGTAACTAGTAATAAATTACTTTTTTAGAGTAACTTACCCAACACTGTCTGTCAGTTACTAATTTTGTTAATTTAGATTTGTTAATTTGTTAAAATTCAGATTTTTTTTTTTACATTTTTGAATAACCTCACAAAAACATGATTTGAGCACAACTTCTTCTCAATTTGACTGTGGGAGTGTTTTTTAAGCACTAACGTTTTCTATGAGGGGCCACCAGCACAGGAACGGCGGCAGGCAGTGCACCGTCCTCTCCCTGGCCCTCTCGGGACTCCAGGTACGAGGTCACACACTGTTTGACCAGGGAGTGTGTTTTAGGTTCTGGAGGTTTATCTTCTGGGACAGGCCCTTTCACAGCCTCCTGGTTCTTGCTGGGGGTGGATTTCAGCATGGCGTCCTGCATCCGTAAAATCTGTCCGAGCGGATCGCACTCGCCGGATATTCTTGGTCTTTTGATGCCTTTCTTTGTTCCTTTGCCCAGAGGGTTAGTGGGGCTTGTTGTTGCTGGGTCGGACGCTCGGGGGGAGGACACCTCGCCTGGTGTCACCTGGGTCTTTGAGGAGACTGTGTGATCGATAACTAGTCGTTCTTCATCAGAATCCGAATCCTGGTCACCCTTGTCCTCCATCATGCCTCTAGGCCGCTTGGTGGGAGGACACTGAACAGAAGACACTTTTGAATCTTCACTCGCACTTTCATGCATCGCACCGTTTCCTCCGTAAGCCAAAGACGAGACGGTTTCTCCTTGTTCCTCAGCCACGGTCAACTCAAGGGGTTTTGTGGGAGTGTTTTGAGACGTTGAGGTGTGCTTTGACTTTTCCTGAGAGTCTGTCTGTTTCTTGGGGCTTTGGATAAGTTGAAATGAATTTGCACAAGTTGTTTTTGGTTCATTCTGTTCCTTCACTTTCTTACTGGGCTTGTAGGATTCCCCAAATGACTCCAGGTCTGTCAGATCAGTCTCAAAATCCATACCAGCATCATCAAATGCAACCACATTCCTGGAGTTTTTGTCCTGGGCATAGCAAAGATAAGTAAATATTATTCACAATATAACTTATTTGACACAGCTATTTCTACCTGAAATCATTTTTGATGGTATAACTGTATGTATTTAAGTTGATTCAGTGATGTATAATAATATTTTTGACTTAAAATATATTAAAAACAATAACACATTAAAATGAAGTAGGCTTTTAAATGGTACTTTCAGAATCCTTCCGAATTTTATTAATTTATTTACGATGATAGTGTTGGCTAATACCAAGTTACAAGCTTTAATGCTAAAAATAAAATAATATATCTGTTAAGCACACATGTATATACTTAAATACTAAGAAAAATGTCTTATTATCAACGTTCGAAACCATTTTTGTAGCCTTAATATTTATTGAAAACAATCATTCATTCAAAAACTTGGTGTAATTATATACCATATATATATATATATATATATATATATATATAAAAAATCAATAAACATTGTTTAAAATACAACAATATAATAGCTATTACGCTTGTTGTTATATTAAATAATTAATTATTATTAAATACATTTACCTATTGATACTATGGCATTTTGGCATAAACTATGTCTTGTGCAGGAATTTCATTTTAAATCAAAAACTAATTATAAGTGAAGAATAATAATTTATATATATATATATATATATATATATATATATATATATATAATTTTTTTTTTTTTTTATTTAATTTTTATATATTTATTATTATTATTATTATTTTTAATGAGCCAATAACAAAAATCAATCAATAATCTGCAATAGTTATTCATTTATTCCACTGTTTGGTGTTGTGTTCCTCTACTTCACTGAATTGATCTTACCTCAGGAGGGGGGTTCATTTCTAAGGATATCTCTTCTGAAGTGAGGAAAAATACAGGTCGTGACACAGTCTTCTTGAATGTCAGCTTGATGCTCTCCTCATGAAACAGCAGACTCCTCTCTCTCCAGCTCATCTCTGTCTTCAGCAGTGGAGGATCAATGTATGCTGTCTTACTCTGACTGCTGCCTGTAAACCACACCATATTCTCTGTGACAGTCTCAAATTACTGTCTGGATTACAATCTTCTGGTCTCATAAAATGGCCCCTTACCTTTATTAGGATTCATTTTGACCCAAATGGGTAGCTCCCATGCTTCTGTTAGCTCTGAGCTGTTGTTCAGGAGCTGAATGAAGGCCTCTTTGGATAAACACACTTGTGGCTCGTAAGTGGCGCTGAGTTTTTCCGCGTTACTGTCATTGCTGATGGCCTGCAGAAATCAAGAGACATCAGGATTCAGACTCAAGAACTTTGATTTCTAGTTACTAGTTTATTCTATCAAATATTTTAGAGGGGTAATTCAAAATAAAAGCAGCAGTGCCACCTAGTGGTTAAGATCACATTTTGCAAGATAGAAACCACACTTTAAGTTATCAAGTACATGGGTGAATCTATGTACATGTATATATAGCACAATGAAAAGAAAGCCTATTTTAGAATGATTTTTATATATTTTGTATTACATTTCGTTTATAAAAGGACATATTTGGGTTATTTTTTTATACCTGCAAATTCAAAAAGAAAATTAAGCCTATTTCATTCTTACAATTGTTTTTTTGTTTTGTTTTTGTATTATATTTGGGAGAGGATATATTTGGGTTTCACCTGCAAAGAGTAATATATATATATATATATATATATATATATTGCATAAGGAAAATTAGGCCTATTTCAGCATGATTAATATTTAAAAAAAAAAAGTAAAGTATTAGTAAAAAAAAGTCATGAGGATCCTTTTCCACCTGCAAATATTTCCAACTTGCATAAGGAAAATGAAGAATGAATATTATACATTATAATATTTGTATTATATTACGATGACATAATTTTCATGACAATTCATCAAGTTGGTAAACCTGGTATCCAAATAGTTTTAATAATATTCATAATTATTTAAATGGTATGTAATAAATATTTATATATAATGGTAGTATTTGTACTGATTTTTTGTTTTATAAAAATACAAAATAACATTTTTTTTTTGTAGAAAATGTGTGCAATTGTACTTTGTATTTTGTCATTAGTTTCATGACAATGACAAAATACAAATAAGAAAATATGATTATTTATCTGAAATGCATCTATATCAAGAGACCACAAAAATTAACATTAAAAACAACACAATCACAGACAGGTCACGTACAGTTTGTGCTGAAGGTGCTTTTTTAGCTGGAGGAAACACATCTGACACGGTCTCGTAGTCTCCTGCCAGTTGGGTGTTTTCTGGAATCACTTTTTTGTCTAGCATGTCTATTTTACCCTGAGGAGAATAACAGTAGACATAGATGAAACAAACAGCAGTATATCACATTCACACATTTAAGTTAATAATGCAAAAATAACTATAGTGTATAGGTACCATAGCAAGAAGCTGTTTCTCAAAGTTGAGAGACATTTCACACACAAACTTTCCACTGGTCAGGCTAGTAATCTCTTGAATGCTGTAATACTGTGGGTAACTCGTCATATGTTCCAAGCAGGCTGTAAAATATTCCTGTCGGGGGAAATATAAAAATAATCACCAATAAAATATTCAAAAATGATAATGAAATTAAATAATACAAAATGAAATTAAAATATACAAAAATCACCAATAAAATATTCAAAAATGATAATGATTAAATAAATAAAGATAATAAAATTAGATCATGCAAAATTAAATTAAAATATACAAAAAAAATCATCAATAAAATAATAATGAAATAAATTAAGATAATAAAATAATTCAAATATATAATTAAAATATACAAAAAACATCAATAAAATATTGAAAATGATAGTGAAATAGAAAAATGTTATTAACAGTAAAAAGTCAATCACATATTAAAAAAATAATCAACCAAATTTAAAGAAATGACAATGTAATAAAGAAATGTTTACAAAAAATATTAAAACTAAAATATACAAAAAAAAAAAAATCAATCAATCAAATATTCAAAAACAATAATGAAATAAAGGAAACTAATAAAAAATAGAAAATAAAACATCCAAAAGTTTAATTAAATTTTTATAAACAATAATAAAGTTAAAATATATATAAAAAAACCATAAATTAAAAAATACAGCAACAAATTATAATAAAATTAAAAATAATAAAATTAAAACAACAGAACTTTTCAATATGAAATAAATCAATAATTGTAACTACCTCAGAGTAGCGGGTGCTGCCTGGTGGCATATAGTTGTAGACATCAGCACATGTTCTAGAAACATCTTGAAGGTATTTCATAAACTCGGTCACTTCATTCTTCACACGGTCCATCAAAGGCTTAGAAATAAGACGCAAAATGAATTACCACGTGAGAACTCTGCCTTGCATCATGTACAACAATCAAAACTGTCCCAGTATTACAGGCGATCAACACTTGAGATAGTCTACCTTTGAACATTTTGTAGTATTGCCGTTGAGCATGTGGATATATAATCGGCGCTGTCTCATGTTGATGCTGGTAAAGCAAGGGTAGGGCACTAGAGGCTCAGGAAAAGGTGGAATCTCGGTAGTCTTCACAGGTTTGGGCTTAACACGATTTTCAGTTGGTTTGCATTCAGACGAGGCCTCATCAGATGCAAGTGTGTTAATGACACCTGAATCTTCATCACACTTCACAGTCTTTGCTTCTGCTGCATCAGAGCTTTCAAAGAAATAATCACACACTCACACATAGAGAGAGAGAGAGAGAGAGAGAGAGAGAGAGAGAGAGAGAGAGAGAGAGAGAGAGAGAGAGAGAGAGTCTGTGTGTCACAGCATCCCGATTCCCTATATATATATATATATATATATATAGCTATATAAATATATAACTACATTTACCATGTTAAATGTGAGTAAGATACGACCACAGTCACTCACCTGTGTAAAAGAGCGTATAGTTCTTTAATGTTAGGCGCGAGAGTGAACTTGTCAAACACATCTCTCGAGAACACGACAGGACCAGTGACAGCAGCATCTTCCCTGCGGACAAACAGTCTCCAATCACACTATCTTCATTACAATTATCAATAAAACGTGTTTGTTTAGAAAACCATACTGTCACCTACCATTTTAACTCCATGGCGCAGATTTCTCAAAATGTTTATGTAGTTTAAATCATCGTTAAACCATTGCATCGACTGACTCTTGTCTGTCGCACACTGGCGTTCCTCACATCATAACAGTGCGCCGATTGAATCTTCCGGGAAGAACAACAACATGAAACAACGGTTCCGCTTCTGATCAAACGGCTGATTTTTTTAAAAAAATCGTAATTATAATTCGGTTATTGGTACAATTAATTTGTCATTTGTGCTAATGCCAGGTTAGTAAACTAAGAACATTGGTATACGTTTTTTCATACTGAAAAATACCAATAGCTTAATTTGCAAGGTTTTGGATCAGACTTACTTGATTGTTGTTAAAATCTGAATCTATCGATCAATTTCAAAAGTTAAAGTAACGTTAACCTACACAGTTTAACTAGGTTAATACTAAAGTACAATTAAATGTGGATATATTGTATGTAGGTTATGTTTGTATTTATTTAGGCTAATAAAATGTGGAGACAATTATATGGTGAGACACTGACTAACATTTTGACTTTAACTCACTCGTATTTTCCTCTATCCTGTTCGAAAATTCCACCTTAATTTATTAAGATTTGCACACTACATTTTTATCCTACCAGTGTCTATGGAATTTTAGATAAAGGGGTTTTATTTTAATGGGCTTACTTGGAAACCGCACAAACTTTTAAGATGACAAACTGTGATTGGTTTCAGGGCCTTAAGCACCACATTGAGGGGTACAAGTCAGTCCCGAGACCTCCACAGAAGAGATGGATGTACGTTTTAATATTTAGACCACTTCTTGATTGCTATCAGGAGTTTAAATGGTCCATGACAAAAAGTGTATCAAACGAATTGCCCACCCTGCTTTTAAGTAAATCTGTTCAACTCTGCAAGCCACCTTAAACTATTTTAAGCCATAGCTATGCCTAGTGTGTAGGCTATTTCATGTTTTATTTATTTATTAACCTTTTAAACATTTATTTTGCCTCTTCTTTGAAAAAAGAGGCTTCCACTACATCAAATCCACTTTTTGTAGTTCTTAAATTTTTGTAAGATTCTTTTTTCTTATTCTGCTTCTCTATTTCCATATCTCTATCATTTCTTTAAAGGCTGTGTGGATCTTACTTCAACCTTATGGCATGCTTAAAGTAGAATGACACATTGAATAAGTGCCCATTACAAGCAGTAAATTTTATTATGGGATAACAGCACATAAAGCACATCTAAAATCGATGTGTCGAATGCACTTTTAATAAAGGTAATATTAAAGGTACAGTTTCTAAGTACAATATAACAACATTCATATTAGAATGAAAAGTATTTAAAAGACAACATTAAATTTCTTATTTTTCTTTACAGCCGTATTTACAAAATGAATCAAAATACTTATTTTCATATTTAAGAATCAGACAAACAGAAGGGGGAAAACCACTATTGAGAAGAGACTATCTCCTAAAGAGAGTTCCAAAGAGCTGAATAAAAAGGTACATGATCAACTGTCCCCATTTTAAGATCAGTAGCAAACATGTGACGTAAAAATATGTGACAACCGCAAACCGTTCTCTGCTTTTTCCCCCCACCGCAGGTTAGCAGGAGCAAAATCCACCCTGTCCCGTCCTGCCCCAGCCCTTGTGCCTCCCCATCAGCTCAACAAGAAATAGAAGTATGCATCATTTTACATACACATATGAACACTTAAAATACATTGCATTAGTCATTTTGTTTCATAATCGTCAACTTAAAACCTAATTGGCAGGAAACAACAGGGAGAACACAGAGTGGATTGTCTATTGTCCGCCATTTTGTCTCTGCAAATGTCCAAACATGGTCCGTGTTCAAATACATCCAACCTCGGTGCAACTGACTGGACGCAATGTCCCATAACCACGTGAGGTTGTTCGGAGGAAAAGAAAGAGTAGCGTCGGGACGTCACAGAGACAATAAAATGCTGTTTCCATGGCTCTAAACAAACATGAAATGCCTCATTTACATACAAAAAGACAGCCGATGAAAAGAAAAGTCGGTAACACAAGACAGAATTCACCTACGTGTGCAAACACAGTCAGTTGAGTACTTCGAGAACAGTGAAAACGATAACGGACGAATATAGTTTCTGCATCCTGTACCACTGAGAGGCACTCAGCGTAGTTTGCTATGTATTATTGCAAGTAGATTCTGCCTTGCTACAAAGATAAAAACAGGAAGTTTCGCACAAAACTTTGTACGACCGCCTTTGTTCTGTACAATTTATAACACTTAACCATTGTGTGTGTATGTAAGTGTGACTTTGAAAGTGAGCGGATGTCGGATAGAATAAAAAAAAAAAGCGAAGCGCGTAAAAAAAGGCAGAATAACCAAACAAAAACAAAAAACGGAGGGAGCCAAAAAGCGGCAGACAATCCGATACTTTATCGTGTGTTAAGTCCTTCCAGAAAATAAGCACTGGTTTCGAACAATCAAAAATAAACAATACTGCTGCTTTTTTCCATTTTTTTAAAGCATGAACAATCGTCTTTGTTGCAAAAATATTCAAAACTGCAATTTACTTAGCCGATACTTGCTAATAATCTTAAAAGTGGGAAGGAAACAAGCCGCGTCCCAAGACTAGCACACTGATGCAGGTACTTGCTGGGTATTCGAAAGAAAATTTACCACTAGCGTTATCTTTATTATCATTATTATTATTATTTATCGAGTCCTAATATCAATAATGCATCAATACTCAGTGAAATTAATGGACTAAGAGGGCGGCCTAGTCTATAAATCCATAATTTTTGTTCACAAAAGTAACTTACCTAGTACCACACGTCAGTATAACACAAAAATTATTGTCCGCACACCCTACCACTAATCGAACTAAGTCTAAAAGAGAGAAGTATACTCAGAACAGAGATATTGTACAGCATGATGTGTCTGATAAAACAGATAAATATTTGCACTGAGCAGGTCTTAATAGCAGTATTTTCTTCTTACCTATACAGACAGAAGTTACAAAGTTACTTTTATACAAGTGATCGATAGAACATTAAATATCGTGAATTAAAAGCCGAAAGGAGGACAGGGAAACGTAGCTGTACAGTTTACAGGCCATTCGACGTTCGTAGTTCTCCACCCGGGAACAGAACTAGTCAATATACAAATAAAACAAACCCCAAAAAAATATGCGGGAAAAAAAAAAACGCGATAAATAAGAAAATGTATTTACATGCAGATGTTCAAAGCCTATGCACAAAATGAATCATAATACACCATATATATTATTGCTTGACATTCGATTATGGCTAAAGACTTTTTAGTCTATTATCTAAACATAGTTCACTTTTAATAACGCGTCAGCTGTGCTTTTGGAAAGAAAACGCAAGGAAAACGTTTGACGTAAGTCTTAGTAACACGACACGTTCAATCCGTCGATCGGAATTGCGGGGGGGGGGTAAAAAAAAAACGCTAAATGTGCCTTTCGCCAAACGTAGGCCTTGCGTTTGCATAAATCTAATCGAAATGTTATAACGTCGAGGTGCAGTGTGTCATGCTTGTACAGCCTCGTCAAAGGGATTCAAGCTCAGTGCTGTGTAAAACATTTGAAATCCTGGGAAAATAAAAAATAAAACTTAAGATCTTACATACAATTCACCATCTCACCCTGCTGCGTCTAATCTTTTAAAGCCTTGTCTGGGGGTTTGACCTTAAGCAAACATTACAAATAGCACAAACACACACATTTCCGCTTCTCGCATCCACAATCGGACGTATATTGCTTCTTACATAGATAAATAAAGGGAACCACAGTTTAAAATAAAAATTGTAAAACAATTTACAGTAAAGACCAAGGGAAAATATTTGGATCTAAAGAGACTCGTCTCTTTACATGTCTAGAATACCACAAATCCAGAGGTGTTTAAGTACCTTTGCTTGTATTAGAAAAAAATAATTCTATCTCAGCATATTGCTTTATAATGCCTAACTACACAGACAAAATACGACATGCAAAATTTACTACAGCTTTAATGGTGTTGTACGAACTGACTCGTGGATCATTGGACAGGCAAACAGCAAAGCTTGTTCATCAAGGGGACTCCACAGCAGTGGTTACCCTGTAGAAACCCGTATTTGTCACGCGCGCCGATTCGCCCACGCGGACGTCTGAAGGTGGAGAATATCGTGAAGAGGTATTTGGCACATAGACTCGAACAATTATGAGTGACGATCAGAACGAATCCCCAATCCAGAGAATAAAAGAAAGAAAAAAAGAAACAAACCTGGAAATTAGCGTAGCACGCTTGAGGTTGTTATCTTGCTTTGTTTGATTTGAGGGAATCAGATCTTGGAGCTCACTGGGTGATTTGATAAAGCCAGTGGCCTACGGGGCGAATGAATGAAATGACACGTTTTGCATTGTTTATGATGTACCGCTGTCTTCTTCTGACTTGACAGCACATATATTAGTGAATAACAGGGAGCATGTATATTACGTAAGATAAGGGTTTTAAAAACAGATGAGCATGTTTATCATTACCAGGTTTGTTGGGTTCAATTCTGTCCCTAGTGAGCCGTCTTGCTGTCTACATAGGTAGCATCCTCTAGACAACAACTCTTTATGTCTAAATAGTATGGCAATTGAGTTAGCATGTTAGCTTGTGTCTATCCTAAAGCTAAATACTTAAATACAAAAAAAAAAAAAAAAAAAAAAAAAAAAAATCACATCCCTATACTTTTTGGGTAGATACTGTACGTTCTTTTTAAGATTGAACTATTATTGATCAATTCATTTTGATACTAAATGAAATAAATTCATAATTTGCATTTTACCACACGGGAAAAATCTTTGCGATCTAGGTAGGCCGCTCACTAGGTTTCAGAACTGATGTTCTCATTTGTCACAATATTAATCTCCCTGAGCCTTGTAGTATACAAACTGCTAAACATGAACCTGGATTGTCATTCACAGACTGATGATGTATTGTAGTAACCAGGAATTCTTGGGGATGCATTGCACAGACTAATATTTTGTCAAAAGTAGAAAACTTAAATCTAATAAGATCCATTATTTATCTGTATTGAACATGCCATCAAGATCAAATTATTGAGATTTATATGCAACATAGAGCTGACTAACTTGTTTAAGCTACCGGCTTCAAAATTGAGTTAGACAGACTCTTCCCTGAGGAAAATACTTTGTATCATGGGGGAAAAAATGACATGAAGCTACCAAGATCCATTTAAATATGTCAGTTAGTATGTTGTAGAAGTGATCAATGACGTTTTTTTTTTTCTGGATTATATTGGGATTTTCTTAACGCCACAACATAGTTTTACTGGAATGTTACAATACAACATATTTTTTTTCAGACTCAAAAAAAAAAAAAAAAAAAAGCAGGAAAGACCACTATGGCACATTCAAGAGACGTACAAACACGCGCAACACACAACAGTTAGGTATTCCAAAAAATAGCACTATTACTACCATTGTCTTGTTCTTTGAAAAAGACCAACAAAAAAAAAGATCATACAAAACACAAATTCTAATTATTGCAGGATTAAGTGCTGTATCATCCTTCGTTCTTTCCCTTTTTTTTCTCATCAGCTTCATAAGCACTGTACAATGTTACAAAAATAGAGGATTTCAACCAGACAAGGCTTTGAATATTTCTTTTTTTCTCCCCACTCTTACGTTCCGACGAGCATTGTTGCTGGGCGAAGACTCTCACAAGAGCCGGTTTAAGGAAAATCAGCTGTTCATAAACCAGATCTGACTCTTCCACATGGTCATGTGACACACCACCACTAGATGGAAACATTAAACAGCATCTGAAATGTGTGGAAAAAGGGGTCCGATTTCCTGATTTCATTTAATAGACTTGGTTTGGGGGTGAAACAAGATCTGGTGTTTGACCATCATAGTTCCAGTTTAAAGGTGGCGGACAATGAGTGTTTGTGCACTGTAAAAAAAAAAAAAAGTTGCCGCCTTAAATTTTTTAAGTTCAATCAACTTGGATGTTTAAGTCAATTCAACCCCTCCCGGATCATGTGATCCGCCTTTACCCAGCACCAAGCTCCGCCTCGCGCAAATAAATACACAAACACACACGCAAACACGCACCCACCCTCAGCAGCGTTAGGGTTTCCAGCACTCGCTCTCCATAACCGTGGTATTTATACATGCAACACATCACTAGGTAAATATACAAGTCTTAAATTAAAGAAAGGTGCAAATAAAAGTGCCTTATCAATTTTTCACAATTAAGAATAGTCTAGCTACTAATATCATACATGTTATTTAAAATAGATTCTATAAACATTTTTTTTTTTTTCTGTATAGTTTGTACTTATGACCAAATACCCTGTAACACGTTAGAAAACAGGTGGAATGGACCCTTGCATTGCATCGATGTTGGTGGTCGGACCGTTACGTTACGAACACCATTCTGGAGAGGGACTTAATAGCAGATGGCCTTAAATGATATCACTAAGCTAACTATGGTAGATGAAGTCTCTGACGGCTAAAAGCAATTGCGTCTATTACGACTAGAATTACCAGAATTCTACGTTGTTCCTTCTTTTTTTTTTTCTCGATTGTCCGTAGAAAGGTGCTGTTTTGTGTCAACACTGCGCTACACTCCTTCTCCGTGTCTCTCTTTCTCTCTCACTTTGTATTCTTCTTTCTGTGCTGGTTTGACATCCATTTGACAAAAAAAAAAAAAATCCAAGCTTACAGGGAGGAAGGAACCAGCCACGTATGTTTCTACGTAGACTTTTTTTTTTGTGCTACAATAACTGCTGGAACAGTTCAGATAATCGACTTTCTTGATCTCAACTTTTTTCTTTCATTCTCTTGGCTTGAAAAGGGCTTTAAAACGTGTTCCTCTTCCTGTAAAAAAGTTTAAAATGGCGTATTCCAGGCAAACGCTCTCTGGGAATCTTTTTTTTTTTCTTCTCCGTTTTGGAAACGAGTCAAAACAATTTATGCTGATCATGACAAATCGCCATGGGACCGTTCTGGGAAGGAACGCGTGGACTCTTCAGGTTCAGTCAGAGAGAGAAAGAGAGCGAGGGAGCGTTCGGAAAAAAAAAAAAAAAAAAACAAGTGTCTTCATCTTCTCATCCTCTCCCCTGGGGCTCCGAATCCCACCTGTGTCAGTAAAAGAAGGGAACAAACCCCCCAAAATAAACCACTGGCGTCAAACCCAGTCCATTACCAACCTCCTCCCCCACGGAAAAAAAAAAAATCACAAGGAAAAGAAGAAAATAAAAAAGGGGAAAGGTGTGTGTGTGTGTGTGTTTGTGTGCAGTGTGTCGTCCGTCCAGGTGTGTGTATGTGCAGGGCACTCCTAAAGTGTCTCAGATTTATGCTTGACATTCCCCACGGTGTGACATCCCCCGGGCAGGGCGGGCGCGGGGAAGCGCTACCCGTCAACGGGCATGGACTGCTCAAAGTCTGATCCGAACAACTCCTTGTACAAGGGGGGGAAGTGGGCGCGGACAATGTCTGGGTATATTGCTTTGAACGCCGTCAGCTTTTCCGTATGCCGGCTGCACAGGGCTCGCAGCGTGGAGACTTTGCATATCAACTGCAGAAAGAGAGAGAGAGAGAGAGAGAGAGAGAGAGAGAGAGAGATTTTGATTTGGTGGAAAGGACCCTGTGGTACTGGGGCAAAAGGCAGACCCTCTAATCCGCAGACACGACACAGATGGTCCCGGGTTTTTTAAATGACATCAACTAATCTTTCATCCGCCACACCAAATGCAGCTTTTCGGATGAAGTCATCCATGAAATCAGTAATTGACTATTTATTTATTGGTAAAATTTTATAATGAGGTTTCATTTGTTAACATTAGTTAATGTATGAACTAACAATGAGTAATACATTTGTTTCAGTATTTATTGATCTTTGTTAATAAAAATACAGCTGTTCATTGTTTGTTAATGTTAGTTAACGAACTTTGATTTTAGTAATGTATTTGTAAATGTTGAAGTGTTGAATGTTAGTTCATGTTAACTAGTGAAACCTTATTGTAAAGTGTTACTTTAATGTTTGATATTATGATGCATCCATAAATACATCATATTATATATGATATTATATGTATAAAGGCTGGTTGGAGATTATTGCAGTGCTGATATTGTTAACTAAAACTAAAGCTATTAAAAAAATGTATTTTGATAATTGAAATAAAGCCAAAATAAAATACAATATATGAAATCGTTTAATAAAAGAAAAAAAAATGAAATGTTGACCTGGCAACTAAGTTTAAACTTGAAATAAACTTTAAAATTGTTTTTTTAAAATAAACCAGTTTAAAATTGAAGTACTAAAATCAATTAAACTGAAATAAAAAGAAACGAAAGCTAAATATAAGTATTAAAAAATTAATACAAAATGACAAAAGCACAAGAAAATTACTAAAACTAAAATAAAAAGAAAATATAAAAGTATAAACTAATTCAAAACATTAATAAATTATATAACAGTATATAAAATGATGCTAAAATAACAAGGTAATTCTGGCTAGAAATATGATTATCTTATATATTAATCCACAAATTCCAGATTATTCAAATTACTTTACATAGTTATTTGTATAAAACAATATAAAGATACAGAGGAGTATGTAATATATACTGTAAATTGAGATCAATATCTCATCACATCTAATGACATTATATCCTGTTCTTTATGTGTAATACCTTTGTCAGTATGCCGTCCTCTCTGTGGTTCTTTTGTAGAACATGTTGGAGGGCCAGCTGAATCTTTTGCTGGAGTTTCTCCACCTTCACCTTCTCCTGGAGCCAAGACCGGTCTAAACACCACACACACACACACACACACAAGGAAGTTACACTCTCGAGCTGTGACACAGCATCACATGTTCAGGTGCCTTGCCGCTTAAATGGAAAATAGTTTGAATCCAACCGACTGTCCTAACACCATTCCTCCTTTCTCCACAAATCATTTTGCAGTTAAACAAGGGCTTGTGGGTAATTTATGTGTAAACTTTAACATTACCTGCAGACATCAACACGAAGGCGGAGAACAGGGCGATCTCATCTTCAGAGAGGTGCATAGAACACAAGTTTTTCCCAAACTCGAAGACAGAGCTGATCAAGTCGTCGCAGCCTGTCACGGCGGAGACAGAGAGAGAAAGGAAGAGTCGGTGAGACGGAGCAGTAGACAGCGTCGGGTAGACACTTGATCTTTTAGCATGAGATGTCGGGGTGGCACAGAGGTAAAAAAACAAACAAACAAACAAAACAATCCTTCAGCGTAACAGCATGATTTTTTTCCCGCCATTTATTTCCCCCCTCCAGGCTAATGATGCTTTGGCATGACTGGGGTCACTAACAAGACCCATGACTCAGAGCTCACGCAAACACTGCGAGATAGTCTTAAACGTCCCCACCTAGACACAACAATGTTCCCTCTCATTTTCTCATTCATTTTGAACTTGAGCATTAGGACAGGAACACATATATATAGCATATACTATATAAAGGAACAAATAGTTCCACATTTTTCAAATGTAGAAGGATCACGCTAAATATGAACACAATGGTAACATTGAGAAAGGATTGCACTGTATTTATGTGAATGTTAAAATGTTGCAGTTGAGATCAAATACATTTAATGTTATATTTAAATATTTGAAGAAATGATACATATTTTGGTATGTCTAGAATTTGAGTCAGGTCACTCTTTATAGACTTTAAGATCAAATAAAATGATAGCTTGCTTTTTTATATCAATCGCAGTTTGAAAACTTAAAAAAAGTGTTTTTATAACATGAATTCGTGGTTATATATTTCCATATTCTGTGGAAGAATCAAAGCTAAAACACTTTCTAAATTTCTAAATTTAGAAAGGATTGCACTGAATATACTTCTGAATATACAACATTTCATGAACATTTCATTTGCAGTTCAAATACATAAATAATAAGTTTTTTTTTGTCATTATATTAAATATTTTATATTTTTAGAAATAATATGTTGATCTGTCTGAAAGCATTTCCAGCAAGTATTTTTTGTTTTGTTTTTTTGGGAAATTTACTTTCAAATAAATTATAACTTTCCTTATATATTAATTGCAATTAATATATATATATATATATATATATATATATATATATATGAAGAGTTCAGATGCAAAAGCCTCTAAATGCCATTTGAAATTTTCTTCTTTAATGATGATTTTTATCAAACTTGTAAATTTAAGTTCAGTGATTTCACTTAAATGGCAATGATAATTACCTATTAATTGTTATTTAAGTGAAATTACTGAACTTAAATACACAAGTTTGATAAAAATCATCATTAAAGAAGAACATTTCAAATGGCATTTAGAGGCTTTTGCATCTGAACTCTTCATATATATATATATAATAAGTGATGCTGTTAGTCTTAGACACATAAAATGAATACTAATATTTATTAATATAATTCCTAAACAGTAATAATTTAAAAAGGATTGTGATGTATTTGAATGAACATGCACATTTTGCATTCTTTTTCAAATGCATACATAATAAATATACTTTAGATTAATCTCTAGTCTGTATAGAACGATATCTTCCCTTTTATATCAATCGCAGCTTGAAAACACTGTTCAACTCAACATTTATTAAAGTATAAGTAATAATGTAAGTTTTGGGTGCACAAATCCATAAGCCTGCTTGACGCTAGAAATAAAAAAAGAAGCAAACAATTGAAATATCCAAAGTTGTGTCAAATACCACCTGTTCAAATATTTCCACTTTTTGTAGAAAACACACAAACACCACGTTAGTAATATTTAGAAAGGATTGCGATGTGTTTGCATGAATTAATATGCAAATCTTGCATTCGGTTTCAAATGCATAAATAATAAATACTCTGTCTGTTTAGAATATCTTGCCTTTTATATCGACCGCAGCTTGTTCAACACAACACCTATTAAGCAATAATGTGAGTTTTAGATGCACAAATCTATATTAGACTCATAAATAAATCAGATATTGAAAATTAAACATTAAAAAATGATAAATAATTGAAAATCAAACATCCAGAGTGTGTCGAGTACCACCTGGGGGCACTACGCCACAGTTTCAGTTTGCACAGCGATTTCAGAGATGCCGGTCGAGAGCTTGGCAAACACATGCGAGCTTATTAAAAGCGCCACACGTAAGACAGGAATAAGATATTATGCTTGTTATAAGGAGGACGTCCACATGAGATATGGTTACAGTATGTGATTGAATGTTATCTTTCAGACTGTGGCATCTCATATTTGTGTTTGTTTTGACACCCGGACAGCTTTCAGCCCCGAAAGGTTTCCGATGCGCATGCATAATGACGGAGAAGGGATTTCACTAATGTCACGGCATTCAAACATAAATGCTATTTGCTTACACCAGAAAAACTCGACGGCCAGTTATGCTAAGGGTTTGATAAAACATCCCTGGTAGACACTCGATCTTGCTTATGCGTTTCCAGACGCCCACCGTATGCAGCAGTTTCAGCAACCCCGAGCAGAGTCCTCAGCGAGGAAACCGACTCCAGGTGTGGCGGACATGAGAAGCCACTGCCGACCTGGTGGGCTTTAGTCGCTTAATTAACTCTATATTTCATGCAGTATCGGTAACACTCCAATAAAGGTCTCATAATGCATTAACTAACTGTGTGTATGAGTGCACGCGCACACACAAACACACAGTTGGAGAAATTGACTTTTGAAAGTAATGTTACAATAGTGCATTCCTTCCTAAAAAGTGACTAGTTACGTTACTTAGTTACTTTTGCGTAACGTTTTCTCAACTGGCCGAGACTCGCTCTCCAGTCCAGACCTTGCGATTTTTATTCTATTTTTTTAGTTATTTTTACTGAAAATTACTTATTTGCAAGTGATTAAGCAGTAATTCAGTAATTCATAGCCTAGAGTATATATAACATGCACCTTTTCTATTAAAAACACATTTTAATATTATTATATGCTGACCCCTACAGCTACTGTATGTATGCCATACAAAAGATCCCTTAACATCATATTGCATAATGTAAAGCTCTTTTATTGAAAGTAAAGTGTCTTGTTATGGAGAAGAAATGTTTAATTCAGTAGTTTAAAAATTGTGTAAGGAAATTAATGAAACAGAGAAGTAATGTGCATTACTTTTTTATAGTAATAGTTTTTATAGTTTTATAGTTTATCTGTTTACATAATATATGTGTGTGTGTATATATATATTATTATATTTGTGTGTGTATATATATGAAGAGTTCAGATGCAAAAGCCTCTAAGTGCCATTTGAAATTTTCTTCTAGAATGATCATTTTTATCAAGCTTGTAAATTTAAGTTCAGTGATTTCACTTAAATGGCAATGATAATTACCTATTAATTGTTATTTAACTGAAATTACTGAACTTAATATAGAAGTTTGATAAAAAATCATCATTAAAGAAGAAAATTTCAAATGGCATTTAGAGGCTTTTGCATCTGAACTCTTCATATATATATATGTAAACACAAACTTTTATGTTAAATTGCGATTAATTGATTTGACAGCACTAATAACTTGTAAATGACTTGTTGATGTAACAAGCAGAGTGACATTACTTCATAAATGTAGAACTTAATATTTAAGTTACTTTTGCCACTGGCAAAACATTCATGTTGCTTTCAGTAAGGCAAATTGGTTGAGTTTTGAAATGCCTTTGTGTGAAAAAGGATCTTAGTTTTCAATTCCAACACAATTTGGGACAAGTAAGCAACACACACACCAAAAATATAATATTCCAAACACAGAATTTCCACTTCACATACCAAATCCAATTAGGTTTTGTAACTCACCTAATGACTTAAACACATCAGTCCCGGCATACTTTCCGTCAAAATAGACTGTGTTGTTCTGAGGGTCGAAGGCACGGCACATTCTGACGAACACCACCTCCAAAGAGCCTACACACCGGCGAGACAGAAACAAAATTGTGATTTTATATAAATCACAAGCAGACAAGCTAGAGAAGTATGTGAAGGCGTATACTGCTAACTGCATTCTCAGCTCTGCCACAAGGTGTGCTAGCATAGCAAGCATTAGCGTAAACAGTCTTTGCATTTCCCAAAAGCATAATCACCCAACTATATCTGTTGGAAACAACTAAACTTGCAACCACTGCTTTTAGGAAACACTTTTTAGGAAACAGTTGAAAAGAATCCAGCAGAGGAAGTTAGCTGATATTAGCTAAACTGTCGACATGTTTAGTTTGCTACCTGAATAATAGCATACTTGTGTTCAGTGTTACAGACATTTGATGCTAGGTTTGTTATGCGAGGTTAATACTTGCATGGAGTTTGTTTCTGGCCAAAAACACAAGCTTTATTAAGTGTTTTTGAGCAGTGTGTGTGTGGCTCAGGTGGAGTGTGTTGCTGTTATTGTTGTGAGTGGGAGCAGTAATTCTACCGCGGAGGGCTTTGGAGAGCACAGGCTTAGAGGATAAAAGCCACGTAATAGAAGCCATTACGGAGCTTTAGAAAGATGCCGGTGGTTTAAAATGTCATGTCAGGAGCGAGCGCTCACTCAGTATTTTGTTCATAATTTTGGTGGGGCCTGGCACAAACCGAAACACTGAAAGCTTTTGGGATCTTGGCGGGATGGGGTGTGAGTGTGTAGCACTTTGGCCCATTATTTGTGAGGAGAAAGTGAGCAGTGGTGGATATCATCTCAATAGTGCGTTATTTTTCAAAGAGCTGACAGATTGTCCTGATACAGTTTTCCTGTATACACAAGAGATGCTCATTTGAAGCACGGCACCTCCTGCTGTGTGACATCGGCTGTGTTCGGAATTCAATACTCAGGGATGTGATTTTTCCGGATTAATCCGGAATTCCGGATTTTCCGACCTGAAAATGTGACCTACGTGAATCATGCAGATCTGTAAAAAAAAAAAAAAAAAAAAAAAAGAGGGAGACGGGTGTCGGCAGCCGGAGTGAAAAGGGGAGAATATGAGGACATAACCCATAACTGGCTGACGTGCGTACAGAAAGTTCCTTTCAAAGTATCAACAAGGACGTATTTGCGTTCAGCCAGAGAATATCTGATTGGTTCAGCTTGTTCACCTGCTCAATTTCGTATCTCAGTCGCTCTCGCGCTGGTATCGTTGTCATCATCACAGTTAGGTCACCAGGGCTGGGCGATATATCAATATATTTCAAATTTGATCTATGATCCTGGCTCCAAGCAAGCTGCTGACTGCTTTTGTAGAAATATGTATATCGTGCATTCAGTCAGTTGCAGTCCTGACACCTCCGTCTCAACAGCATTAGTGTACAACGCGACAAATACTCGCAATATTAACACAGAGGAACGGCTACATCAGTTCAGCGAGTTCACAAAAGTTAATTTGCATGTGCTTTAAAAGCCTTGCCGGTTAAACATGTCATTCACTGCTGATCCGCTGTTCTGAGCGCGAACACCCGACGCGCACATGAACTAAAAGCTTGTCTAACAGCGCCTGGTTGCTGGACTAAGTTATCTTTCGAGTATTATTTCGCTAATACTCTCAAATACACACAAGGTTTACATAAGAACATTTGGTTATGTCTAAACTCAATGCAAACCGAGAAAATTGCGAGAAATCTGCTTGTCAAATGCTCCGTGTATATTAGACATGTCGCGTACAGGTCTTAAAGTGACAGTAGCCCTAAAAATAAAAATGCAGCCGCTTGTTCTTAAAGGGATAGTTGACCCCAAAATAAAAATTCTGTCATTATTTATTCACTGTAATGTTGTTCCAAACCTGTATTCATTTATTTCTTGTGCTGAACAAAAAAGAAGATATTTTGAAGAATGTGGGTAACCAGACAGTTGCTGGTCCCCATTGACTTCCATAGGGAAAAATTTACTATGGAAATCACTGGGGTACATCAACTGTTTGTTTACCCACATTCTTCCAAATAACTTAAACAGAAGAAAGAAACTTATTCAGGTTTAAAACAACTTGAGAGAGTAAATGATGATGGGGGGGTGGGGGGGGGGGGTTGTTGGGGGCTCGTATATTTTCCTGCTTTTTTGTCCTTAGCCAATCACATGCCTGAATACTTGAACAGTGTACTATTTTTAAATAGTATGCAGTATGCAATAATAAATACTTTAAAGAGCAGTTTGCTACATAGTTGTCACATGCATGTTTAAAGTTGGCATTAAATGGAAGTTGCGATTAGCCTTTTCGTCCCTATTGGGATGCATATGAGTGAAACGCTTCACAAACAAGAAAAAATGTGGGGCGGGACTTGATTGGATGGTTGTGGTTCGCTATTGTATTGATCTCATGTGATTGACCGCCCTCCCGCCAGTAAACACGTCATCAAAGAGAAGAGATGTTGTTGCAAGAAGTTATTTTGATTAAAGATTGAGGGCACATGAATTAAAAAAAAATGATAGATGTGCACAGATAGCTAATTTAGAATAAATACTGCAATATTCCATGAAAATAAAAAAAATCGGTGTGTCTTTAATTTAATGACAGTGGCTCAGAGTTAGTTCAAAATAAAGATTAGTAGCATTTTTTTGTGTTAAAATAAAAATAGAAATTGTAGTTTTGTGTTAAAATGCCCAAACATAAAAAAGTAACCTTTCATTAATTTAGCACACCGAAAAAGACAGATCAAACGAACTGCATTATGGGAAAACAGTATTCCAACACAGTATGTGCACAGTAAACATACGTATGCTATTCAGACGTTTTATTACAGTGTTTACACCCTGTAAACGAAGCCGGGATTGGATGCTGGTGATGTGAAAGCACACTTTACCTGCTTTGAGAAGCACTATCTGATCATTCTGACAGAGCTCCATGAAGCCGTCGATGCGTTTGGCAAACTCCACCACATACTGAATGGCCTCTGTGATTTTAATGGCACACAACTGCCACATGACTTCCCTAGGCTGAGGGGAAACAAAACACAAAAGAGGCCATATTATTATGTACAGTAGCAGATTAATTAAAAAACACTCGTGGTTTTTGCAGTAAAAACCATCACCTTGTCAGTTTTACATGACCATTTTATACTCACTGACCCTTTGACGCTGTACCAAATATCTATTGATATGTAATTGTGGGCGGTTACCTATGGGTAGGTAACACTCGCGTTTGGGTTGAATTTATTAATATTAGTCAATGCATTAGGTATCACGATCTATACATTTACAGCATTTATTAATTTTGGGTAACATATACATTTATACGTGTCCGCAGTTTTTCCTCTTTGTCGCCATCTCTGTTCGAAATCTGCAATTGTAGTTACTGTATTTGCGAAATTATCAACTTTACGCGAGTTGTAATTCGACACCCTCGACACAGCACAGCGCGGATGTTTGAGGAGAGATACTGTGACTGTTTTACTGTTTTGTGACAGAAGAAAAAAAACTCGTACAGGTTTGGAACAACATGAGGGTGAGTAAATGATGACAGAATTTTCATTTTTTGGGTGAACTGTCCCTTTAAATGGATCTTCATCCTATTAATGCAACCAGCAAGGACATTTTTGATTCCATTGCCATATCAGTGTCACTGCAAGTTACAACATTAAAAACACTGCTGTCTAAGGCTTCTGAAAAGCTGTGTTTACCTTGTTCTGGTAGCCCTCCACCTCCTCCTGAAGGAACGCCTGCCAGGTCATTTGCTGAAGTTCTTCTCTCAGGTACTGACACGTCTCCATGTGGGACTTGGAAATGTTCTGGGCCAGATGTTCTGAAACGCAACGCAACATACCGTCAAAAAAAAAAAAAAAAAAACCTGTCGCGCTTGACTGCACTTAACGTACAGACCTATAGAGCTGTACTATATATATATATATATGTGTGTGAGAGAGAGAGAGAGAGAGAGAGATGGCATTTGCTTCCCATTAATGTTATAAAAAAGTTATTCCTACTAGTAGCAGAAATACAGAAATGCTGAGGGAAAATATCTTTCAACAGATCCAGCATTTTATTTGCGTCTCCAATCAAAAGGTTTGTGACTTACAGTCGATTTCGAAGCGTGTTGACAATCTGTGTTGTACGAAAGGAAATTAGGACAGCACTTCAAGTATAAAAGTGAGTGTGTCAATTCATGGGAACAAAGGTCATATTTGCTTTCAGCAAGAACGAGAAAATGGAGACGAAAGAAAGAAGAAGAAAAAAAAAAACAGTATAAAAATTCAATCATGTTGAAAACACATCTGTTAAAAGGAGTCCCAGAGCAGGAGGGGAAGCTAAAAAAATGATTTCCCTTGGCGCGTGCCCTGCTGGATCCTGATTGGCCCTAATTAATGGAAACTAATTAGAAAAAAAAAAGAGATTCTTTTAATGAGTCTTCGAGATGAGTCTCCAACCTAATGCTATTTTAAGACACCTTTAGCGATGTTTGCCCCACGGTTGGGTTCTTCCCCCTAGTACCATCCCCTACCCAGAATCCACTCTGCCGTTCTTCAGAATGATCACTTACCCAACTCAGCCATGGAAACGGTGGGGGACGTCTCCCCGTTGGTGAAGGAACAGTAGGGGAAGAAGCCCGAGCCCGGGGTGAAGTCGCAGATGGGCTCCGGCTTGATGCCGTTGATGTCCAGGCCGGACTGATCGGGTGAGGGTTGGATGTCCAGGTAGAAGCTGCTGACGCCCGAGTCAGGCTTGGTGCCGTCGGGTGTGTGGCCGTTCATGTAGCCGCTCAGGTCGTCATGAAGCTCGGTCAGGCCATTGGTGGAAAGGCCGTAGGTCGGTGTAAGGGGTTCGGCCTCACCGGGCTGCTGCTGGTGGTCCCGCTGTTGCTGCTGGAGCCGGTGTTTCTGCACCTCTGCATACAGGCTGTCCCGCTGTTTCTTCGACATCCGGCCGAACTTCACCGCTATAAGGGGCAAAGACATTGCATTATGAACTGAAATCTCTCTCGAATTGTGACTGCTTCCTTACATATAATCAAATACATGTATAAACATGAGAAAATGTAACTTTTATAAGCTGCTGATTTGAATTTGTACAATGTAACTTGTACGTGTCACATGAAGGTCCACCCTGCTAGAAATGTCTGTCAGATCGTGGGAAAATGCATGAATGAGATCATATCAATTCATACACATTAAAGGAGTAGTTCACTTTTGAAAAAACTTTTGCTGATAATTTACTCTCCCCCATGTCATCCCAGATGTCCATGTCTTTCTTTCTTTCTTCAGTCGAAAAGAAATTTGAAGTTTGAAAAAGAAGTTTTTGATGAAAACATTCCAGGATTTTTCTCCATATAATGGACTTCAGTGGGAACCAAACAGTTCAAGTTCTAAAAGAAACTTTAAGTACAAACTGCAAACTTGTTCAAAGGGCTTTAAACGATTCCAGACGATGAATAAGGGTCTTATCAAGCGAAACGATCGCTCGTTTTATAAATAAATAACAAAGTTTAAGTTTTATAAGCTCAAACGCTCGCCTTGCTCTGTTCTGTGACGCACTCCTGTTCGAACTCGTTCATCAAAATGAACAAATCTTTTTCCGAGTCATTTGGTTCATTCGGCGAAAAAAACGAACGAAAAAGATTTGTTAATTTTGTTGAACGAGTTCGAACAGGAGAGTCACGAACGTGCACCACAGAACAGAGCAAGGCGAGCATTTGAGCTTATAAAACTTAAACTTTGTTATTTAAAAAAAAAATGAGCGATCGTTTCGCTTGATAAGACCCTTATTTATCGTCTGGAATCGTTTAAAGCCCTTTGAACAAGTTTGCAGTTTGTACTGAAAGTTTCTTTTGGAACTTGAACTGTTTGGTTCCCACTGAAGTCCATTATATGGAGAAAAATCCTGGAACGTTTTCATTAAAAACCTTAATTTCTTTTCGGCTGAAGAAAGAAAGACATGGACATCTTGGATGACATGGGGGTGAGTAAATTATCAGCAAACGTTTTTTTAAAAGTCAACTACTCCTTTAATCTGCCAAAATCTAAGGGTCTGTTTACACGACAAAGTTTTCGATTAAAAACGTAAAACTTTTAATGCATTTTGTGTGCCTGAAAATGCAAACTTGTAAAAACGGGTTTCAAAGTGCAAGTTTTTCCAAAACGGTCTCCGTGTAAACAACAAAAACGTGAGTCTCTGAAGACGATGACGTCATGCACAAGTGTATTACGTGTTCACTATAGTGTTGCATCGCCATCTAACGGCCTGGCAGCAGAATACAGCGTTTTTAGTCTTAAGTCATTTTGACAATGGTGTCGTCTGTACTGAAATGGTCACAAATTTCCATGCGAGTGTGTTGGGTGAGATGTCTTTGTCTATTGAATGCGTTTATTCAACATGACATCATGACTTTTGCGTAAACATACACGCCACTTTCGAGTCAAGTGGCGTGTTATCGCTAGGCATTTTGAGCTATCCGCGTGTATGTCTACGCCATTAATGTCCGAGTGATTCAGACACGCCGTCAAATGTCCGCACGAAACGAAGCAAAATGTAGATCTACATCTGGGGAACGATCTTTTTTTTTCCTAGGATGGTAAGGGAACACTCATAAATGGCCTTAACCCCAGTGACGGTTAGGTTTAGGGACAGGGTTGAGGTAAGTCATATATTTATATATAGTACAGTAATAACGTTAAGTCAACGGCGTTCATAAAAACGCTGTAAAGCGATTATGCGTCTTGATAGCACGCCAAAAATGGAAATGCGAATTGGCGTGTCATACACACGCTACTTCATGAGATCGGTCTGGTTTATTACAGGGGCAATCCTCCTAGGACTGAGAGCCATCCTCAAGGGGATGATAGTGGTGCATGGGTCACTGTTTATATTGTCTGTTGGTAACAAAATGGTTGCTGGTTTGATCACACCAAAACTACCCTTGCAGAAGACTTCACCCCATAGCCATTGTTACTCAAGAAAAAAAAAAAAAACAATAGGCACAATCTCTTTTCCCTGAAGGCTCTGGCCTTTGAAGGGAAGCTTAGTGTAACGGCATGGAGAGTACAACTAACTCCCGGGAGCAGGGTTTAATGTCTCTCAGAGGGTATTAGTAGTGTATTGGGTCAAAAAAAGGAAGCTCTTTGGTAAATAGCATTAGCTTTTTCCTGCTGTCTACCTGTCAAAATGATCCAAGAAAACCTGACTAGCATGAATCACCAATTTACAAGCACTCACAAAAAGGAAAGGCCTTCACTCGCAACACCTGGAGGAAGCGGCGGAGAGACTGTTTAGCTTACAAAGAAAGAGCAGCTACAGCTTTAGACTGGCTTTGAACTGGAGGAGTGTTAGAAGAACAGGAAGCAGGGGACGGAATACAGTGCGGATCAGATATGAGTGAAGATCAAGTGTTTGTAAAAAGGAAGGGCGCCTGGCGAGGACAAGCTGATCTACTGATGGTTGGGAAAAAAGAGATAAAAGTACTGGAGAAGTTTAGTGGAGAATGAAGGGGATAATGGGGCTTTGACTGTTGGGGACGAGAGGAGACCAGAAGATGGGACAGGAGAGACCGTATGTGAGGGGAGAAGAAGAGAGGAAATTAGGCAAGAAATGAGACGGAGATGAAGAAGAAGAAGTGGAGATGAGAAAATAATAATTGAGACTAAATGAGATTTGAAGAGGTTAGAGGAGACGAGGCGAGAGGAAGTTTGTCGGAAGGAGATGAAACAAAAAGAGAGCAGAGGATACAAATTGAGACTTGTGGAGTGGAGACAAGAGACATGAGAAGAGAAAATAAAATGAGACATGAGCAGAGTACAGGAGTTTTGTGCAACGGAGATGACACAAGACACGCTTGGAGGAGACATAAGCGAGGAGTTTAGATCAGCTCTGATTTTGAGGCGTATGAGGCCTAACGCCGTATCAGACGCGTGTGTGTCTGGGTACGCTCTGCGTCTCTGTCCCCGAGTAAGGAAGGCAGATGGGGACTGGTGAGCTTCAGTCGGAGTGAAGTCAGAAGTCACCTTGCCTGTCCTGGTTGTGTGTGAGAGAGCAGCCTGGTAGGCTCGGAAGACCTGGCCTGATTTCATCCTCCTGTCACGGGCCGTAGTCACACAGCCCAGCCGGAGGCCCAGCAGGGGGCCTCCACACACACACCTGTGCACCCGTTAACGCTGCTCACCTGCATTGTCTTTAATGAGCCTGCTTTAATGACGCTCATTTAATAAAAGCTACTTGCTGTCAGATTCTCCAACCTGACTGAGCATGCCCTGCAGTCCAGAACCACAACTGCCTCGGAAATTCATCTTGTCACAAGTTTGGTAAAAAATGAATGAGCAAAGGGCGCGGACTGCAGAGCAGGTACTCTACTTAAGTGACATGGCAAGACCGGGGACAAAGGTAAGTATTGAATAAAAGTAGTAAAGGACTGAACATTTATTTGTTTCCTTGAAGTCCTCAACGTACTTTCAATATAAATTTAGCCGTCGCCGTTAAAATTGACTGTTTTTGTTCCTGTACCTTTTAAGATTTCTATATTTAAATGACTTTGGTTAGGTTTGTCTCATGTCTTTGGATGTGAAATGAGCGCTGGATTTTTAGATATTGACATGAACTGCCGAGGTAAATCTCGTCATTTTGGTATTGTGAACAATTTTTGTGTTTTTTCTTTTTTTTTTAAGTTTTATTTTTCAATAATTTCACCTTTATTGGAAGCCGCTTTCTCCTCTGTCATTTGAACGACCGGTTTACATCCTGAAACAGGCAGTGGGCTCAGATTGGTTAGTTTGGGACGGTGTGTTGTGATTGGCTAAACTGTATTCCTTCCTGATTTAAGCTAGTCCCAGACTAAAATGCATGACTGAGCGGTTTTAACTGAAAGAAACTTGCGCTGACATATCTTATAATATGTCAGTGCCATCACTTTGTCTTAAGACACACACCAGTAATGTTCTTTTTCTAAAATATGTTTATAAAAGCTACTTAAATGTCCTAACTGAACTAATCCTGGCTTAAGCAAAGCCCTGTCAGTGAAACCAGGCCTAAAATTATATGGAATTTAAATTAAGCTAAAATTGTGTCAAATTATGAAAAATAAAATTAATTATGGTTATGTAGGATACCTATGAAATTAATTTAATTTAGACATTTTATTACAAAAATAACATAAATGTCAATAATTTCCATAAAGGAATGTTATTAAACACAAAACATCATTTGAGATGGAAATGACACTGTGGTGGAAATGACTTGCATAATAATAATAATGGAAATGCATGTACTCTGTCATATTTGCGGACATTGTTAAAAAGTTTTGCACGTACGCTTTACACGCTGCTCTGTTTTGTATTTTGCATGCATTCGGTGTTCTGTATCTGTGGAGACTGTGTTCTCCCTCTGGTGTCTGCTGTCCTGGACATGTACTCACCGTCACGTGACATGCCCACGGCCAGACACTTCTGCAGCCTGCAGTGCTGGCAGCGGTTCCGGCTAGTGCGGTCAATCAGGCAGTTCTTCTGACGCGGGCACGAGTACGCAGCATTGCTCTGCTGACTCCTCCTGAAGAAACCCTACAGGCCCCAGGGATAGACAGAGAGAGCGTTGGTTAACCCATGCACGGCTCAACAGTAAGAATTTTTAAGATGTCTCATCACAATATATATATATATATACATTTTTGTTTTAGAATGCATTTTCATACACTGTAAAAGAAAAGATGCTGCCTTGAATATTTTAAGTACAAACCAACTTGGAGGTTTAAGTCATTTAATTAATTTCAGTTAAAATTGACCGCCTTCTGAGTTTGAGTTGAAGCAATGTTAAATGTAAAGTAACATTAAACTACTTTTTTTACAGACAGCTTGTCAAACAGAAATGGCAAGAAAGGGGAGAAGAGGGCAACATAAAGGAGACAGAAAGGATGTCTGCCAAGGAAAGGGCAAAAAATACAATTCGTGGGTATAGACGAGAGGATGAAAGGAGCATTAGGTGAATATAGGGAGATAAATTGATTGAAATGTATTGTTTTAATGTAATTTAAATGTATATTTTAATGACATTTAAATGCAATGTTACACTGTTACATTATACATTTTAAAATAATAGTTTTTTTTGTTTGTTTTATCAGAAATGTCTCAGTTTCATTTAGCAGTTTGACTGGCCCATTTTTGCTGATCAGCCGGCCCATTTTACCTGAACACGGCTCATCGAAAAAAATGTGGAAAAAAGCTATGTTTCAAAACCTGAAGGGTCTGAACGATTATATTTTATTACATCACTTCAACACAAAAAATATTTTTAAAAAAATTCCTTATTAATCATAAGAACACAGTATAATGTCATGCATAGGTTTTTAGTTAGTGTCCCAAGCAATTAACCAAAAAATGTGTCAAATTGTAATATCAGGCAATTTGCCTGATATCACCCTACATAAATTACTAACTTAAAAAAAATTAGTGGAATCTTGTATAATTTATACAATATTTTTTTTTTTAAAATCACTTAAATTTAACGAGTTAAAGCAATGTAAAAACATATGTTGACACAACTTATTGATCATATATTTTTTACAGTGCATGTACAAAAACATTTAAAAAATTGTTAAACTTTTTATTTTTAATTAACAGCAGCAAATTATACATCCGACCTTGTCCGCACACTTCTAAATATGACTTACATTTATCTAATTATTACACCATAACATTTGTATATCATAATATTTACTAAGAAAAACATTTTAATGTATGCCTTTAATGTAGTCGACAGACTAGCATCTATACGTTACAAGCGCATATTATCCCACACGAAGTGCTCATAAAACATTTCTGCGGCAAATGCTGAACAGATGGTGGCAGCTTTACAAACACTTGCCTCGATCATATAGACATGTTTCTCTTTAGTCAAGACACATCCGAGCGACACGTACTTTGGTGCGGTAACTATAAAAACAAGTATTTTTCCTCATTAACAATTGGCATGGCAAGTTCAGAGGCGGATGAGAATGGTAGTAAATAATGGCGAGGTTATTAATGTTGAATAACAGAGAACCCGGACCCAGTGGTTGGCTCGAGGGGTGTGTGTGGGGGGGAGTGGGCGCCCACGTTGAGTTTATTTCTCATCCTTTTGACTTAATGAATTGATTCCAGCTCGTCATTAACACACCCCACTCCACAGCTCCATACACATATGTCTTAATTAGTTGCTCATTGGCTGTTTAATTACTAGAAAACAGCTGACAGCTGCCAAGTCGCTTTCTAATGGCAGCCATTATGAAAGCGGGGTAGGACTGCCGGTGACAAGCAGCGCTCCTTAATAATGCTATGATTTATGGGCCGGAGCGTTGTGCTCGCACATATCATTAAATGTCTCTGTGCCTCGAGTAATTAGTAATCATTAAAGATACATTTCAGCAGTTTATTCTTCAGGCCTGCGCGTTTCTGCCGCCGAGTGAGTGACGGAGGGAGATGCTGAGCAGAGAGTCTGTCTATTGTGCGGGAAAACAAAAAAACAAAAAAACGAGGCGTTCAAGAGCCGCGTCCGCACGTTCGTTTCTGCAGACTCCTGCTCGCGGAATGCTAACGAGTCGCTCCGGTGACAGGCGGAAAACAGGAATACACAATAAGCACAAAATTCCTCTTTGCTGAGTGGACGGCGTGTTTGAAAAATGCACAAAAAGAGGAGCTTCGGTGGGAAAGAGTGTGTGAGTGTGTGTGTGTGTGGGGAGACATGGTTGCAAAACTGCTAACGACGTGCTGTGGTCCAAAGCGCTTCCTGTTTGACGGTTTTATAAAAAAAAAAAAAAAGTCAAGCGCAGTAAAGAAAAACAAGACAAAGGGATTATATTGTTGTCGTATTGTAATTGTGACGTTTTTAGCAACATTTCAAACTGACTCCGCGGGTTATTAAGACTCAGGCGCGTGGAGATTTGTGAAGTCCTGTAAGCACAATAGTAGTCGTTTCTTCTTTCAGACAGACAATAATCCGCAAGAAACTTCTGTTATTTTCCAGAATGTCTCATTTGTTGGCTTTTCGCGCTTTTTCTTTGTCACGAGCGCATGCACGCTTTACCCGCTGACAGGGTTGTTTAGCTTCTTACCTTGCAGCCCTCGCACGTTATCACGCCATAATGGATGCCTGATGATTTGTCTCCACAGATCTTGCAGGGAATTATTTCGATTTGAGCTGCGGAGAAAGAAAAGAGAGAAGATGCTGTCAGGATTTTTCACTGTCACCAGTCACCACGCAACACCTCCTCCACGGCTGCATGTTGCGACATGAAACGGCGCCGAGCTTCAAAAGCATCACGTCGATGCCACCCTCGGCTGCCGCGTATTTGGAGGAGGCCATTCTGACTTTAAACAGAAAACCCTACAAAAAGCTCGGCAAACGTGATGTCAACTCGTGACTTGGAAACAAACGGAATCGTAATAAATCACCACCGTTTCCCCACGGAGCCTTTTGGCCAGCAATATCGGGAGAAACCCAACTCTTTACCACATGACTGGACCTTTTCCGCCACTGGAATATTGGTACAAAGCTGCCCGTTCAATTTAAAAACAGCCAAGCAGTTTTACCACGTCAGAGACAGAATTCAGTCCAAGAGGCCTAGCGTTGTTGTTGATACAAAGAAAATGTGATGTATTTGAGGGAAAGTCTCTCAAAACGTTTAGACCCAATTAGACCCGTATTTAGCGTCATACTGTTAATACCAGGTGTAAACCGGGCCTAAAGGTAGTATCTGTGCCATCTTCTGAAATTTGTTAAATCACATTATGGATCTAACAGATGCTTTCATCCAAAGTGACGTACAGCATAAGTTATTTATTAAAAATGTCATTAATGTAATTCAAATATGCGCATATTGAAACTTGGCAGTCATGATCGGTTGAGACGCAAGAACCGAATGTTTGGCATTATTTCCAAACATAGCGTGACATGTTAATGAGGTCTGAGAGTCAATTTCAATTGATTGATTCCTCAAACTGATCTATCCTATAACTTCAAAAGTGTCACGTGCACGAGTTCTACATCCTTTTTAGGAGCTCGACAGACCCGGCCTAGTCCCCATTCACTTTCATTGAAATCAATGGAAATGAGCAGCTTGAACATTCATCCGAACATCTCCCTTTGTTTTCCATGACAAACGGAAAGTCATGCAGGTTTGGAACGACGACACAAGGGAATACTTCAATTCACTTGTGAACTCGATATTGATTCCGACAGATGAAGTTGCTTAAAAAGAGTCAGGCGTCTCAACGTAATCACATCAAAGGACCCGAACCAAATCTCTGGCCATTGCAAAATAGACCTTACCACGCTCTATATTTAGCTGGATTACAGCTGAACAGTCACTGTTTAATGTAGCCTAAGCATTTTATTTCTACTTGACAGAAATCGCTCCCTCTAGTTCTCTTAGATCCCGAGCCAAAGTTCCCCGCAGCTACTTGCCTACCTCCAGCCAAAATACTGCGGCTCGATAATATTTTAGTGAACCTTATAAATCCAATCATACGGAATTAATTTGCACGCGTCAAATTGCCACCGCTGAGTGATGCATCCGCGGCCGCCCATTTTATCATCTGCCTTCGAGCTCCCGTTGTGTCATCTGGATAATGTCAACGTCCCCGCAGCATGGCCAAGGGTCTCTCTCTCTCGTTTTCTTTCAGCTCTGTGCTGCTGATCCACTAACCCGGTACGCTCACATCCGTCCGGTCAACGTGCCTGTAAATGGCACATTACACAGTTTTTCGCTGATATAAACCGTTGTTCTCCTCAGGAGAGCTTCTTGGGAAATGGCAGATCTGCTAATTCAATATCCAACGAGTTTTTTTTAATCATTCATTTATGATTAGGAAACCAAAATTCTTTCTTTTGCATATTCGAAAAAAGAAGGGGGGTGGGGAATCATGGGCAGTGCACTGTTGTTTGTTTTTGTGTTCTCTCGGCATGAGCATTAGCGCGCCAGTGTGTTCCTACTCCTTTAGCATTTTCAGCCTCATTACTTACATAATTTGTTCTGACATGCACTCACAACAACTGAAGCATGCTGTAATTAAGGCTGGCTGTGGTTGAGGTCCAGGAGAGAGCTTGTAGTACCCGGCCCCTGCCAGTAGGTGGCAGTCCAGGGCTGTTGAGTACAGTCTTGCTAATCCCAGCTTCCACGTTCTGCCCTAAGCGGCATCACACTGCTGGCATCACAGACTACCAGGCTGCAGGTTCGAGCCTGCGGGGGCCAAGCCGTCGCACTCCTATCTGACTCGCTCCCTAGGCGCCGCTCAGAGGGCCCTTCGGTTTAGCCGGAAAGAAGCAGGTACGCTTGCTGACGAAGCTCATGCCACATCAGTCGAAGGCGCAGGAAGTGAAGAGGGCATAACTGGGCACTCGGGTTTGGGTTTGGGCGCAAATTCTCGCTCTACTCTCCCTCTCGCCAGGCCTTCACATGAAACACTCACAAAGCTCTTTGTCTCCCGCCTGGCTCACGCTGCGGGGTTGCAGTGCTGGATCGGAGCTTCCTTTGTCTACGGAGAGCGCTAAACCGAAATTGTTCTGCTGGAAAAAAAAAGTCCTCACAGCAAGATTAGGACGGGGAGTAATTCATCCAGCTCCAGTGCAAACACACTCGCCTAATAACACACACTGTGAGATATTCAGTTGCTCCAACAGTTCCACGTTTCCATGGTGGTACTTGCCAGCACTGGAGAATAACTTTAAGGGAAAAAATACTATGGTATTACTTTATTTTTTGGATGATTTTACCATGTAAATGCCACAGATTTCACATATTGTTAACCATTTAGAAAGTATACTGCAAGTGGAGTTATTATTATTATTTAAAATCACAGTGTGCTTTATAAAGTTCACTATGTATTTGCTAAACATGTCACTAATAATATTAATACATTATAATATCGTTATGCTTTCTAAAGAGTTACAATAGATTATAACAATCATAAATAACATTTTTCTCATATAAATACATTGTTAGACATTTTAGAAAGCATACCATCTTAATAATAATAACTATAACAATAATTAAAATCACAATGTGCTTTTAAAAAAATATATATTATTATTATTATTATAAAGCAAAATGTGATTTAAATGATTATTATTACATAAAAAAATACCAATAATAATAATTAATCATAATCAAAATCACAATCTGCTTTCATATAAATATATTATTTTATATTATACCTATTTAGACAGCACATTGTGATTCAATTACTATTTCTGTTTAATTAATAATAATTATTATTAGACAATTTAAATCACAGTATTCTTTTCTAGAGAGTTCATAATATACAGTATTTACATGCAAAAAATGGCATTTATCACAATATTTGTTGTTATTATTATTGGATAATTTTCTTCATATAAACACATCAACCGTTTTGAAAGCATACATAATAATTATTATTATTCACAATGTGCTTTATGAAGAGTTTATAATAATTTCTCAAAAAAACACACCACATAGGTCATAAAGCCAGATGTTTATCATCACCGCAGACGAAGATGACTGATGCAGCATATCAGACAGAGTTCATGTTATACACCGCGGATGGTCAAAAAAGGTCTCAGCCTACGGGCAACATCAAACATACCACAGACACGCAACACACACAGTTACGCAAATGGAAACGTACATTAAAAGGCCACAGGGCCGTGGTAACGTTAAAGATCAAACCTTTGCACTAAATGACCCCCATTGCGCCTACATTGAAATGTGTGGCAGCGAAGAGCAAATCTGATGCAGCTTGTTAGTTGGGTCTGCTCTGTTGTGACTTCCTGGAGCCCACTTCAAGGTCACTGAGTCAGAGCTGACAGCGAGACAGAGCCCTGAGGAGGAGTGACGCGTCACTTCGCTGTCCCCTCTCTCGGCTAATGCTATCTTTCTCACCGTCTATCGCCCTCCATCCCTCTCTCTCATTCCACGTCCCAATCGCAATCAGGCCCCGTCTCTGCCATGCCCTTTAAAGCCCTCAAATCAGACCTCATGGGAGACAAGCCCCTGCTCTTGCTAACAGAAGCCCCTCAGTTTCTGCTAACATCAAACACACTTGTCACTTGCTCACCAAATGGCCATTTTAATTGGTACGGCACATAGTTCATGCACATAAATTCATACTGAGGCCATATTTCATAGCACACCATCAGCCGTGACAGTCCGGCTCTGTTTCCATAGAGCTCGTTTCCATCTGATCACGCGACGCGCGCGCTCCTGTCTTTGAATGCGGCTCGAATGTTTACGCGCACGCGCATTACCATACACGGCAAAGGCACGCAGCTAGCAATTAAATAAACATCTAGAGTTATAACATGATTTTAAATCATGATTTTAAAACTCATAGCTCTATGGCCCATTCACTTCTATAGTTTTTTTTTACCAACTACAAAATGAAGAATGGTTTATATATATATATATATATATATATACACACACGTACTATATAACTATAATAATACAATTATTTATGACCTTAAGATTATTCTATTAAGAGCATGGTTTTCTTATACAAAACTATATTATATATAATGGTTACTGTATAAAAACATTTTCATGGTTTTACTACAAAAACCATGGTTCATTTTATGGTTACTATGGTTTTAAATCAAGGTTCATTTTATAGTTACTATGGTTTAACTACAAAAACCATGGTTAAACCAAGGTTATTGTAGTAAAAACCATGGTTTGATTGTAGTTACTATGGTTTTACTGTAAAAACCATAGTTATACTATGGTTCATTTTGTAGTTACTATGGTTTTACTACAAAAACCATAGTTAAACTATGGTTCATTTTGTAGTTACTATGGTTTTACTACAAAAACCATAGTTAAACTATGGTTCATTTTGTAGTTACTATGGTTTTACTACAAAAAAACATAGTTAAACCATGGTTACTACAAAAAAAAACCATAGTTACTACAAAAAAACCATGGTTAATTTTCGTAAGGGCTCCGAGACTGCTTAGCCGTGCTGCGCGACAACCGCAAAACACAGCAGTAATGTGTCTCGCGTTTAATGATCGTCTGATATTTAACGGAAAATAGTATCTAAAATCAATGACGGATGTAGTTTGTCCCATAGTTTAGCTCCTGTATTTAGGCCACTGCATTAAAATGACATATTAGAATGGACAATGAAAAACATAAATGTGAAATAGACACTTTCGTCTCAATTGTGTAAGAACTAGTAGCTCTTTGCTAAGTTACAGGTGAAGCTAGGCTAGGCTACATTTGTAATGTAATTTGTGTGAAACTTCAGTATGACACTAATTGTTTTGTTTTTTTTAACAGATGCATTAAAGTCATATGTTAGGAGACCAAAATCAAAGTGAATACATTTTAGCAGTTGATAGCAAATTAAGAGTTTCCTATATTTTGCTTATGAAACACTGACGGTCCCTTATAGCCTATTCCCACAATGCATTCACACGTTAATTCAAGTCTTTCTTGACAAAAGTGCAAAGGAATGAAAACCACAGCAAAAGGTTTCTCATCAAACAGTGGAGACAATAATAATTTCACCATAATGCGTGCTAACGCCTCAGCGCTAACTGTCAGAGTCGCTCTGTATTCTTTAGCGCATTAGCGCTGACATCAGCATCACAAAGGCGCTCATTCTCCATGCTGAGCACTTCTTAAAAGTGCTCTCTCCTCATTTGTACCTGAGGAGCTTCGTTCTAAGTGAGGCAAAAAGTGTAATGTTGACAATATATTGAAGGCGTGTGAAATATTCAGGAATGTTCACTCGCTAATGGAGGATTCCAGGATCCAGCTAGTGGGGGAGGGTTGATCGCTAACTTCAGCAGAGTGCTTCTTCCCGTCTGCGCATACAAAATGATATGGCGTTTTTTCTTTTCAGCAGTATTAAAACATCCTGATCTCCATTTCTGCACACAGACGTCAGTGATATTGTTTGTCTGGCGTGCTGAAAATCAAAGCGATAGGCCAAAGCGCTAACAATGCATTTGTGGCACATTTCCTGCTCCATGCAAATCAGCACAAAATGCCTCTAGTTATTCCCACTCTGGGCTAAAATCTCGCTGAATTGTTGGATTGTTGACATAACCTGGTGGGATTAGGATTATCCGCTTATGCTTTAAAGACACATACTCATAAAGATGAGAGCTTAACCCATTACACTAGTGCACCAAACATAGCCAACACTGTTTTTCAGCAAATCTATTAGCGTTTCCAATCCCAACTTATTTAGTATTGGCCACTAATTAACAAAATATGTACAATCAAAAAAAATTATATGTTGGGTTTAATTAATTTTATTTTGTCAACAGGTTCCACATAACTGGATTACGTTAAACAAACATGTAACTTCACCATCATGAAACTAAGTAATTTTAACCGACCCAATTTAAGTAGTCTCAACGTGAATTTTTTAAAGGCTTCGTGACATGATTCAGGTATTTTTTTAATATTCATTAACCCATTAATATTTCTTTTATTTTAGTGACACATGATTAAATTGATAGACTATAGCTAGCTATTCGCTAGCAGTAGCACATTAGCATCTTAAATGCTAAGTTTTATATGCCCCTTCAACCAAAGCAATACACTCCTAGAAGAAAAGGTTCTATCAGCGCGACGTATTTGGAACCCCTAAAAGGTTCTATACACTCTTAAAAAAAGGGTTCCTCTGGGTTCTATATAGAACCATGGGGTTCCGTACTTGGCCAATAGAACCTTTTACCAAAAAAAATAAATAAAAAATGGTTCTATATAGAACCATTTTGGAGTTCCATATATGAAGCGGGGGATGGAACCATTTCTGGTTCTAAATAGAACCATTTCTTCTAAGAGTGTAGAAAAGAGTTAAATCAGTCAACAACCACAATGGTAACCTACTTTGCAATATAAATGGTTCTAATAATTCCAATGTAATTTTATATTAAACACAATTACACACTATCAAGTCTTCGCCTTCGCCTTAAAATAACACTTAATTTTAACATTTATTCTCTCTTAATTCAACCATATGCAAAGCATGCTGGGAACTAACCAGCACTGCCCAGTTTCAGTTGACGCAACACAAATCAATCATGTAATCCAACACAAACGGATTAAGTAAACTAAGGGTTTTGTACTGTTAAGTTGAGTCATAACTACATAGATCTTAGTAGAAAAAAAACATTTCAAGTCGAAAAACACAATTATTATAAGTACGCTAAATATAAATATATTATGTAAAGTGCACAACCTTCCTAGTTCACTTTTTTGAGTGCTTAAAAAAGTGTTCACAGTGACTACAAGTCATTCATTTTCATTGTAAATTGATGATTTCTTGCCACATCTACTGTGTTGTTGTTGTTCAGTCTCATCGGTTTGTGAAACAACGACAGTGTCAACACCTTGTACGGTATGTGCGCACTATGCCGATGACAAAATTCACACATACTCTAGTGAACTCATAAAAACCAAAGTATATTTTTGGCTTAAATTAAACAACAGGCATTAAACGCTGTGCAAATTAGCAGTGATGTGAACACCAATGGGAGTGCAGACAGTTATCCACTGCCTGATGTGATTGGATACAGTAGTGGGTCGTGTTCGTGAGGGCTGTAAAAATATGCAAGTTTTTTGTGTTTCATTTACCCACCATTAGCGGCACCAAAGAAAACGAATCTATTTGAGTGATCTGACTTGGCACAACCAAAGGCATGAGCTTAAGATGCAGCTACCTGTTCAGCCAGTCAAAGTGGACTGAAAACAGTTGTTGTTTCTGCTTTTTAGTTTGGCATCTCTAGTGGCGCAAAAAATTGCATACTGCCCCTTTAAATGCGGCAATGCCATGGGCCAGCAGTGTGTGTGTGTGTAGAAGGTTGCTAATGTGCTTGTGTGTTGACAGCTGTCAGTGACCAAATGATGCAAGCCAGTGGGCTCATGTCAGGGAATTACGTAAGTGATTGGACAGCCATGCTGGAATTGCGCAAAGTGCCACATTACAGCCAGATTAACAACAGTCCTTCAGGCCAGGGAACATGGACAAACAGCAGTTTAATCAAATTCCTCTGAAACGTTTCACTGCTGTTCCAGATTGTTTCTGTAAATAACGTAGCCCGTGTACACTATCCAAGCGTCCTCTGTGGTACGACACAAACCTCTTGTGCTATTCGGCTGGGTTAACTAATAGGTTTAAGAAAATATGTCAGTGGGAACAACTCCAGTGAGTTTAGGGATTCGGCTAGCGTATGTTTGATTAGCTGGTTTTGTAGCAAGAGTAGTCTAAAATCTCACTGATTTTTGTCTAACACAGCAAAAAAAAAAAAAGTTTAATTCCACTTCTTTTCTTTTATTCCAATTTCAGCAGAAAGAAGAGAATGTTATTTGAATGTCAGCTTAACAAAATGGCCACACAGACGCAAACGCATAAATGTGCAATTTGTTTCAGGACTTTAGCATGTTTAGCTATTACCTTGTGACCTGCTGACCTATACTGGAGCTGAGAGATCACATGAGAAAATGGCGCCAATCCCATTTAAATGCTATATGAACGGTAAAAATTTAGCAACCAAGCAACAAAGAGAGCTGGTTTCAAGTCCGCAGACAGCAGTTTGATCACGTGGGTTTGTTTGATAGCCTGTGCGCATGTTTGTTTGTGCTTCCCATTTAATTCCTCGCGTTTAATCACAGTCCGCCGCCGTGATCCATCGTCACTTGAGACCACCGGAGAGCTGAGAAGATCAGAGGAGATAAGGAAGAGAGAGAGAGAGAGATAGAAATTCTCATTCTTTCCCTCTTGTTGCTCCTGTAAACCGCTGAAGTGGCGGGTTCGACCCAGTGCTGGCTGCTTGCCTTTGGGCAGCTTTCAGGAGTGAACTCATGCATCTGTGTGTTTGTTTGTGCATGAGGCCATTAATTTTTCAGTGCCACACACAAAACTCAAGATCCCTCTCAGCAAACACAGCAGCTTGTGTTGCCGTACTTCTAGATGTGCCCAACTGTCTCAGTTAAATGCATTTTGACATAGCATATAGCATATAGTACAGCAGGATCAGGAGTGTTTCCCAGTCGGCAGAAAGGAGACATCTCACTTCAAGTGACTTTTTCTTGTTTATTTTACACGGGTATAAGAATGAGGTACTTAAAGGGATACTCCACTTTTTTTTTTTTTTTTTTGGAAATAGGCTCATTTTATCACTCCCCCAGAGTTAAACAGTTGGGTTTTACCGTTTTCGAATGTATTCAGCCGATTTTCTGATATTTAGAAGAATATTAGTAACCAGACCGTTTCTGGTCTCATTGACTTCCATAGTAGGAAAAAAATATACTATGGAAGTCAATGAGACCAGAAACTGTCTGGTTACTGATATTCTTCTAAATTAAAAAAAAAATCGTCTGAATACATCTGAAAACAGTAAAACCCAACTGTTTAACTCTGGGATAGTGGTAAAATGAGCCTATTTCCAAAAAAAAAAGTGGAGTATCCCTTTGATAATGAATATCTATATGTATATATGTGTGTGTGTGTGATTTCAATACTATATAATAAAAGTATATATATGAATCAACTCAAATTCTTACATTTGAATAAATCTGTTCAAAACTCTAAACAACATCCATAGCGACCCAAAAGAATAAAGTGTGTTTGTATCATTTAATTTATTATTGAATTATTGCAGGTTTGCATGAACTTCATTTTTGAGGCAATCCTAAAAATTATTATTCCATGCGCTGAATTTAATAAAGTGTTGAAAACTGTATTTCACATTTTTTAATCTACTTTGGCTACAATGGAAGGCTTAAAATGACGTTGTTTCTTTTTTTTCTGAATAAAAGCATTTAAATCATTTTAGAGCAAATACATAAATCACGAGAAGTGAAATGTACATAAAATACACATGTATATATATATATATATATATATATATATTCACTCTTTTTTATGTACATTTCACTTCTTGTGATTAATGTATTATATATATATATATATATATATATATATATATATATATATATATATATATATATATTAGCTATAAAAGTTATATAGAGCCCTAGTCCTCATTTATGCATGCAAGAGATTGACGAGCTTTCTGGCTGTGAGTGTGAGCGAGACTCATGCACTCATGGGAACAGAACAAAAGGATGGGGGTTACGATACAGACAAGTTGCATGGAGAGGAGCGTGTGTGCCAAAACTCTCTCCTCCGCCCTGCCCCGACACCCTTTTTTTTTCCTCTCTCTCCTTCCGTCTGTCTCCATCTCTCTTTCCTCCTGTCCTCCTCTTCTCAGTGACAGGCAAAGCATTTCCACCGGAGCAAGGCAGTCTAGAGCCACAGGGCACGCCACCTCTCGCTGTGTCACCGTGCACCTGAATCCCACGGGAATGAGAGACAGGGGAAAGGAAGATGAGAAAGACGGAGGGAGAGGTGGATTTGCATCGCGCCGTCTGTGCTGTGTTGCTCCAACAAACACAAATCAAACGCACATGCATAAATATTTATCTTCGATTGGAAAAGGAGCCATTATCGTAATCATACGGTGCATCAGATGGAATTTAGACCAGGTTTAAATGTGTCATTTGTTTGTAAAACTGTCATTATAATATGACAGGAAATTTTGTGCAGTTGAGCGAAAGCTCACCATTGTCTATTTTTGTTTACGAATGCCATGTGTGGCAACGCTTGACGTTGCACATCGCTGAGGCTTAGAATCATTGAAGCTGAAACATCAGAGGAGCCATTTTTGGAGTCATGCTCCTGCAGTTTTTTTTTTTTTTTTTTTCTATGTCGGAAGATGTTTTTCATCTGAAACCAGTTTCCAGACTGCTTACGAATGGGACTCTGCCAGCCAGGCAGAGGCCACGCTGATCTCTAACATGCAATATGAATTTGAGCCTTGTATGGCTGATTTAATCTTCGATTGGGAGCTTCATTCCTACAGCTGAGTGGTTTAGTTAAACACCAATCAGATCACATCGAGCTCTCAGGGGAGCCAATCCAGCGAAATGAATGACAAAACAATAAATCACGGAGGAATGAATATATATATATATATATATACACACTCAGAAAACCTTTGCACAACAACAACGAAGCTTGTTCGACGGCACAAGGGAATTCTGTTTCCATGTGGTGCTGATGATTTTTTACCTGTAATTGCAGCATTAATATGTCACTCCAGAAGTGGAAGTGGTGCATAAGTGGTGTATATTTGGGCTGGTTTCGGGTTTACCGGTTTCTTAGAGACATGTTTTTGTGTCAAAAACCAGTAGCACCTCATTGCAGTACACAAGATCCAGGGGGCGGAGTTGGATCCAGATCTAAGAGGTGGAGATGGGTAGGATAAAGGGTGGGGTTATGGATCAAGGGGCGGAGATGGGTAGAATTAGGGATCAGGGGGTGGAGATAGGTAGGATTAGGGGTGGGGTTAGGGATCAGGGGGTGGAGCTGGGTAGGATTAGGGATCAGGGGGTGGAGATGGGTTGGATTAGGGGCGGGGTTAGGGATCAGGGGCTGGAGCTGGGTAGGATTAGGGGTGGGGTTAGGGATCAGGGGGTGGAGATGGGTTGGATTAGGGGTGGAGTTAGGGATCAGTGGGTGGAGATGGGTTGGATTAGGGGTGGGGTTAGGGATCAGGGGGTGGAGATGGGTTGGATTAGGGGTGGGGGTAGGGATCAGGGGGCGGAGATGGGTACGTTTAGGTATATGTAAGGTAGGTGAGTTGGATCTGGATCCAACTCCTCCCCCTGGATTTCGTGTTAAATCAGAAAACAAAAATCAGACACAGCGTCTACAAACATAATTGCGCATAATTTTACTACATCCCTACAAGTGCGTGCTAAATTGAGTTATTTTTCATTGCTAATTGCGCTTAAACAGTCAAGTATAAGTATATGGACTTAAGCATAAACGTATAAGTCAAAATGCCAATCTTGGTGAGTATTCAAGTATGTTTTAAACAAACAGTTGAGAGAGAAAATGCATGTCTATCCGTACAATGGATTTGTGCGTCAGGTCTTAAAGTGACAGCAGCCTAATACACCCGCTGCCAAATTATGAGATAATATAAAAAATATCTATATGTCAGGTTTACCCCATGATATCCATCAAAATTGTGGCCACTGAAAATGCTGGGTGACTAGTAACGTTGAAAAACCACTAGCCACAGCAGCTGGTGAGTAAAAAAAATGTAATGTCAAGCCCTGTGTGTAGGTCAAAATTATAATACCACTTCACACTGGGAATAGTCCGCCCTAAATGAACAGAATAAAATACCATGTAATTTTCTTACCATGGTTATGTGAGAAAAACAGACATGTTTGATTCGGACCTCATTAAAAGTCATGGGTCCAGTGCTACCAAAAAAAAAAAAAAAAAAAAAAAGTGGTGGGCAAGAAGAAATGGACATCAGAAAGCAACTATTCTTGGGAAAGAGTATGTGTGGTGGTATTCTAACTAATAATTTAACCACCCACACACAATCCCAAACCTGATTCACTCAGGCCAATTGGGAAAGCACTGACGTTTCACTGACCGAGAGAACGTTTTTCAGCAGGGTTTCCTAATGGACATCCAATGGGACACGACGAGCCGACCTGCAGCTGGGTCTCTAACACCTGACTGCACAATGTTCCATCCACAGCACCCACCCGGCAGAGATACACTGTACAGCCTGTAATCACTGTGCAGTGAATTTAAGACAAAGCTAAACACATAGGCCTACATGTCTGGTTAAGCCGTTTTAAAAGTGGTTAGTGGATTCAAATGACTGGTGTTGATGAGTTTTAGTCTATGCTGTTTTCAGTTGATGAATGAACAAACTTTAGTGTCCGCTTTCAAATTATGTCAGTTTTATAACGAAATTCAAACACAGTTTTGGCGCTCTTTAATGTGGCGTGACAGATCACTGTAGCGTCTTGTGAACGGATCATCTCTTCCACTTTACTTCTACTTAAGCATGAAATAAACTTTAGGAGGTACAATTTACTGAAATCTGTATCATGTCTCATGTAAAAACGTCAATAAAACAGCTTGTAAACTACGTCTCGTTACATTACATTTACTCGATTCAATGGCCGTAAACTTGCCATAACTTCAACTTCAAACAATCGAACAATCGAAATCGAATTGATTCATGAAATTTGTCAATCCCCAGCCCTATTTTTAACACAAGTTGGTCTTATTGTCAACAATTCATTGGTGCGCGTTCTTCTAAAGAACCCCATCGCAATTCTTGTCCACCGACTGGGTCTTGCATTCTTGTATGCAATGTCCATTTTTCACAATACACTTTATCCCAGTGTTCAAATATATTAAAGACTGAAGTACAATTGGGTTGTTTGGCCTTTTATAATACACCCATGATACATATCTTTGCCACAGCCCTATTTATGTGCATATCCAGCTTTAAGTGGTTGAAACCGTGTTGCATTGGCTTGCGTATATGTGTGTGTGTGTACTCGTACACATGTGTGTGGCTCTGCTGAGATAGTTGAGGGATAAAGTGTTCCATTTACCCAGAGACCAATTCTGCTTTTCTGCTCGTTTCTGGGGAATCGGACCAAACACCTGGCCTGATTCCTTACTCAGCCTTTCCGTCCTTATCCAAGCATGCATTCACACATAAATCATTAGCCGATACTTTCCTTCCCAAACGTCTACTTATCCTCAGATTTTCAACCGCCCAACTCGCAACTCCTTGTTATTCACTCGGGCCTATTTGTCGGGTTCTGTTTAACTCGATCGGACGACACCAGCATCGTTGTTTTGTACCGTCTGCTTTTGCTCGGCTGTCTGCGCAGGCGGGCGGCCTCGCGTTGTGTCTTTCAGAGTACAGTAGGGCACGCTCTGCACCCCCTGCCCCAGCTGGCCCTGTCCGTCAGCCCCAATAACGTCTCCGGTCTGCTCAGAATGTGTCACCGTCCTAACCATCATATCAGTTTACATAACAAGCGCTGTGTCCTGGGCTTCAAGGTCAAAGCAGTCACTGTCTTTACTGTGCGGACCACAGTCAAGAGACCACAACCATCCAGGGAATGCAGTTAATATACTTTAGTCAGACATTTTCAATTGAAAAGACTAAAAATGACATGCAAAAGATGGACCACTGGAGTGCGAGAGTGTTTTTAACCCAGACATACTTCAGGGACATGCAAAACTGATTCCCAGACATTCATTAACAATTGACGTAAAAGTATGACACAGAGAACAGTACTCCGGCCTATCCCTTAAGATTTTGACTATGTTCAAATGTAAAATGTTTTAAATGAAACTGACGTCCATTCAAAAGAAGGATATCAGTTGGGTGGAGCGATGCAAATTTCCACTCCAAACGCCACTCCAGGTTTTCAATTTCTTCCTAATCCGAGTTTGCTCCACATTGCATTGTAATTGTCGTTAATTATTTACAATAAGGTTAAATTAGTAAAGATTATATAACACATTGAATATAATAAACTAACAATGAACGAGATCTTTAAAGCATTTTTTTACAGTATATCTGTACTTACACTAATATATTTATAATATCAAATGGTTTAAACAATTAATAATTATCTTAACTTGTTTTTTATACATTTGTATAACTATATTTTATTAATATTTTTATATTATTTATAATTTACCCACCATTAACAGAATCATCCTTCATTTACTGTATGAGACAATACTGAAATACAGAATTCTCTGTCCTTCCACGCTTTCACGGTTACATGGTAGGGGGCGCTATTACGCGTCTTCTGAAAGAGTAGATAATCTCTGGATCAAAACACTGGGAAAAAAAGAGCAGAAACAAGTGATAAAATCACTGCTTGTAGTCTTTGTGGAGGAAATAACACACCACTTTCTCAGCTTTTTGTTTTAAATGAGTCTTTTTTTATTATATAGATAGATAGATATTCGTTCAGATATTATGGCGGCCATGTAAGTTTCGTGAAAACTGATCACAAATGGCGATGGTTGGCAAAAAAATAAAACAATGGCAGGGAAAGAGTTAATGTATTGACATCAAGAATTGTAGAAATGAACACTAACCTAACATTAATAAACGTTACATACTTTGCGTCATGCGCAAGATGCTACAAAAGACGAGAGTCGGGAGACGCAACGCTAAAACACGTGACGTCCGTCTAGTGAATGTTTACCTAGACAAACAATGAAACAGCAGTGCTGTGGAAAGCAAAAACGCAGTGCGAACGGCTCCTAACGGTCCGCTGTTTAGCACGTGCTGAATTCTTGCTGACATGCAGTTGTATTATGGGCCGTTAACGCGCTTCGTATCGGCGCGTATCTTCGTATCGGCGCGATCTTGGAGCGAGAGATAACACAGACACGCTAAAAACGCTCCGGGCAAAAACATACAGCTTCGCTTCTGCTCTGCATTGCTCACATATCAGGTTAGAAAGAGTTTAGTAACTGCAATTAGAAAACAACAGTAGTCTTCTCTTCTGGCACTGGTGAAGCATGTGTGTGTGTGTAAAATAGTGGGATTTTGTGTATATAAGGCAATGGATTTATTACTCAACACACTGGGTAATTCTAGCCTTGATGAGAAAGCATTATACCACCTCTCTTTCTCTCTCCATCACACTCTCTTCCCTCCCTCCAGCTACCTGAGTGCTGCTCTCTTGTCAGTGAAGGAAAAGAGCAGCCAAGGACAGGCTGGGTGAATGACATCAATGGCTTCACCAAGGCACTTGCAAGGATGTGTGACTGAGACAAATGGTCCTTGTTACATTAGAAGGCGATACCGAATCCTGCCATTCTCTGATGGAGCCCTGATAGAGCTGTAACCAGACGCACCCAACCTTTCCACAGATCCGCTGCGTCATGGGACCTCCGAAAGGCAGCTTTCTCAGGCATTCAGCTGGGGCGCCTGCTATCTCTGTGTCTCTCTTTCCCCTTCCCTATTATACTCAGTCGTTAGATGCTGTCTCTGCAATACCAGTAGTTCACTGTCCTTTTAAAAGTTTAATTAAAGACATTTTAGGACCAATCTTTTTTTTTTTTTTACTTGCATTATTTCCTTGGCAATTACAATATCCTCCCCATCAATTTTTATTGGCGACAACCAATTGTTCAGTCAATCAAATGATTGTTCAAACAATCAATTGATGACTCAATCAATCAATCGATCGCTTAATCAATCGTTCAATCAAACCTTTAATCATTCAATTAATCAATCAATCAATCGCTTAATCAATCGGTTAATCGCTTAATCCATCAATTAATCAATCAATTGCTCAATCAATCGTTTAATTGCTAAATCAATCAATTAATCAATCAATCGCTCAAACAACCGTTTAATCGCTCAATTGCTCAATCGCTCAAACAATCGTTTAATCGTTTAATCGCTCAATCGCTCAAACAATCGTTTAATCGCTCAATTGCTCAATCGCTCAAACAATCGTTTAATCGCTCAATGGCTCAAACAATCGTTTAATCGCTCAATCGCTCAAACAATCGTTTAATCGTTTAATCGCTCAATTGCTCAATCGCTCAAACAATCGTTTAATCGCTCAATTGCTCAATCGCTCAAACAATCGTTTAATCGCTCAATTGCTCAAACAATCGTTTAATCGCTCAATTGCTCAATCACTCAAACAATCGTTTAATCGTTTAAGCGCTCAATTGCTCAATCACTCAAACAATCGTTTAATCGCTCAATTGCTCAAAAAATCGTTTAATCGTTTAATCGCTCAATTGCTCAATCGCTCAAACAATCGTTTAATCGCTCAATTGCTCAATCACTCAAACAATCGTTTAATCGCTCAATTGCTCAATCGCTCAAACAATCGTTTAATCGTTTAATCGCTCAATTGCTCAATCGCTCAAACAATCGTTTAATCGTTTAATCGCTCAATTGCTCAATCACTCAAACAATCGTTTAATCGCTCAATTGCTCAATCGTTTAATCGCTCAATTGCTCAATCGCTCAAACAATCGTTTAATCGTTTAATCGCTCAATCAATCAATCGCTTAATCAATCGTTCAATCAATCATTGCTCAATCAATCAATCGCTCAATCAATCGTTCAATCAATCATCGCTCAATCAATCAATTGTTCAATCAATCGTTCAATCAATTAATCGCTCAATCAATCAATTGTTCAATCAATCGTTCAATCAATTAATCGCTCAATCAATCATTTAATTTACCATTCAATAAATCAATCATTTAATCGCTCAATCAATCAATCATTCAATGAATTGTTTAATCGCTCAATCAATCAATTGTTTAATCCCTCAATCAATCGTTTAATCGCCCATTCAATCAATCAATCAATCAATCAATCGTTTAATCGCTCAATCACTTAATCACTCAATCAATCAATCGTTTATTTTAATCAATCAACAAACCAAATTAAATTATTAAATACAGAAAACACCAATAATACTAATCCTGATGATAATTAATAATAATAACAACAATTATAGTATTTTTTCTGTTAACATCAAAACTTCAAATATAATGGAAAATAAATAAATTAACTAATGGGAAAAACGTTGTTTTTGGAAAAAAATAATTGTTTTAAAAGTAACAAATATTTAAGTAAAAGTTCAAGAAAAAAAAAAAGGTGATGTGATTTTGGGTGTAAAATGGGATTGTCATGAAAATAATGTCACATGCCAAACATAAAACCTATTTACTTTAAGCAAAATATAATTTCATTATTTATTTATTTATTTGGTGTGGGGGGAAGGGGGGGTGTACCATGTTTTTGACAGGCTTTGTGAGATTCACTCAACAGATTTGGAGATGAAATGTATTTGCTTCTCTTCTCTTTGCCAGTTATCGAGGTTGCTAATAGCCCTGATGGACAGAGAGAGAGAGTGTGTGTGTTTGTGTGTGTGATGCAGGGAGACTGATAGAGATGAGTCTTTATTCAGAGTGAGTGAAACATCTTTGTATACTTTAAAAGGTATGCTCAAGTGGTGCCGTTCTTCGAGATGAAAAGCTACTGACGCATTTACTGCGCGCCTGTACAAACAGAATCACTGCCAATGCAGACCGATTCAGATTCAGATTAGTTATGACAATATTAACCTCTTAAAACATAAACAGCCTGGCGAACTCACATTTATGGGCACAAAACGCTTAGATAATTCACTCGGATTTGCTAAGCAAATGGATAACACACTTAAAAAGGGACAGTTCACCCAAAAATGAAAACACAAAAGGAAGACATTTTGAAGAAAGTTTGTAACCAAACAGTTGTGGGGCAACACTGAACTTAAGGGTGAGTAAATAATGACAGAATTTTCATTTTTTTTGGTGAACTATCTGTGGGCATGTGACAGTTCCGTCATTTCGAAACTCACACATATCCTCGTCGTCGATCCCTGATGTGTTACACTTACGACCTCGACACACACATTCCTTGATCTTACAGTGTGAAATGTGGCCTCACACTCTCTGCTGTCAAACGGAGTTCAGAGACGCCTTACAGCAAATCAAGTCCTCGCTCAATACGAGTGTTTTCACAGCTTTGTTCCAGTCCGCATGCTGGCATTATACAGCCAGGTGAAATGGATTCTGTAGCAGAAAACGAAAGTGAAGGTTTGTGTTTGCTAACACTCTGTGTGAACCTACCTGCCGCCCAACGCAGGCAACTCTAATCCCGGCCAGTGAAAAGACACGGCCAGATTAATGATTGCATAAATACATCCCAAATCCTGTGGAATTATACTGAACCACAGAGCCACATTCAGCAACGAGGGAAAAAGGCTATTAGAGTCAGCTGACTCGCTACAAATCCCAGAGACCTGGAAGCCTTCTTGGGTTTGGCTTCACTAGCCTCATTAATACTTGGAAAGAGAGTCATTTGAGGATATGGGATGCTTGGAGGAGAGAGGTGTTTACACAGTTTTATGATCACCTCAGCAGGCACCATTAAATTATCAATGTACAGTAGGGCTGTGATTTCATCAAATAAATATTATATGTATATAAATATATATATTTAAAATATATAATATATAATATTAAAAGTGAAACAATATCTGCACACCTGATGCATGCGTGTAAATGAACACAGCGCCGAGCTTCACTCTGACACCGGTAGAGCACTTTTTTTATAAGAACTTGTAATAAAATAAAAGCTATACTAAATGGGTTACTGTTTGAAAAAGAAATTAAGATGTAAATGTTAAAAATTCTACTTGATTCTACAGTGCAGTAGTGTTATTACAGAAAATGTATTTGTTAAAATAATAATTGTTATTTTATAGTGGGAATGTGGCCAATTAAAAGTCACCTGTAGACAAATATTTCAAAACTACCACATTTTTCAACACTTTTTTTGTTAAAATGTGGTGCAGAATTTACCTTAAAATATGTTTTACTTAGAAATTGCTGTTAAATTTCACAAATAATTGCAAAGAAACAGCAAGGAACACAGTGAAATCTTAAAGTAAAAAGAATTTTGTAGTAAACTGTCGTCAAGAATCAGTTTTTTTACAACTTCAAAAATAGTTCTATCAAAATGATTTTGTAAAAAAAAAAAAAAAAAATTCTTATTTAATTTTTTTTTTTTAATGTAAATTCACTCCCCAACAAAATCACCCCAATCCTTCTAGAATTATTAATTCTTTCCAAATGTAGCTTTTCAAATCATTTGGTAAAATTTTATAATAATTGCAATTTTTTCACAATATTGCGCAGCCTAATGTTCAAGATAAAATAATCAGCACAAATTAAAATCGAAACGTAATATAGTGTTAAAAAAGATTCCACGAGCTCAGGGAGAAATCGGAGGGACGTCCCCCACCCCGCTCCAGGGGGCTGTTCTCCAGAACGAGTACAGAGCGCACCCCCCTGACTAATGAGGGGTGACATGTGCCCCCTCTGAGGGAACCCTCCAGGCACATTCATTAAGAGATGAAACGGCGTGTCCTGGGGCAGTGCAACTATCCGCCTAGATCCGGACATGTTTAATCTGCGGTCCTGGGAGGGACGGCATGATTGGCCACAGCTCGGCTGGCAGAGCAGAGGGAGCCAATGAGAAATTCACGGCGGTTTTGAAAAAAAAAAAAATCATAATAAGATCAAAAGTGCACATTAATCAGACGCGATCGTCATATTTGTGCCGCGTGTTTGCCATTTTCTTCATAATATCCCTTCATTATTGGGAAAAATGGGGGAAGAAAGGAATCATTTGAATTCAATTATTCGGAAAAAAAGGCCAAGGGCCATTGGAACTCTGCTAATTAGCATGTAGGCTTTGTATCATGTACCCCACGTATCCTTTTATCCAATTGTATCTTAATGTATTATTGTGGGATCTCGGTAATGATGGTGAATGTGGTACGTGTCCTACCGCAAACGTTTGGGCCGCGGTGAACTGTTCTCGAATCTGGCTTCGTGAAGTCTCGTATTTACTACCAATGTCTCTTTGTGCTCGTTATTATGTAGAATCTGTTTCCTGTAATTAGTAACTCCTAACCTTTGGAGCTTCTAATCTCGGCTGAATTGCGGATTTGTACATCAAAGCTCACTTTTCCATATAGCCGGGTCCTCGAAATTTGAGAACTCGCAATTATTTGTATAGCGCGGATACAAACAGCACTTCTCCCTTTTCCTCTTTCAGACAGAATCCCGTGGGTTTGCAGTAAAGACTTCCTAATCCACTCCAGTGAAATCCAAATATAGAGTTAACACTGCATCCCAAAAACTCTAATGCCGTGCCAAGAGACGAGCTGAGCACGTGAAGTGGAAATGGCTTTTCTCTCTCTATCTTTTTTTTTTCTTATTCACATTGTAGATTAGATTTCTTTGGTGGCTTAACATGCGCTGTAAGGAGCAATAGCGATCCCTAACGTGCTCAACCAGTGTGAGCGTGACCGCTCTTCGCCGTCCGTTCCCTCTGTCATTAATTGAGAGTTAATTAAACGATCGATGTTCTCTGGCCTGGCTGTCTAATGTCACAGCTTGTCCAGTGCCTCTGATAATGGGCTGTTGATGTTGATTGCTGTTGAGGTTTGAGGAGAACACAATGTGTAATGAATGTAAGCCTGTTTCCACCTCAGAGTAAAATAGAAAATGATGTTAAAAATAAGATCACACTGTGAGCTATAGTTGCAACTGTGACAAAAAAAAAAAAAAAGAGAAACAGTCAGTTGCAATCTGTAAAGATGAAATTACAACAAAAAGGCACAAAGTCACGATTGATCTAAGTAAATTCACACTGTGAAATATGAAATCACAATTGTGAGAAGGATGCACTTATGAGTCACGTTGCGGAGAAAGAGTCGCAATTATGATATTTAATACTATTGCATCACATTGAATCACAATTACAGGATACAAATTTGAAGCAATTAGTTATGACAAAGTCACATTATGGGATAGTCGCAACAAGTTATAAAGTCACAAATGTTCAATTGAAAAATTTGAAAAATCACAATTGCGAGATAAAGTTGAAATTACGAGAAAGTCCCATTGCACGATAATAGTCGCAATTGTGAGAAAGTCACAATTGTGAAATATTAAGTCACATTGTATGGTTGCAAAAAGAACTTAAGTCACAATTACAAGATGTAAAGTTCAAAAATAAGTCAAATTGTGAGATCGTCCCAATTGTAAGTTATAAAGCTGCAATTGATAAAAACGAAATTCACGTAGTGTGATATAAAATCAATTGTGAGAAAGAAAGTTGGGAACTGTGAAACTGTGAGAAAGTTACAATTGCAACCATTATGCGAATTGCAAGACTGAATCACAATTACAAGATATAAATTACAAGATATACAATTATGAATTTGAAGTCGCATCTTGACACAACTGTGAGAAAGTTGCGATTAAAAGAGTCACATTGAGAGAACTAAAATCACAGTTACAAGAAATAATCCGCAATTTTAATAAATCCATTTGAAATCATTAAATATAAATGTGTGAGAAATAAGAAAGATAAGAATTGAGATATGCTGCAATTGTGAGATCCTATATTGCAATTGTCAAAGTCTAATTATGAGCAAAATTCACAATTACCTTTCTTAAAACCATCTACTTTGAGGTGAAAACAGACTTGCAAAAAGAAGGATGGGGGTACTAAAAGGAAGGGCACTAGTGCAGTGTGAGCCTGGCCCATTAATTGGCTGTAATGAGGAAATAACATATGCAAGACTGTGAGACTGCGACACAGAATATGGGCATACAGTCGGTCTCACCATGACAAATAACCGCGCTTAACACATTCCCTGAGATTTTTTGAACACTTTTTCAAACCCACCCATGATATGCTCTAACCAAGTCATGTGTGTATTAGGCTTTTTGTGAAGAAAATGTGAGTGATGCTTGTCCACTTACTAGCCATCACAATACCTAGAGTATTCTGGATGCATACAATGTTTTATAGCCCATCAATCCAGTCTCTTAGAAAAATAACAGCACACCTCTCCTCAACAAGCGCAGCGATTTGAGGTATCAATCATGTCTGTAGCCCAAACGGCAGGAAGGGGAATACAGTCTTCAAAATTAAGGTTCTCAATTGGCAGTGATGGTCACGAGAAGAACCTTTAACATCCATGGAATCTTTCCATTCCACTAAAAGGTTCTTTATAGTGGAAAATGGTTCTTTAGACGATTTAAATGTTCTACACGCTAATAAAATAATGTTTCTTTGAAGAAATGTTCAATGATAAGTAGGGATGCACCGATGTGAACATTTTGGCCGATACCGATAACCGATAATTCTTTATATTTGAAAGCCGATAACCGATATATCGGCCGATAAATCGAAATATAATTTTTGAGAGCCTGATTGCACAAACAAAAGTCTCAAAATTAAAATCCATTTCCCAATCACACAATTATAATGTTCTCATTATAATTTCATGTAGCTGATTTGACAGCACATTTTGCACTTTTTGATTCCAATTATATTTCAAGCAATTAAGATCAATCTTGTTGAACAGTGCACATCTTAAGTGTCTCAAGTGTTAAAGGAAATAATTCATTATTTATCAGCTTTAATATATCAGCCGAATTTTATTACCTAACATAAAAATTAACAAATATTGGCCGATACCGATATGCTGGCCGATATATCGTGCATCACTAATGATAAGGTCATTTGGTAACCAAGTTCTTATATTGCATCACTGCGAAACCCCCCTTTTGGAATCTTTATTTTTGGTTAAGGTTTTTTTTTTCTTCTGCGCAATCCTAAAATGCCAACACTGTAGTTTTAAAACACACATTTAAAAAAACCGAGGATCATTGTAGTAGGCTACGTTTCACAAGAAAATACTATTTCAAAATTTCGAGTTTACTTTTTTCAGTCGTCCACTTTAAACAAACTATTAATTCTATTGAACTTTAAGTAACTACATGTCAACTAACTATGTGGAATACTTGATTCTGATTGGTCAATCGCGCCATCCAGTGGTATGTTATTGCCCAATTACTGTACAAAAAACTTAAGATAACACAGACTCATCCGGTTAACTGAAATCAGCACTATACGCTTACTAGGAACTGTTTTTTCTCTGTGGAAGAGTATTTGGTGAGCTAATAAAAAAAATTAAACTTAAATCAATATTTTGTGTACAATTATTTATGTCATCCAGGTATCATGGACTCGCTTTCTTTAGTTTCATGCAAACACAGCTGCTGCCCTTTTACAACAATTGTTTTGTACACTGCCAGGATAAGATAACAAACAGGTAAAATTTTAAAACTGTTTCATTTCAAAACAATATCTTTTATCACTATAATCATTTCCGAGGCAAAATGCTGTGTAATAAGTGGTGAACCGTATCCCTTAAATGTCCGTCTAGTTTGAACTTTCCGCGTCAATATTTCGTGTCTAAATAATTACGAATGTGGCAAGTAGCCGCGTAATAAGAGGGATAATGTACATCCAGCTGGTTTGTATCATAGAATGAACCCCTTTAGGGTGATACAAGCCCCATATCGGTGTTTATTCTACGATAACAACCAGCTGGATGTACATATACTTAAAGTATTAGGTCTGTTAGGTTATGGTCAGGTGTTAGGATTCAGATTAGTAGAATAAGTTGACATATAGTCAGTGGAGCATCAAAATAAAGTATAAGCAGACGGTCAACTAATACTCTAATTTCAGTGTGGCATAAAAAGTACCACTAACATTATATCCTGCTGTGGTTTTAAATTCACAGTCAATCTTAAAACACAGTAACGTTACCTGTTGAAAGTTTGACACCATGTTCGTGGGGTGGGGGTGGGGCTGTCCTTTTGTTGTCCCACTGGCTAATGATTAGCTTGAGATAAATAAATAATGACGGTGAGGGGTATTTAATGGTAAACAGATACTCTGCTAGAAACACAAAGAGGGGGACGATCTCCTTCCTTACCATACTGAAACAAGAGACACCTCACAGAGACTTAAATTACCCCGCTAGTAACCGTATACTCACTAGCGCTAGTCAGGTACGGCCGCTTCAGATGCGACTCAATGTCATGGAAAATCACTATCTGTGACAGCACCAATAGAGATGCATAGCCCTGTCAGGCCTATGTCTTCATATATAGTGAGATTACAGCAAGGGCGAGCGCGTCGTCTTCTCGAGTTCTCGCCGCACATGTCAGATTTATTGTTCGATAGAAATATAACATATGAAAAACTCCAAACACGGCTTTGAGCGATAGCAGTAACCTTGCACATACCCGGGCGATGATTAATGGTTGCACGCGCGGACGGATCGTCGGGGGTGGAACGCTCCGCGGTGGATCGTTTGCCGAGCTCGGAGACTGAGAAAATATCCTCGCGCTGTAACAAATTGCATTGTCTGTTTATTCCAGTCAGAGTTTATGAAAGAGACAGACAAACAGGAGGTTGATGTATTGGCCTCGTGTCACGGTATGGCAAGCACATTCACACATACATTCATCTCTCCGTTTAGAAGCCAAATGATACGTCTAATTTGCTGCGAGCCCAGTTATTTTTAACTTCTCCAGCTGTCAGATAATGGAGCTTGACTGTCAACGCCAGTGTGTGTGTGTGTTAAAAAGGTTGCACTCTTTTTCAATTTACCGTTCTGTTTGAGTGAATTAGAAAACCCACATTCCATTAGTGGGGATGATTGACGCATCTTTTTTTCCATATCAAAACCAAAGGCAGATGTTAAAAAGAGAGAATGAGAGTTAGAAAGGGAAGAGAACCCGAAAGGGGAGACGGTTGACTGGGGTTAGCTATCTGAACTGTTTTGACATTCCCTCCCCAATAATTACAATGCTGTGAATTTGCCTACAAAAAAAAAAAAAGAAGAAGCTTCTTCTGAAATCACTTGAAAGAGTCTTTCTCTCGTGTTTATTAATTAGATGGAACTATGTCTGTACTGGATTGGGTTGAATCGTAAGCTTTCTAAGTAAGACATGAAAGCTTTCAATTCATTGTCTTAAAATCGGTCTCGTGATGTTTTAACGTGAATCTTCACAGCACTGTGTGCATCGTTATAAAAGCCCAAGGCTTGGAAACACTCAGAACTGTTATTTTCATTTCATCTGGAAAAAAAAAAAAAAAAAAAAAAAAAAACAGTTAGCAGACAAAGGAGTTACTGGTTGTCATCGCTAATGAAGATGAGATGGAAAAACAGTTCAGACAAAAAAATTTATTAGAAAAAACGAATACTGTGCTAACAACCTTTTTAGAAGAAACATTTTGAAAAAGATAATTTAGTCTAAAAAGCCTACAATATTTGAGTTTAATCATATAAACAACATATTGTATAATAAATAAATAAAAGCGCACTGAGAATAGCAGGTCTCAGGGTTTGAGCTTATGAACATAATTCTGTGAGAAAAATTATCCCGTAAAATCAACTTACTTTTTTTTTTTTTGTGAGCAAAACTGACATGGCGAAATGCACAAGACAAAATCATAACTTAAAAAACACTGAAACACAACTGCCCACAAAAGCACTTTCTCTTCATCCCTGAGGCCTGAATAAGTGTTAGCATGGTGTCTCTCACGTTGTCTTTCTCACCCAAACACAAACATACACACGTGTAGATTCTTATGTAATGGCTTGGGAAAATGGACTGGCTGGTATTCTTGAGCACTGGTGATGAAGATTAATCTGAATGCCTGCTGTAATGAGAGCTCTCATAATGGATCTTGTGGCATCCTCACTTCACTCGATAGCAGTGTAAGTCATGCTGACTATGTGGTCTCAGCACTGAGGAGGGTTCAACAAAATGTGAGCAATGAAGCTAATATTACCAACACTGAAATGATAAACATATGCCGTACTGGTCTCCTAGCCAGGGTTCTTAACTTACTAAACCAGAAAGATTATCTTCATCATATAGCATCACCAGAATAGTGATCAATTAAGATAATATGTTTAGCTAGTCAACAGGATAGCCAAAGATGCTAGGCTAGCAACAAACAGCACCGACCACCATAAACTGACCTGTACCAACACCGGTATAAATCCATGCTATTCTAATTTGGTTATTTAACAGCTAAAAAAGCTTTTGTTTTCAGAAAAGAACAGGTAAAAACTATTTTAAAATGTCAAATAAGAAGATACTTTATGCTAATGCAGGCTAACGATAAAAGACATGTTTATCTCCAGTTAACAACTTACTGACAGGAAAACCTTTGCTAAAATTGGTCTGTAGCCAATACTGCTCTGTTTTCAACTCCTAACAGAAATATATGAGAAGAACAATGATTTATGGGTAAAAAGAAAGAAGTTCAATATTATATAATCTCCAAAGAGGAACCTATTGCTAATGCTAATACTGACTACTACATTCAATCATTCTCGAGAGCTCTCCTGCCAACTTTTGACACTCCAAATCATCTTGACAGAACGAATAATTGTGTGAGAGAGACAGATAAAGATGGGAAAAGAAAAATAAGAGAGTAGCAAACAGGAAGAGCGGCAGTCTGAAAATGTCAGGAAAGATGCAAAGCATGCTCAGGTCTTGAAATACCATGATAGGGATTGAATCTAAACCAGGCTTGCAGGTAAATGTAGTCAAGTGTCCTGCTCATGTGCTGACCTGACTCCAGAGCTCAGGTTAACCGCTTACCAGCACTAGCGAGAGTCTCTGTAATAGTTATGATGCAATCGAGACAGCGCTTAGCATTACTATTTACCTCAGAAGTGGGAAACCTGACAAAAAAAAAAAACATGACATCATGCCGTGGTTCAGATAGCATGACCTCACGGTGGTGGAATATGCAAAAGTACATGTCCTTGATTACATGTCTTTATTTCAGTGCCACTAATCGAAATCAGATGACATTTCCTGAAAGTACACCAAGGAAAACTTCTACGTTCATATTTTCCAGAGAGCTGGAACATTTTATTGACTCCAAAGCCGCCTCGGGTTTGTCAATACGGAAATCTCAAATATCTAATAGCTTTTCTTTCTTTCTTTTTTCAGAACAGCTGGCCAATGAGGAAACATGCCTTTGGCATGCATTATTATGTAAAAATTTATGTAAAAACTCCATAATATAATTATAATATTAAGTGCATGTTGTCAAATTATATCAAGTCTGTCTGCCTTACCAATTTAACAAGCTTACTCCATTTATTTTTATTTTATCATGCATGTCTGATGCTTACAGCTGCTTCAGGCTATTTCTTTAAAGGAAATATGAGTAATGGACATTTAGATAGTATCCTCATATTCCACTTTTACCATTTGGCCCTTCCCAGAATGCAACTCACGATGAAACAGAACAGCATTTTCAGTTTTAAACTCTCAGGCTAACACACAGATTACACTGCTCTCTTCTTCACAATCCCAGCACACAAATTGCATTCAGCTTGTTTACAGGAATAAATAAATGACTGGCAACTCCGTCGTAGACGACTGTGTATCGCTTTGGGTGATTTTTTTTTGCAGAATGAGCCATTGTGGAGCTGCTCTGCGCTAGTTAAATTACAGAGAGGGCTGTAGCGGGGGACTCCTCATGTCGCAATTCTCTCGGTGTGTTTGTCAACAGCATAGACGGCCTATAATTGCTGTAATTGTCAGGTTAAAGCGGGGGAAAAAAAACAAAAGCGGGCTTATTTTAGCACGACCAGGGCCATATCATTAACCAGGACCAGGGATTTGGGACTTTCTTGTAAAGATTGGAAGAGAGGGAGAGAGGCGGGTTGATAAAAATGGCTGCCTCTTATCTCTGCTATGCATATGAAAGGCTTATACTGTCTCCATGACAGACTCTACGCCTCGTCAGAGTGGGCTTCACTGGGGTAGAGTACAGCAAAGGACGGAGAGATGAAATAACGTAAGGAAGGCTAGGCATCATTTTATACATTTATGTACATGTGTAGGTGTGCGTTTGTATTTATGCATCCACATGTGCGGCTGCACATTCATGTGGGGGTGTAAAGCAAGAGATAAAAAGAACAGAGTTGGGGGGAGGTATGAGAAAGAAAGAGTCAAGATTACAAGCCACCCTCTGAAAACTCAGTCACCCGCTTGAGAGACTTAAAAAAAAAAGTGCATCTTGGCTGAGTTTCAGCCTTTTCAAGTATGTTGTCAAAACAGAGAAGTGTGCATTTCTACAACAAGCTCAAACCCGTCCCATATCTGTAATGAATACTTAATCCGAGGCGTAATATAGCACCTATAATTACAATAATGAGGAAGAGCCAATCATTTTCATTTCTAAGCATTGCTGTAGTGGTTATTCATCTTATTAATCAACGTTCTCTGAGCCTCTTCTTCTTTTGTTTCTTCGTTTGTGCATCGTTCCCAAAATAAACAACGTGTCTCTTTGAGATACAGCTGTATAATTTGTCGGTGCGGCGAAGGCATTTATCTATATAATTCTACACTTTTCTGAAGTTTTATTTTAGGTTTTGACAGTCTTATGAATATATATTTGTGGTATAAGTACTAAAAACCATCCCAATATATTTTTACAGCTTCTTTCTCAAGAGCTCTGCTAAGAACAGGTAGATTTTGGCCTGTCTAATTAATATTCATGAGCATCTCTTCTGATTGCCCAGTTGTTTTCTGAGTCAAATTCCTATATTTGAATTAAGGTACAGAAAGGCAGAAATTTCAACTAAAAAAAGTAAAACAAACGTTTTACAGTTTTGAAAAAAGTTTAATAGGCTTTGAAATTAAGGTTTGCAGGACTTGATAGAATTACACAGACAGACAGACAGATAATCATTATTATGGATTAAATTGCACTAGGTTTACATAAGTACCAACTCTTTCAAAGGGTAGATTAAATGGTGTAAATCCTGTAAACAATGCTTTTATCTGAATATAGCTGATGGATTAAAAATGTGCAGCGAGCGAATGTGATGCTTTCAGGGGTCACGAATGTAGTAGATATGAAACTAAAGTAGAGATATAGCTCATATACCCTTCAGCTCAACAAAAGGATGGAGACGGCCATAACAAAGATTGTGATTCAATCTTTGAAGACTAGGTATCTCTCAAAAAATAAGACTTTGGTTCAACATCATTCCCCTGACAGACTTCAGTTATATGAAATCCCTTTCTTTAAACCCTGAAATCAGAGGACGGTCCATCAAGGGCACTTGGTTCCATCCAGTATTAAAGGTGCTCACATCGTTGTCCATGTTCCCCATGGATCTGCTACAAGATCCACTGATGGGGCTTAGAGACAGTCTTCAAATCCCGACTTAAACTGACGCCTCTGATCAACCAACCAGTCATTTCAGTTCTAATTAAAGAAGGCCGCTGAAGTGAATCCTCTTCTGGCTGTAAACAAGTACCCTAAAGAGACCGGTCTAAGTCTTACTCTTTTAAAGTAGTGTTATGAGGGGGGCTTATTTCTTTCAATCCAAAAGCTTTTCTGGAAGAGAAATATAGTGCGGTATGGGTGCAGACCAAGTGCACTCAATCCTAGTCACCGAGGTCCACCATCCTGTAGCCATGGCTAAATGGTAAGTCCCCTTCTGATGGGATGCCATGGCCTAAGAAAGGAAGTTGATCCACTTCAAATAAGGTTTTAGCATCCTCTATCAGCAGCATGCTAGAGACTTTTAGAGACTGCCATTGGTGATCATTAGTGTCTTTTTCAAGTGTGCGCTCATACTGGCATGCACTGCATGTGGACAAAATTAAACACACAAAGGACAGCGTGCCAGCCAGACCTGAGAGGAATGGCGTTCCTCCATCTACTATCACTCCCACACATAAACGTTCTATACATTGTTCCCCCAGAATCCCCGCCAACTCTTCCCTCCAAAAACAGAGAATCCCCCATTCACCCGTTGCATGCTTTGTTTAACACGTTCTTGGTGACAGCTGGATAAAGGCAGTGCGACTTGTGGCGAAAACATCAAGACAAGGCAGCTGTCCGTCAGAGCTGTGAAGTGGCTGACGGCATTGGAAAATGTGCAGTATGCCGATAAATATTTAATGCAAACTAATGCAACGCATGACTCTTCCCCACTGGCCAGAGGGAGGGGAAATGAGAGCAGGTAATTATCCCAGTGCCCGTAGGCCAAAAATGATGGAGATTGCAGAAAGCAGGGATATTTAGCCCAGCTAATGAAGGCTTGCGTTCTCCTGGTAGGCAGTGGGAGGTGAGTGTGCATCTCTATGTGTGTGTGTCTGTGTGGAAAAGAGGAAGATAGAGCTAGCGAGAGAGTCCTGTGTGTCTCTGCCCATGCAGGCGGTGGGTCTTGATAAGGCATGATTACATAATGCACTATCCAGCGTACTGTGTGCTAACATTGGAGCTCTCTGCCGCCCCATCCCTTTCTCTCTCTGTAGAACCTGTCCAAACCAAGCCATCACACACACACACACTGGCCCCAATAGAGAGCAGAGCCCGAGGCAGCAGCCAGTGTGGATTACTGAAAGGAATCCTCACCTTGCGGTTTAAGATCTCTTTCTCCTGAACCTCCTCTAGGATCAAGAGTGTTTTCAGGATCGGCATTAGGCAGGTTCACCTTTGCTGGACTGACACTGAGATTTGAACCCGAACTCAATCTCATTTTACACCTAGCATTTGCAAAAAACAAGGTCTGATGTAGCGCCATTCCGAAGATAAAGTCCCTGCTAAAGATTATACTATTCAGTAGTTGTGGATCCAAGTAGTACAAATCATAATGTGAGGTCAGTGCATTTCATTACCACCTGCTTTGAACCAGTCCAACAAAATGTTCGTCCTTAAGCCTGGCTCGCTTAATCCTGCTGTGTCATCTCCCTTTCCCTTTTCCGTAACTCTCCAGCGTAGGCAAATTGAGTTTGTGCAGCTCTCCGCAATTCTTATGAAAATTTAACCATGCTATTTGGATTCACATGCTCTTCCTCGCAAGGGCACCCACACACTGGCATCGAAATTCTTAATTTTGTTCATCCCAGTCGGGAAAGGAAATGAACGGTAACAGGATTCTGAATTGCACGATAACCATCCACCTCTGGACCTGTCCAGTCAGGGCACGCTTTATCATGTTAATCTGAGAACGTGTGCGGTGTGTATGCTAAGCTGGAACACCACCTTATCCGTAGTCGGAGTCAACTGACTTTGTACACCGAAATGTCAATTCCAATGCAGATCAATTACAGTTTAAGTAGGGGTAGAGTAATATAAAGCAACTAAAGTAACCAGGTCCGGCTTTGTATAGCACTGCAGCTCTCAGGTTTGCTTTAGAGTACTGAATTCTAATATTTCCATTATGTAAAACACAAATGCTACAGTTTATTTGAGATCATTTAAGCTGCAGGAAGAAAAATACAGTGAAACAAAGAAAGAGACAGTGTAAGACGCATGAGTTGTGTGTTTATAGGTCTAGACCTCCTGCTATTAGAGGCAGAGCGGTGTAGATCTGTTGTTTGGAGAATTTGCAGAGAGAGGAGCGCATCTCTCTCTCTCTCCTGTCACCATCACTGCATGAGCACACGTACACACACACACACCTTTACTCCACAAACTTGTCTGTTTGCTAGCCTGCTGTGCGCTGGATACCACACACAGCTACGATCATTTCACCTTACCCCTCAACAAGCTAACAAACACAGGTACAAATGCACACACAAGCTCTCCAACACTCCACACACATGCAAATTCCCGTTTTACATAATTAAATGCATCATTTAAAATCAGGCTTTGATGGTTCCTCTAGTAGCACCTTGTCATGTGGTTGCAGCAAGCGTCTGGGACTGTGATAATTGCATCCCTGTAGAAGAGTCTGCTGGGCTGTGCAGCAAACAGGGAATTACCCGCTCACGTTCCTCACCACACTCTCAGAGAGCCTGGCAGACAACCATAGCATGTTGGGATGTAGACAACATAAGTTCACGTATGTAGGAACTTCATTGTTCACACCTGTTCTTCAAACATGAAAGAACGGGATCTTCTGAAGCGGTGAATGAATAAAGATTTTTTGTTTACAATTTCTCAAATCTCAAAAATTTCACTAATGTGGGTTCACTTCACGGCATCCTCTGGGGAGAACGGAAGTGGTTGCAGTTGGAGGGCCATGCCAGATGGGGGTGGAGACAGATGTGGTAGCGTTATTAATGGAGCGCTACCATCCCAAACGACCTTGAGCCGAGTAAGCAACCCACCGTAAGAGCGAGGGCGCATCCAAACTGTATTTAGACAACAAACAGCAGGCATGGGGGGAAACACGGGTAGCAATCAATGCCACAATTCTACCTCTAATCCAGTCTCAAAGACTCACTGGCTGTTCCGCCAACACTCCGGGAATGATCCCGCAACCAATCATATTTTATACCGCAATGCTCTATCTGTGCACCAAAAATAGATCTCGATTCATCCGCACTCACACTAATTCCATAAATCTCAATTTGTTTTCGGCATAATGGGAGCTCTGGGCTGAAATAAATCTTTTTACCATGTTTTGGATAGGTTAAAAAGTAAACCCCCCCCCATCTTTGCATGATTTACTCAATGCATTTGTTTGGGGGATGTGCCGTTATATCAAAATCAATGAGGCAGTCTTACAAACATGTCAGTCATATTATTTCAGTGGAAAATACAATACACTATTAAAAGCAACCAGCCGAAATTGTAATCGAATACCAGCAGCACGAATATATCCACGGCTTCAAAAACAAAACAAACCAAAATCTTTCAGTTATTTTTCAGTATCAATATTTAAATCGATTAAATCGTTTATTATTATTTAATAATATGCCTTCAAATGCCTTTTAAAAAGACTCAAATTGAACAAATGCATATATTCAACCTGCCAAAGTGGACAAGTCCTGTCAAACGATTAATCGCGATTAATCGCATCCAAAATAAAAGTGTGTTTACATTATATATGTGGGTGCACTGTGTATAATTATTTTATATATATAAATACACACACATGCTTGTATGTATTTAAGTAATATTTTCATGTATATACTGTACTGTATATAGATTAATATATAATTTATATTATATATATATATATAAATATTTTTTCTTAAATATACATGCATCTGTGTGTATTTATATATACAATTATACACAGTGCACCCACATATATTATGTAAACACAAACTTTTATTTTGGATGCGATTAATCGCGATTAATCGTTTGACAGCCCCAATGCCAACACACAGCTGTAAATGCAACCGTTTATTATGTACCAGACTCAATTTTACTTTCTAGAAATAATAGAGCTCTAGAGTTATACTGTATATACATATACATTTCTCAAAAATATATTTTTTAATTATTTTTTTTTTTTTACATACAGTATAATGCTTATCCAGTATCAAAAAGTTACAGGCATCATTTTCTTTGTGGGGTGGGGTAAAGTATTTTTTAAACCAACTAGCTGTTTCAGCTAAATATTCAGCCCGATTCAGAGTCCTACCCTGCGGCCCACAAAAGAACTACGCTTCATTGGGTTCACTGTGTGAGTTTCACCGCTAACCTGCCTTTCAAGGACACAGTGATGACATTTTTATATTCCGCGCTTAAAAAACGAGAGTAAAACTGTCCCAAGAAGTGTTTAAGAATTCATCGCTTTCACACAGTCCCCCTGTCCTTAGATTTAGGAAGATGTGCAGGACTCGATTGATTTCAGCTGGAATTGATCAATAATGCAGACCCGGCTCACAGTCTGTCTGCGTATGAGAGAATAGAAGGAAGAGAATATTTTTACTATCGGCTTGATAATTACCGCAGGGATCGCTAATGAGAGGCGCGCGGTAAACGAACACAATAGCATGCACTGTTTACTTAAGGTTGCTCAAGCTTGGGAAAAGAGCAAAAACAAAAACACACACGTACACATACACACACGTAAATCCCCTTTGTATAAATTATGAAACTCCCTAAACCAAGCAGCACCGTATCCCACAACAGATCAAAGGCTCGGCCTAATCAATGCCAACGAAATATGTCAAAGATCAAAAAAAAAAAAAAAGCGAGACTCCTCCAACGGGCCAGGCGCCCATTATTGTGCTAACGTCTCCCAGAGCATTTTCACACTCCTCTCATCAACAGCTTTGTTTACAATTTCATCTCATAATTAAAGCTAGCTGGAGTCTGATGCTAGAGTAGCCATGAGATTCGATCGTAGCGGCGAAGAGAGAACAACATACAGCAGCTGATGTTAAGGACGCTCAGTCGCTGATCTGGTTTAATCTCGGGGATGTTTGTAACACATCACCGTAATGAGCTTCAATGAGCTCCTGTTTTCCTCTCGCATGCGCTAATACCGGTTTAGACACCAGGCGCTGGGAGAAAATGCTTTTTTTATAACAAAGACATTTGTGCGTATGCAGGTTTTGCTGTCTGTTTCCTTTTGCCTTTTACTTGTAACGTAAACTGTTAAAAGCATAAAACGTGCTGTTGAGATGAGATCAGGCAAACAAACCCACCCACACACACACGCATGCATTGAGAGTGCACAAATCTTTAATTTCTTTACCCTTCTCTGCCTGTCTTTGTGGTCTCCATACAGAAACACACACACAGACACACACACAAACCACATGCCAGCCACCACCTACACAAAAGCAACTACACACATCTTCCTCTCAACGTCTCTCATGCATCTCGCAAACAAATCTCTTTGCGTGTTTGCTGTACTTGTGTCGTCTCAGACACTGTGGTTGCAGTCTCACGTAAGGGCATGTTTTGTCTCTCATCCTCACAGCGGTCTATCAGTTTGTAGATTTTGTTAACGTTTTATAATGTGCGAAATCAAGATTACAGCTTCATTGTCGCAGTGTTTGCCGGAACACGGGAGAGATTGGGGTAAACTGTGCCATTCTTTGTGAGAGAAACATGAGTTAAACTAAAATTACATTGTAGTCAAAAGAAGAATGTAGATTCGTGACAAAACGTGAGTTTTTTTAAGCCCACATAATGCACTCAGTCTTTGTCTGAAAAGAGATTTCACTCTTTGCTAAGACAAGACGCCATATTTCACAGCCGCCTACGTTGTGTAACTGGTAACGGAGTGATGGTATTCATAGAGTGACGCTCTAAGACGAGTGCTGGTCTGAGAGGCTGTGATAGTGATTCAGAAGGCTCTCTGCGGACGAGACTGTTGTGTCCTTCAGTCGACATACGAGATGAATTAATGCTGCTATCACCACCATTCCAGTCCCTCGAAACTATTGACCAAAACAAAACAAAGAACAGACTAAGTAGTGCAGACAGCTGCTGCTGTGTAATGACCAGTCGTTGCATGGAAATGAAGGTCGTGGTTGATCTCGTAGCCACGGATCAATAAAACCAGAAAAAAAGGGAAAAGTGAGAGTGTGAGAGCATCACGTTTTGGGCTGATTCTTGTTTATGTGGTCTGTTAATGTGCATGCGGAAGAAAATCTGGTGCCTAATCAGAATTTCCAGCAACAAAAACATACGCAAATTTACCTGACAAGCTAAATTGGCGGGATTTCCAACTAGGAGTGCTTAAAACATCTAGGGCCCTATTTTAACGATCTGAAACACAAGTAACTTTGTGGGCGGGTCTTGGGCGCTGTTGCTATTTTACCGGCGGGATAAATGACTCTTGCGCCCGACGCAAGTTTAAAAGGGGTTGGTCTGAAGTAGCTTCATTATTCATAGGTGTGGTTTGGGCGTAACGTGAAATAAACCAATCAGAGCGTTATCCAACATACCCTTTAAAGGGATAGTAGAAATTAATTTTTGATACGTTTTAGCTTACCTCAAGGGCATCCAAGATGTAGGTGTCTTTGTTTCCACAGTATTGTCAATTTTGACATTTTTCAGTCAAACCGTTGTTGTCTATCAGTCATACACTGGAGGCTAAGGGGGTCCACCAAAAAGCATGCACAGAGAAGTCAAAATTAAACATGATTTAATGACTCGTAAATGTAAGTACACAGTGATGGCCTAAGACACGAAACGAGCGGTTTTTGTGAGAAAACGAACAGTGTTTATATCGTTTTTACCTCGTGTAATCACAGTGACGTCCAAGTGATCTGAATCAGTTGTGCAATGTCCAACTGAACCAGTTCAATGTTACGCCGGAAGTGATCGCTTGCGTGTGACGTCACTCAATATTTACACGGAGATTTCGGAAGTTTTACCTTTTACTAAACATATTTAGATATACCGAAATCGTCTTCCATTGCGGTTTGCTGTATATCTAAATATGTTTAGTGAAAGGTAAAACTTTCGAAATCTCTGTAAACAAAGAGTGACGTAGGCGTGCAAGCGATCACTTCCGGCGCATGCGCAGACTGAAGCGCCCGTGCCGACAGATCATTTTGTCATGGCTATGATTACAAGAGGTAAAAACGATATAAACACTGTTCGTTTTCTCACAAAAACCGCTCGTTTCGTGTCTTAGGCCATAAATGTGTACTTACATTTACGAGTCATTAAATCATGTTTAATTTTGACTTCTCTGTGCATGCTTTTTGGTGGACCCCCTTAGCCTCCAGTGTATGACTGTCTGATAGACAACAACGGTTTGACTGAAAAATGTCAAAATTGAAAATACTGTGGAAACAAAGACGCCTACATCTTGGATGCCCTTGAGGTAAGATAAAACGTATCAAAAATTTATTTCAAAGTGAACTATCCCATTAATATTTTTCCTTGTTATAATGTATGATTTGCAAAAATAAAAAACTGCATCTGTGTTGATGAGAGAATCAAAGGGGGCGTGACCAATAAGAAAGACAGAAATGTGGACTCTGAAAAGAGTTCAATGCTGATGCGGCTCTTGTTCAGGATGGACGGCTTCACAGTGTACTTCAAGACAGAGGAAAAGAAAGAAAAAGGGGGAGAGAGAGAGAGAGAGAGGGAGGAAGAACAGACAAGAACCTGTGCTCAGCAGAGGGAGAGCTCTCATCCAGAAACAAGGAGCCCAGGGGAACAACAAAAAGAGTGAGATGGGGTGAGGGAGGAGGGGGAAAAAAACCTTCAAAACAACAACAAAACACTACTGGTTCTCCAGAGCGGACTCTGGGTGAATGCCAGCACTCAACGTGATCTCTGAAAGTGATAAAAATATATATAAAGCGGAGCATATGCGGATAGATGGATGTATGGAAAGAATTGTGGGTAGCCAGTTTCTTTAGGAGATTGTTAAAAAGGAGCAAACAGCAAGAATCCAAAAAAAAAGACAGAGACAGTCAGTCCAGGCTTTTACGTCTTTGGCATCTCAATCTTAATCAGTGCAGTGTTGGGTAGAATGGATGCTGACATGCAAACTGCTCAGCACAACAGGGAATAAGCTCCTAATCAGTAATCAGACTGTCTGTTTAAACGGTAGGGGCTCTTGGTTTCACTCTGGCGTAGGTCAAGGGCCTCTCCACAGTCCCCCTTCCCTACCGCGGTACACCCATGCTTGCTACAGAGCAAACAGAAACCCCTACAGTCACCCCACGGGACTCTAACAGGCAAACAATTCCTGTCATCTCCAATGACAGCGCTCTTTCCTGACAAGCAAAGCTATTGCATCTAATTGATTTTGTTGCTAAATGTTATTTCAAAAGGAAAGAGTATGGGAAGAGTTATGAATTTGGTGGAGGTATGCTGATAATTATGCTATTTGCTTTTTACAGTTTTTTTCCAAACTTTTTATAATGTCAGAAAAGCTCTGGTGATTTTATTGTATGCTTAAAATAAACAGATAACAGATAAAAAAATCCTTTCATCTTCATCATTAAAACACAGGCAGGACTTAATTTATAATAAATATATGTGCATATATAACACGTTTCAGAGGTCGGTGGGGCTGAGGATGGTTGGCTTTGTTGTTGTGAAGAATTAAATTCATGCCATGTGGTTTGTTTGGAACACAGCAGGCCTAATCAAAGTAACCTTGAGATACAATTTCATGCTTAGACTGCATGCAGACATTTAGAAGACGACATGCCAATGCGTCTCGTGACATAACTAGTTGTGTTCATGTTTCTATATGAAAACTATACAGGGTTCACACTGACAGCAGTTAAAGATAAGGTAGGCAACGTTTTCCATAAACGCTTTTTGTTATAGCCTACAGGGTGAAATTCTCTTCACATTTTGGCAGCAATCAATAATAGAAGGTGTTTAAATATTTAAGAAAATAAATATGTACATATATCTTCTGTATCAACGTATTTCATTAAGCAATGCAGAGTTCAGTCACTGAGTGCCTGAACAATGCGTTAACAATGCCATAACTACCGCGGTAAAGAAATGGCAACCCGTGACAGTCTACTCAGAGCAGCTCACATCCTCAAATTCAGATTTATGTCAAAACTATCATTGGCTAAATTAGCTCTGTCAGAGCTCTGCAAGTTGTTTGCGTTCATTATTATTGTAATGTTATGTGCTTTGAGACTTTAAGTAATTTAACGCCTACTCTTGTGACACTTTGCAGACTGCTCTGGTTTGGTGGTGCGCTTTCATGTGTTTTGGAGGTGGCGTGGCTTTGAAAACACCCTGAAGGGAAGGTGGGATCTTGTGATTTCAAAGCTAGCTTGCTATTGCTAGCCTCTCTGAAACTGCCAATCCTACCTTTAAATGGTGAGTCTTTGTGTGGGTGGTTGATTGTAGATGTTTCTACTCAACTGCAACTTGTCATGTCAAGTTAAATCCCTTGTTATCATAAATAAGGCCTGGTTACTTTGCCTATGCAAATCGCTTTCTGCATGAATGTAGTGTGCAGTGCAGGCCTATCCGACACAATGCCACCTAGTGTTCTGGAGAGCCATTTATCTTTCAATTGCTTTCATATTTGAGTGAGTACAGGTGCTTGATCAGGGGGAACATACTGGATAAGAATGGAACAGCGGGACCCTCGATGGCCCCGGCAGGAACCCTTCGAAATCAACTCAATGTTGCTCATCTCCCTTTCGTAATCAAGCCTCCCACTTAAAGCTGCGTCTATTGTTCTGCCCTTCCTCCCGCTCTTTCTCCATTTCTCTCTTTCAGTCCTTTTCCCTAATCTCATAAAAATTCAGAAGGATACTCCCACATTTTGCTCCTCTCTCTCTCTCTCCTTGCCATTCTTGAGAACATTAAAGCTGATCTCCATGGTGAAGAAGGGAGGATGAACTCTCTGGCCTCTCAAGTATGCACTCCGTGGCACCCTGCTTTTCCTGTGAACCAAAAGTGAGGCCTTTTTTTTGATATGTCATACCTTTTTTGTAAGTTTCAAAGTTTCAAAATACACCTTACTCTGACTTTTAGGACTCATACCTGAATTCAAGTACTTGGAGGACTGCTTGATGTGCATATAAAAGACGACACAAACAGATTTAAAGTTGTACTGATCGTCATTGCAATGTGAAAGGAAATGGAGAAAAGCTCTGCATTGCACTTTTCTACCCAAGCTGTGTGTAAAACCTGCTGTATAATTGACACATTGTACAGCATGACAAAATCCAAATTTGCTCAACATATAGCTCTGACAAACTTTCTTTACTGATCCAGGATCGGAATCAAAACCTCAACTTGTACCCTTTGGAAAAACAAGATCGAGATCAAAACTCTTGGATCAGGCTCTGTGGGTTAGGAATGACTTGAGACAAGCCCTAGGGGTCTCTGCTTATGTCACAGTGGGGTCACCGAAGAGTGAGTAGAAAAGGAGACAATCAGATCTCATCTACCTCCCATGGGTCACCCTCTTTCTCTCAATCGTTCACTCTTTCCAAACACAAACAACTACACTCCTTCATGCATGCCTGCGGTGCAGATTTGATTACTGGCAAACCCTCGGCAACCCTTTCCGACTCTTGTCAGAGAAAGCGGGTCAAGTCTATGAGCTCACGGGAAAGATGATACCGGTTCGATGGAGTCGGGATAAGAGATCTGACATCTTCAGGGTAGAAAGAGCAGGTTTGTCTGTCGAAAAGGATTTGATTTACCCAGGGATTAATAGCACAAAAGCCCAGGTTTGAGAAGTAGGGGTCCTGGGAACTACAGGAGACAGGGTGGCGTAGTCAGCACCGGGAGTTTCTCGCTCACCTGTTTAGGGGCAAAGAATGGGGGGAGCGGCCAAGACCCCGGTCCTGTACATCAGAGTTTCTGTTGCACGCATCTTCATTCTTTTATATTTGAGTCTGACAAAACGCAAAATCGATAATGCTTTTTTCCCATTTCCTCTTTGATGCAACTTCAAAAGGTTAGTGGACAGCTCTCAGAGGAGTGTTCAAAAGGAGGAAGGAGGGGCAAAAAAAGAAGATAAGGAGAAAAAGACACTCCCTGAAGAAGAAAAAAAAACTGAAGGGGCTAAACAACGTGCTTGGAATTGAAGTTGTGCAAGAAAAGCCCGGTGCGGCTAGGAGCACCTGCAATCACCACTGTGGTTTGCTGCGTTCAGCCAGTGTGAATGAGAGTAAAAGGGCAAAGCGGTCTCACACTATAATATCATCTGCACCTGAAGGACTACATGGTGGACACCATGTGTACATAGACCTAATGCATACTGTGTAATTACAGCTGCATGTATCGGTATCCCCACAGGTAATAAGTTACACCCAAGGTACACGTAACTAACCTTGGCTTGTACTGTAGTAATAGATCCAAATCTCATTTGAATCTCAAAACATTTTGTAAACCCTAAACTGGTTGACCCAGGCACGATTTGAAGAGATATGTGGCAGTGTGTGTTCAACCGACAATTGTCTCTTTTCCAACTGCATTTCAGTGTGAGAATAATCACCTTTCACCCTACTTTGTGTTTGAGAGGGTAGAGTATTTGTGCATGCGTGTGCTTCATGTGAACACTCTCTCTCTCTATGTGTGTGTGTATGTGCAGCTGGACCTGTGGTGAATGTGTTATCAGTGAAGTACTGTGAGAAGGAAAATTATGGCAGGCCTGAAATACATTCTGACAGCCAGAGACATCAAAGGATTCCTTACAACTGTGCTCTTAACGTGGAGTCAATGTAGGAAATTACTCCGAAGGCGTGAGACGACTATCCTTCTGAACAGTCAAATCTCTCAAACATAGAAAAACAGCGCCTGACGTCTCACGAAATACACAGAAAATGGTCATTAATCAGTGAAACCTTGTATCTAGCTTGAAGTGTTTAGTCACCAGGGAACAACATTCGCAAACCAATACGTTTCAAATGCAACATTTCTGTGTATAACTGGATATTCAACAAGACAAAAATAAAGGAGGAGATTTACGTCATCTGACAAGGCACCTACTAGTTAAAACTTACTCTGGATAAAAAGGAATATTCTGGGTACATCGCAGGTTCGAATGAATCAACAGCAGCATACTTTTGATTACCAGTTGTTTACAGTGACACACTTACAATGAAGTGAACAGGGCCAATCCATAAATGTTTAAATAATAATATAGCCACAAAATGCCCCATAAGATGACCATAACAATGACGACGAGAACCACTTTTTAGCTCAAATAACACGTTTGATCATCAAAGCTTACATTTCTCAGATAATAGGCCCCATTTACTTGTAAATACCTCACTGTAACTGTTTATTAAGGGATAAAAACTTGTATTGAACCTGAAATGTTCCTTCAAGAGGCCTTGGTGACATTAGCTGGAAAGGAAACATTTTGAACCGCAATAATGTGTATTAAGTACATAGGCAATTGACAATTGTTTGATGTTGACAAAGTCTAACGGGATAAAATTAGCGCAGGTTTGATGGCGACAGAAGCATCTGATGTAACAAGGATCTTTTTACTTTGGAGTGGAGATTGTCTTGCCTGCCAAGAGTGTGAGTCGAGACTGGCACATGGGACTCATGCCAAACTGTCCGAGGCGCCAGGGCTCAGATGTAGCGTGAGGATGGGTGTGTCCGTGCATGGCATGGGTAACCAGGAGAAGTGCCAGACTACAATTCTTCACAGAAGCTTTCCCCTCCCCCCCGCTCTCTTTTCTACTCTCTTTCGTCTCGATTTCACTCATTCATCCCCTCCACTTTCTCTCCCTCACCATCTTCAGACTGTCCGGATGCTTTGTCAAACGCGCAATCACACGCACACCACTGGGGCTAAATCAAAAATCTATGCTCTCAATGGCCAGTCAATATCTCATTAAGCAGTCACCGTGCCCAAGTTGGCAGGTAATGCATTTCATAGTTCTGACACACACTCCGACAGCCTCTCTCACATGCCACACATTGTAATAACCTGTGGAAATGTGGCACTCAGTTTCCTTCACAAGTTGCGGTGGAATATGGTCACTCAACCTCCAAGGACAAACGAAGACAGACTGTGAGTGAGTGTGTGTGTGTGCACGTTCTTATCAATCCCAAGCCCACTTCCACATTCCAGGATTGATCCCTTGGTTTGATCCAGTCATGTCTTTTGGCAGGTCTAGACTGGACTAGATTAAACTCGATTGCAAAGCAGTGGGACATAGCCATAAAAGTAATCTCATTAAAGCAAAATTCTGATATAGCATACTCTGCAAATGTACGCAAACATGAAAATTCATGTTCTAGCATTGCTCTTGCATGTACAAACCTCAGTATTCAAAGCACCGACAGAGTTACCTTCAAACACCTGTTCTGACCTGCAAGAACATGACCAACGAAGAATAGGAATTATGCAATACACAGCTATAGCGCCACCCCTGGTTACCAAAAGAATGCAACAAATTTCAAATGGCTTTTTTACAAATTTCAAAATACAAGATGATAAAGTGTCAGCCCCCAGATGCTCATTGGTAGTTTTTTTTTTTTTTTTTTTAAGGTTTTTTTTTTTTCTTTTGCACATACAACAATAAAGTCTTAAGGCCCGTACACAACGGGACGAATATCAGTGTGCGTTATTCGTCAGCGTATTTCAACGCGTTTTTTGTGTTCACACCCAAGCGATTTTCACTGACGATGAGCCGAGTGAACATTTTGCTCTGCAATACCCCTCCATATCAGTTTTCTTTTATCAAAATGTTTGTAGTCCCTGTCGCGTTTGTCATTTAGTTATTTATGTTCTAACACCAACGAGAACAGCAGCTCTACATTCATCTTGCCTTGCATCTTCCTCGTCTTATTTCTTCCTGGCTGTGTAGTCTTCTTCGCCGTTGCATATGTGTGCTCGGCAAGACCGTTTTCTGTTTGAGCGCCCCCAAGTTTTGTTTTACTGTAACTTCAGAAGCTTCAAACATGTGAGCAAAAGCACCAATCTCATTGGTCGGATAGTTTTTGACGCGGCGCATCACACTAAAAAAACGAACCCGAGGCGTTTTTATAAAAATGACGCTTTTTCGCGTGTCGTTTGAGGCGTTGGTGTGAACACTCGCATTGGCGCCCTTTGTTTAGTCACGAGGCGTAAAACGTCGGCGAATAACGCGTGCAAAATTCGTCCCGGTGTGATCAGGCCTTTATTCTGGCTGTGAACTGGCCACCCCCACCTCTACTTTAACGCAACTTTGGGCATCATGATTACAAATTCTTCGTCAAATGTGAGATTTACATTTTTACTTTTGAAACTGACAAAATTGTTAATGTTTAAAGCAAACCACACAAAGTGGCACTTGAATATCCATAAAAAGTGACTCCTTACCGCTCTCCATTGCAAAATTCGAAGCCTCTCCAGAAATAGTCCACTTAACACTCCTTGCTGGCCACTAATCTTGCTCTTTATCTTTAACCCTAGCTTGTGGGCTTCATCTTTACTTCACCTTAATCTGATTTTGCCCTCTTTCTGTCCTTTGTGGCTAACTGGATTACAGCCAATCTTATTAACCTCTGCTGTGTTACCGAAATGCCCAGAGGATCACACTAGTCAACTGCACTCTACTAGTCCAGCGAATAAAGAGAAAAAGAGCAAACCACTAACGTTCAACTCCAGCATGCAAATCTTATTTGCTTTGACTTTGTTTTTTAACGTCTCCATGCGATTACATTCATCCTGGTCTGGTATTCTTCAGAGCACGTGCAGCAAATAAAGATTTTGAAATGCTCTTTTTCCAACATACTTTATAGCTTAATAAAGGGTTAATTACCACACAGATGAAACAGGCCTGTTTTTTCGTCCTGTCTTTGGCACATCAAACAACTTTCTTTAATTATGTAATTAATATTTGGAGTTTTCATCTTAATTGTGTGGAGCAGGCTAGCTCATTTGCATAGGGTAATGAGAGGGATGTTTCCATTACAGGTAATTAGGTACTTGAGAGGCAAGAAGGCTGGGAAAGAGGAAAGGAAAAAGGAGGGATGACGGGTACGATCGGAAAAAAGACAGATAACCGTATCATATTACCGAACAAGGAGGCGTTAGCGTCTGTAACGACATGCCTGTCAAATGACTTGCAAAGCAAACACATGGTAATTGCTTGACGTGAAGGAAATGTGGTGGTTGCACAGCGAAATCAGTGTCACAATCAGTCGACTGTTCTGATAATGATGCTGAACTGAAATGACATCCATTTACAAATTAAATAAAGGGTCATTATTCATGATTTTTAACTTTCAGCAATGAGGGGGAAAAAAGACGTCTAATAATACACAAATCTACCAAAACATTGTAACCGAGTCACTGCAAACGGTCTCAATTTCTGTAAGACATTAGGAAATCTTTTATTAAACACTGTAGATGTGGCTTTGGCTGTAAGATAATGGATTCCTCCAGTCTCCAAGAGCTCTATTTTCAGTCTGTAAGCCTCTTCAGAACGACCCACACATGAGACCCGGGGTCAAAGGCTATCTCGTACACCTGCTCCAGCTCCACAACACAATTTGCAAGTTCATACCTACAATCACACACTTTTTAACGGCCACATGCATGCAAAAAGCGAAACCCACAACAAGATGCTCTCATATTGCCGGTGAAGGTGTATGACCAATCCCAACACTCAAAGATCAGAAAAATAGCTCATAAAACGTGCTTCACGATCTTGTAATTCCTTGCAAAAAAAAAAAAAAAAAAAAAAATCAAACATATGAAAATTTGCATAAATATTTCATTATGCAAAAGACACATAAGAATGGTTTAGCAATGCATTTTGATGCAGAATAAAAAACTCATTAATACATAACGCGTGCTATTTAGCTCAGCTTCAACATACAGATCCCAGAATTACGTGTTGTGGTAATGCAATAACTGCGAGTGCAGTGGAGGTGAACTGCCGAAAAGCTTTCAGTGGGAGATTCACGGAGAGGGTGCGAAAGAGAGGAGTGGTGTTACCGCGGCTCAACACCAACATCCATTGCTTTTTCCACTCTCAACACCTCTCGCCTAATACAGGATGACAGCTGTGAGTGTGTGTGTGTGCGCGTGCAGAGAGGAGGATGTGTGTGTGTGTGTGTGTGCCTGGCGGCATGGAGCGCTAATGGATCGGAGAGTGTAAATGTATTGTAAAGTGTATATACAGAAGAAAGACTTCAGATGAAAAGGAATGAATATGAGCATGCAGGTTATCCAGACTAGAGGAGGCAGATGAGTGTGTAAGTGTGTGTGTTATTATGGCAGGGGGGGTTGGGACCACTGAGCAAGGATTTCGGAAGCATGATCAACACCAGTATAGTGGGAACTGGTTGTTCACGGGCCAAAAAATAGGTCAGTGGAACACGAAACACGCCGACGTCAACCCAAAACTACATGTCCGGTGTCCTGACTCAAACTCTCCTTGACCTCTTACCTTCGAAAACACACGTTTCTGACTTCGCCATTTCTTGGAAAAACTGACTGACTTCAAATAACCAAACAAGTCAAAATATTATTTGCTTTCCACTGCAGCTCAGGAATGGGAAAAACCAGGTTCCAGCATCTTAACAGCCTCTTTTTAATTGACATTCCTCGCTTTAGAACTTTGTCTGGCTAACTTAATTTCCCTCCATAATAGAAATATATGATAATGCCACAACTTAATTCTCCTGGAATGAAAACATCTCTCTCTCTCTCTCTATCTCTACATGAGACGCTCACACAGAGAGTTGGCTGACTATAAATAAAGCCCTTTGCAGCTCGACTCGCTTGCAAAAGAAAAGGAAGTTCACAAAAAGCACAGACAAAACCCCAGCATGCTTTTATCCTCTTACCTTTCATAGCTGAAATCACAAAATACATCATTAAGCTCGGCGGTCCATAGGCGAGCGGGTCTTGCGAGTGCTAGCACGAGGAGTGCACTGCTGTTTCAGCAGCAGCTGGCCAGCATAGCTCTGCCGCTCAGCTGCGCTCGCATGACCACACCACAATCCATGTGACTCTGACATCAGCGCTCCCGAGCTGCCGGGGCCCGCCCCTGGGTTGGGATTGGCAGAGGAGAGGCCAATCAGAGGGAAAGGGGGCTGGGTCTTTTTCTACAGAATGCAATGGCTGGCTGTGACCGGAGCCGATGGGATGGGGTGAAGGCTGTCACTGTCTCTTTATCGCCAACAAGAGAAAGTCATAACAGAAGCACAACACCAAACACGTTTTTTTTTTTTTTCCCCCAGCTTTTAATCGTGACGGTAGAACAATTGCAAGAATGTTTAGTGTGATGCAAAAAAAAAAAGAAAAAAAAAAGTAGTGGCATAATATATAATTGATTAAGTAGCCTATTATGATATTGTTATGATTGTTATATATTAAAAAAGCTTCAGTTAAATTAAATACACATGGCATGACCAACCTTGGACCGCTTTGTACAGTATGGTAATTAAAGCAATAATTAAACGTTATTATAACATGATTATATTTAATGAGTGACGAAAGACGAAAAAACATCATTGAGTAAAACAGTGACATTATTCAAAAAAAATTTTTTTTAACTTTGTAGCTGAATGAACGATAGATAGATAGATAGATAGATAGATAGATAGATAGATAGATAGATAGATAGATAGATAGATAGATAGATAGATAGATAGATAGATAGATAGATAGATAGATAGATAGATAGATAGATAGATAGATAGATAGATAGATTTAATGAAAACTACATTTTAAAATCTAGATGAACGTTCACGGTGTTAACATTGCATTTTTCCCTAAAAAAATAACTAGTAGACTGTACCATTGTGTGATTTAGAGGAAACCAATTTTTCACAGGGCCCTGGACATGTCCCCAACCGACAAGCGCCCTGCATTCCCTGTATGTCAATATATATGTGTATAATCATGCCAATAAATTTGCAGAACAAAACAGGAGGGGTAGAAAAAGGCAAGAGTAAAAAAGTGTCATGTTTTTCGCTTGTCTTGGCGCTGTGGCGGCAGTCTCTCGCTTCCTGTGTGCTAATATTAGAGGGGAAGATCAGGCTGCAAGCAACTCCAGATGTTTTCAGAGAGAGAGAGAGAGAGAGAGAGTGTTACTGGCCGGTTCTCTGACCTCCCTCCAGGAGGCTGGTTTCATCTTTTCCTCTCTCAGTGCTCGGTGTCCTGCCTGCTGAGAGAGGTGCTCACACTGGCTGCCCTGGCAGCTGAGCTCCAGAAGATAGCAGGAGAGAGAAGAAGAGAGAGACTCATCCTGATCCTTCCACCACACAGTGACTGTCTGATGAGTTTCACTATCTCACCATCCTTTTCATTTTCTCTCTCCATCGCTCCGTCGGAGACCCCCTCCCCCTCGTGAGCTCTCTCTTTCTCTCTCTCTCTCTCTCTCTCTCTCTCTCTCTCTCTCTCTCTCTCTCTCTCTCTCTAATAATCTGCTCAGGCTTCGTAGCAGCTGGCTGATCATGATTCTGGTCTTAGAGAGAGCTGGCTCCGGCCACAAACCAAACCCAGCTCTATTTTGAGCCCCTGCTCTTCTCATCTCCACCCTGGACTAACGTGAATCTGAGAGAGCAATACTTCTGAGCATAAAAAAAGAGGGTGAAAGCATCTTATAATATAACATTGAACTGTTTTTATTATTATTATTATTAATGGATGCTATTGTTGATGTAATGTAAATAATAATTAGGTAATTAATTAATATGCCCTCTAAAAAAATGTAAAAAAAACCAAAAACATTATTGAGCAAATGTTTTTTTTTTTTTTTTCCTTATTTTAGATAAGGTTTTTTCCCTGTGTAATTATAATTTAAATAAATTAAATAATGGCTTCATGAATTATCAAATCACACACACACATTGGGTTTCCATGTTTTATAGGGACTTTCTATGGACATAATGATTTTATACTACACAAGCTGTGTATTCTAACCCCTTTCAGTATCACATAAAGCTTTCTGCATTTTAAAATAATCAAAAAAAAAAAAAATTTTCAGGTATTGCCATCCATGTGAACATTTTTGTCCTCTACTGTTAAGCTGTGATAGCAATGGTATTTTAATGGAAAGTATTTGTGTACTGTATATGAAACTATATATGAAGAGTTCAGATGCAAAAGCCTCTAAATGCCATTTGAAATTTTCTTCTAGAATGGTCATTTTTGTCAAGCTTGTATATTTAAGTTCAGTAATTTCACTTAAATGGCAATTAATAGGTAATCTTCATTGCTATTTAAGTGAAATTACTGAACTTAAATATACAAGCTTGATAAAAATGATCATTTTAGAAGAAAATTTCAAATGGCATTTAGAGGCTTTTGCATCTGAGCTCTCCATATGTTTGTGTGATAGGCTGAGGGTAAAATCACTGTTTACCTGAATGGCTGTGTTTGCTATGTTCATTTATCACTAAGTGAGAAGGAGTAACTGCCGTGAATCCCCTGAATAAAAAAAAAAAAAAATGCAAATACACACTCCACACCTGATGCTATAAATCTCACAAATTACCGTCTGATCACGACCTCTTGTGTGATCCATTAGAGGCAGCGAAAATAAATTAACTCATGTTATGTCAACACTAATCCGTCAACGGTCTCCGCTTAATAAGCAAAATATAATTTCCCCTCCATGATTATCAAATGAGGTGTATCATAGCTGAAAATTAGCCACGTCGAAAGTTGCATTAGCCGCCGTGGAGGTAGTTTAGCTCGTGTCACGCTGTGCTGTTAGCATTAGTGTTAGCGGTGGGCCTCTATCAAGCTACTGTGTTTTCTGACCGTGTGGTACTCGCGCTCTTTTGGATGAGTCAGTCCAACTGCAGCTTGTGGTAAGGTTAAACTGCTCTGCTCTGCTGAGATACTTGCGGTCGGTAGGTAAACAACAGTACTGTGGTTAGAGCAGACTGCTGAGTGAAAGCGTTTCAGAGCAGCGTGCCTCTGGGCAGTGCAGTTTCAGGTGAACACGTGTGTACGTGGAGTGGAAAAAAGGCTACATGTGCACTCGCATGCTAAAAACCTACACAGCACGTTTTCTTCTTCCTAACCCTTTAGATCTCAGTACGATAACCCAAGATTAGACTTCAAATGTGTTATCATTAATGGTGAAAAAAGACGTCTGTGGCTTTGAGAGTCACAAAGTGGAACATTTGTCGTACGTGCGATTGTTTGCAGTTGTGATTGTTTGCATCTAGCTCATACAACTTCTCAACTTTGCATGTACAGTATCACATATAACCACTATGCCACCTATTAATGATAATTTACTCACCCCCATGTCATCCAAGATGTCCATGTCTTTCTTTCTGGCTTTAAACGTCATCAGACGATGAATAAGGGTCTTTTCTAGCGAAACGATCGGTCATTTTAAAAATAAATAAAAAAGTTTAAGTTTTATAAGCTCGCCTTGCTCTGTTCTGTGATGAGCGTTCGTGACTCTCCCGTTCATCAAAATGAACAAATCTTTTTTCAAATCATGACTCGAAGCGTCCTAAGACCCTTATTCATCATCTGGTGTCGTTTAAAGCCTTTGAAGCTGCACTGAAACTCTCATTTGGACCGTTCGGTTCCCAATGAAGTTTATTATATGGAGAAAATCCTGGGATGTTCTCATCAAAAACCTTAATTTCTTTTCGACTGAAGAACGAAAGACGTGGACATCTTGGATGAAATGGGGGTGAGTAAATTATCAGCAACATTTTTTTAAAAGTGAACTACTCCTTTAATAGCCGATCAGACAGTAAAACTGATATACAAAGCATTACTCTCCACAACATACTAGGCATTTGAACCAGTGAGGCATGTCAAATCACACTCTGTAATTTCCTAGTATGTTCGCAACCAGTCACTGGAGAGACGTCGGCATCTGCAAGGCGTCAAAAATCAAACTGTGAAGAACTGCAACAATCAACGGAGGAATTAAGTGGTGTTAATGACAACAGCTGCCACCAGACAGGCCTCGTCTTCTCCGCTCACTGCCCTGGAATGCATTTCTCTCTCACTTTCAAACCTGGCTTTCCCAAACTCAGAACCAAGGACTATGGAGTTTGATGGAAGTCTCAGAAGACGCCACCTATTTTAAGGCAATGAATTGATTAAATTGGTTTGCTCAATCACATACTAGCCCAACCCAGTGACCGTGAATTGCCAAGTAGGACACGTTCCTTGATCGGCATCCTTAATGGTCCCGATACAACCCTCTAATCAACCGATCAGATAATAGGGATAGGGATAAGGGTTAGGACTCAAGGGCTTGAACAATGTTTCCTATTTCCTATTATATTTGGGAAAGGGTTAGGAAAGATACGTTCAAGAGGAAATTCAAGAAAAAATTGTTGATCCAGGAGCACGTTTTACTTTACTTTAGTTCAGCAGCCATATCACCCTGTAGCCCAAGACTGCTTGCCTACTGAAGCTAAGCAGGGCTGCGCCTGGTTAGTACCTGGATGGACCTTCTGAGAAAACCAGGTTGCTGCTGGAAGAGGTGTTAGTGAGGCCATCAGGGGGTCTGTGTGGGTCCTAACGCCCCAGTATAGTAATGGGGAAACTATATTGCCAAAGAGCACCGTCCTTCGGATGAGACGTCAAACCGAGGCCCTGACCCTCTGTGGTCTTTCGAAAGAGTAGGGGTGTAACCACGGCATCCTGGCCAAATTTGCCCAGTGGCCTGTAGATCCTGGCCTCCTACTCATCCCCATATATAGATATACCAATTGGCTTCATCGCTGTCTCCTCTCCACCAGTAAGCTGCGGGCGTTCTGGCACAATATGGCTGCCCTCTGATCATCTAGTGGTGGTTGAGAAGATTCCCCCTTCTATGTAAATCGCTTTGAGTGCCGAGAAAAGCCAAATGAATCAAACCCTAAAAGCGGTCGCCTCGATTTTCCAACATGTTTTGTTGATCCTGGAACAACATTCCTGTCCAAAAGCATAGTCCCACCACTAAACTTAACCATAACCATCACATACACCTGAAATAAAAGGGAAACCATTGGGGAATAAGAACGGCGCCCCAAAGCCTGGTTTAAGGTCTAAACTTGACATCCACTGATAACTTATCCCTCAAATCTGATTGGTTGTTTGGAATGTTGTTCCAGGATTATGTACAAATTGGCGAAACCACAATAACCCCCTAGAACAGGGCAAAGATTGGTTGACAAGAATATTGTCCCAAGAACAACAACAGATCTTGATCCAGGAGCATGGCTCTTTTGTATATCACATGAAACATAATATGAGGTGAATGAGCACAGGAAAGTGTCCAACCTTTGTTTACACCACGTTTCATGTGCCATTTTGCCTCAAGCATTGGTAAAATACAATCTGGTTCTTCATAAAACATAAGTAAAGAACCCTAACCCAACAAGGCGATTTTCTAACCAACTTATATCCATTATTGGCCCACCGAGGGAGGGTGTATCTCTACCACAGTACAGCAAGGGCCAAAGGTGGACTCTGTCAATCTTCCCCTGCCTCTCTTCATAATCACAGCAGCCCTAGTCAAGTGTCTGGCTCTCCACCTCCTGATTAATTCAAGCAAATGTATTTATTGTAAACAACCCCTGTGGGATGGAATTCAATTGAGAGGGGACGCAGAGCATCCACTGGTGCCCCCGAGGAGCCAGGCGGAGGACTGCAGCCGATAATGGGCTCATTAGCAGTCTGTCAGTAGCATCCCACGCACGGGCAGAACAGCAGCTGATCCTCTATCCTCTTTAACTCTTGCCTCTCCTCAACACCGAAACCACAGCTCCATGGAGAGAAGGAGTTTGCTTTAATGGAACACGTAGCATGTAATCCAAGACAAGATGAGGTCTAAATGGCCCTCATATAAGTGTGAGCGATTCATAAGTACATTATTTGAAAGAATAATGTAGATGGTGCTGTAAAATGTAGGAATTTAAACAGCCTCATAGAGGGGTTTATCATGCTAACAGTAACTCTTAACAACAAACTAAAACACTCCACTAAAAAAGCTGAAGCTTAGCAAGCTTTGACCTCAACCTCACCAAACAACTAGCTGGTTTTAGGACAACTGCCACATCTCCTAATTATTTCACACTGAATATTTTGTTTTATTCTGAAGTTAAATGTCATTTCTTTCAGCACCCAGTCAAGCCACGCAATTTTGTCACAAGTAGCTATAACTTACAATATGTTTCTCAGCATCCAAAACCACATCCTTGCATAATATACACAGTAATCGGTGTGCTACAGTCACCTACTCTTAGTTTCAAGGTTTATTAAATGTTTCGCTAAACGCAGAGTGAAAGTGAAGAGGATGGTGCTCTCACAGAGACAGATGCCACGTACAGTACATGACAAGCGATTTCTTCTAGAGCTCACAGGAAGGAACTAATATCAATCTATCAACAGCATACATCAAACAATATGATCACCAGATAGAGGCCAAAGCTACTGCTTTATCTGGATTAAGCCAAGAGTTTCTGTTACAGACCATCCTGATGGGAGTAACAGAAGATATATCACAAAAGTGGCGCTTTCTTTCAGTAATGCTGAAAGTGACAAGTCAGCCAGTTCAGAGTCAGACCATTACTAAATTAACAAGTATGCACACCAACAACCTCAATATGGATCAGTTTAATATATATCTATATGCCGAAGAGTGCGAGAGCACAATATCAAACCGTAAGCGCACGAGCCCATATAAAACAATCATAAACCAATTTAGAGCCATTCCAGGCAATTTCCTGTGGCTTCCATCTGAGAAGAGGACTTCAATAAATCACTCCGACAACAAGGGGGATATCTATTTCCAGGATAAATAGACAAGACTATTGGGTTTCTTTTCGTTGAAAGAGAGGGAGATGTTACACGGGGAGTTCACACACACACACACACGCACACTGAAAGGATTTAGAGAATTAGTGTGTTTTTGAGTTCATTTTCCAAAATTTTAGTACTGATTTAATAATCTGGAAATGTTAGTTGGTGATATTTGAGATGTTTGATCAGAGGACTTGCTTAACCACCACAAAAAACGTTCATCATTAAAAACCAATCTCTGTAATCAGCATTGGATTGTTCAACTTTCGACCACTAACTCCGAACGAATGTCACATTTGAATCTCACAGAAGACGAAGAAAGGGGGTTATAAGACCAAAATGGATCCCCTCATCAAGACCCAGACAAAAAGTGTTCCCAATAGGATCGAACAAAACAAAAAAAAATGGGCTAATTTCTTCGTTAGTGTGCGATATAATGACACTATGCTCCAAAGAATGACTCAGCCTCAGTTTGGGAAGCAATTATTGAAAATGGGCCAATGTGATTGGTTTCATTGCACATTTTGGATACCACTTTGGGGAAATGGCTTAAAATAAAATATTGCCAAATACCCACTTTTTACTGGAACATGTATGAAATATTCAAACTTAACTCTTTCCCTGCCAATGACGGAAATTTCCGGCCTTCACTATCATAGGGGGCGCTATGACGCATCTTCTTAAAGAGTTGTGAATCTTCTGATCAAAAGACATGTGAAGAAGAAGCAGAAACAAGCGACATCAAATGTAAGCAGAAGCATATATGTAAAATAACGCAATCACCAAAATGAAATGTCGACCCAGCAAGAGCTATGGGACTGGGAAGCATTAGGTGTGTTGATGGACTTGATATACTCTATCTATGTTTTGATCATCGTTCTCAATCCGATCCAGACGTAGTCTGCGATTTTCTCAGCTGTTTTCTCAAAATGTTACTTTCTTATGGGTTTTTCTTGTAAAACAGAGGGTCTGTTCTTTATTTTGATATATTGCACAACAAAATATTCTCGGGGACATGTAACTTTTGTGAAAATGATCAAAAATGCTGGCGATGGCTGGTGGAGAAAGAGTTTTTCAGGTTTCATATTTAAAAAAAAAAATGTAGGCCATTGTTGAAACTCTTTATAGGGCTTTTATTTTCTGACTGAGAAACATTTCACAAAAACATTTACAAAATCATCAAAATGTAATTGTGCTGTAAGCAAAGATTAATAATCAACAAAATAAGAGGAGCCAAGTCACCAGACACTGTCTAGAGCAAATACAAACAGACTTGCCAAGAACAAAGCGTGGAGACCAGAGACAGAAAGCTATGTTTGACATGTTACTCAAACAAATCTCCAATCCTCCTCTACACTGAGTGTGTTTACTTCAAATTAAATTTGAACCCTTCCAGGTATTAATAATATGGAGACGTTTGGCAGTAAACAATTTGATAAGCATTAAACTCCCCTTGTGCTCAGTCTAATTGAAAACATCAGATGGCCCCAAGCGGCTGTTTGCTTGCAGTTGCCGTCGATGTTGTCGCTGCTCGGTTAGTTTTAATGGAGCAGAGATGTCAAACCAATTTCTTTGTCTTTGGGCATTTTCTCGTGGTGCAGAAAGAGACAAACAAATAAATGTGTTTATGAGATTAATTTGAGAGCGGTAGAGAGAGGCAGTCAAGGTGAGCTGCGAATCGCTAATAGCAAGGACGACAAAAACGACACACACAAAAAAAATGCTCAGAGGACCGAGGTGAAAATACTTCAAAAATGTGAATAAGTGCCTCAGGTGTGGGATCCTATTTAAGATTGTATCAACTGATAGATTAAACCGACTGGAGAATTTGTGCTTCACTACGGTGAATGTGTATCGCCTCAGAGCTTAAGAAAGGAGAATAAAAAAAATTGAGGAGTTCTGTCTTCAAAAATATGCGAAGATCTCATCCAAGTCTTTGGAAAGAGAGTTTGAGAGAAGGAGACAAGGAGGAGGAGGGGACATAACACCATGTACTGGGATCTGAACCGGGGCCAGGAAGAGATGTTCAGCATCCTAATGATCTCTTTCTTCCTCCCCGTGAAGCTGCTCGAAATTCCCTTTCCCCGAAAAAAAAAGAAGAAGGAAGCGGAGGTGATTGGGAGGGGATCCTCGTCTGCGTCTCCACAGGAAGTAGGGCAGGTGATTTTGGGTGTGATAATTACGGTCATAACTAGGCATGAGGGATAGGTAATGGCCCTTCTTATCCTTCATGTGGAGCGTCGGCGGTCGCGGCGACTGTCGCGGGCAAAAAGCATGATTATGTTGTTCTTTGCGCGCTACTATGACTGCTGTACGAGCCCCGAAGACAGCTGGAAAGGGCAGCGGGGGAGCGTGGCCTTTGAGGGGGAAGTTAACGAATGAACTTCATTATTGAGGAGCATACCGGGGAGACCCCCTGGAGCGGGTGATGTATTACCCCGTGTCAAGAAAACATGCAACGCCCTCCCCCAACACACACTACATCCTCAATGCCAAACGATTACATCAAATCTAAAAGAAGGGATAGGTCACCAGAAAGTTTACTTAAGATCGCATGAAACGTAAACTGAGTAACAGAGGGTAAAGGCATTCAAACACACACACAAAACTGAAAATACTAGGGATGTAAACAAGTTTTGTGACAAAAAAATAAGAATGATGCATGAAATTGGCAGCTGTACAAAAAAAAAAAAATTCTGAAAAAAATAGAGTAAATGTTGAAACAAACAAAAAAACAACAGTTTAGTTTAATGGAAATGAAAAATAATAAACAACTTTGTAAAATGGAGTCGAGTAAAGACTTTTACTTTAGGAGGTCATGTGAAAAATAAAAGAATGACACAAGAAAATGGCAAATGCAAAATACACTAAATAAATAAACAAATAAATCCATAAAAAACAATTTTGAAAGCAGAAAGGAGTCAAAAATATTAAGTAATGCAAACAGAGCAACAGTGACTGTAAAAAACGTGAGTAACATTTACTTAATTTTTTCAAAATTAAGTAAATTTCACACATAGAAATATACTAAGTTAAGTGAAAGTAACATAGGAAATTAAGTCATTTTTATTTAGCTAATTAAAGGTTAAGTAATCTACTTATCTATCCATTCTATTTAATTTAATTTTTCTTTGTATAACGTTTCATTCCAACGATATAACATTGAATTAGACCACACTTTTTAAGTATATGATTTACTCAGAAATGTTTAAGTAATCAATACTTGTAATGTGTGTTATCACATCTACATATTTGATATAGAATGTGTGAACGCAGACCCCAATACTTGGTAGACAATACACAATGATGGTAACATTTGATAGATCGTTTTTGTGTTCGAATGAGTCATTTTAAGTAGAAAATGAACTCCAAATGTCACAAAATGGCACATTACTAATCAACAAAAGCAAGGATAAAAAAGCGTAAATACACATGGAAAACAGTCAAAAATAAACCTCATTAATTATTCATGGCCCAGAGCATGATGGGAACACCAGTATCAGAAAAGTTAATACTACAGAAAAAAACAATGTTATTTACTTGAAAAAAGTAAATTCTATAGTAGTACTCAATTCAATCGTGTAGAAATGAAAGCGTAAATATCAACATTATAAAATTAAGTAAAATTACTCAACTTTTCTGATACTGGTGACTGCATTCCATGTGTATTTACACTATTTTATCATTGCTTTTGTTGTTAGGATTAGAAACTTGACATTTTGTGACATTTGAAGTTCATTTTCTAATCACATTCAACACACATTCAAACACAAAAACGATCTATCAAATGTTACCACCATTGTGTATTACCAAGTATTGAGGTCTGCATGCGTTCACATACAATTTCAAAAATGAAGATACGGTGACGTGACACACTATATGTACTGATTACTTCAACATTTCTAAATAAAAGTAAATCATATTAATAAGTGTCTAATTCAATGTTATTATTTAAATAGATTAATTAAATAGAATAGATATTGCTTAACCTTTAATTAGCTGAATAAAAATGACTTGATTTCTTATGTTACTTTCACTTAACTTAGTTAAGTATAGTTTACTTAATTCTATGTGTAAAATTTACTTAAAAAAATATCAGTGCAAAAACTTGCCTTAAAAAAATTAAGTAAATTTTACTCAGTTTTTAACAGTGTATACAATAAAAACAAATTGAAAAAAAAATATCTGAAAAACATTTAAAAGAGCACTGCATAAAAAAGTGCTGTTCAGAATGAAAAAAAAAAGAGCAAACAAAATTGTTTACTTGAAATGGCCTGTGAAGAAAAAAAAGAAAAAAAAAGACCAACGTGAGAAAACGGCAGCTGAATATACTAGGCCAAAAAATAAAGTAATTAAAAGTAAATACTACTAATATTACTTGAGATAAAAACAGTTACATAGAAAAATAAGATATTTAAATAGAAATTTAGGGAAAAACAAAATAACTCCATTTGCATATACATGTTGTTGTTGTTGCTTAGTTATCTGATGTGTGAAAGTACTTTCCAAGCTATAAGGTCAAATTGGTTTTTAACCACAATAACTGACACGCAATAACTCTTCTCAATCATTTTTAAGTCGGAGGTGCGTCACATTACCACATCGCTCTATCATAGAGGAGCAGACCGCAGAGAACCTCCACCTCTCAGAGTACAAATTCAGCTCATTTATTAGGATTTACATTGTCCTATACATATATTCCCCCAAGATACCGTAACTGTGGGACAGGCTTCTCTCCTCGAGATTGAGGAAGTTCTTGAGGCTACGATACTCCTTGAATTTGGCCCTTTCGGTAGGCCCAAAACAACAGTCGTTTTCTTTCGGCTCATTTTTAAGCTTCTGGTCAGAGGGCTCTCAGCTTTTCTCTTCACTGTTGACTTATGAGTTAGCCAGGGATGTTTGGGAGCTATTTATCACGGGCCTGGCTCGTCCTGCACCCTCACACATTAGTAATGTTCTCCACCGAGGAGTAGGCCTGTCACAGCTCTCTTCCCCCGGAACCTTTGAACAAGGTAGGTCACGTCGAGGCCTCGTGGATGCCCCACTTTTAGTCTTTCACGGCACCTTTAAATTTGCCCAGGCCCGGTGCGGACAGAGACGTCCTAGGGGCATCGTGGATACCGAATGATGCTCTTGCGACTTGAAATGGAAGAAGCGACAGATCTTTTCTTCCATATTGTGACGTACAACTGAATGTAGTGGATTACAACGCATTCTCACCCCAAGGCGTCACCTTTGACCATGCTTCAATATTTGACGTTTTAGGCGCCCTTTAGCGTCACTTACATGACGCGATCCTACGGCGTCATCTAACTGACGCTAAAGGAAAGTGTCAGTTAGAGGACGCGGTTAGGTTTAGGTGTGGGGTGGGGGTAGGGTACACGCGATCCTAGGGCGTCATCTAACTGACGCTAAAGGGCGCCTAAAGCGTCAGATATTGAAGCATGTCCAAATGCTTCCCAAGGCGTCAGTTAAGTGACGCCTTGGGGGTGAAAATGGGCTGTGGATTATCGAAAAAGCAAAAACGCAGGGCGTTGCTTCAATCTCTCGATTGTTGTTTGGATGTTGAGATGTGGGTGTGGCTATCAAAAGATGAACGAGAGCTTGAAGGGGTGGGGTTTAACCCAACTAAATGATTGGAGAAGTACCGCATCACCAGAAAGACGTCTGTCATTTTTACCGGAAGGTTCATTAATTAAATTTTGGTTAAACATTTAGGTCAAAAAATGGTCGAAAGCTTTACAATACAGTTTAATTAGCTAACAGAATATGGATTAGCTAACAATGAGCAATAGATTGTTTTGGACAGGATTATGAATCTTTATTAATTGGTAGTTAATACAATTACAACTGTTCACTGTTAGTTAAAGGATTAGTTCACTTTTGAATAAACTTTTGCTGATAATTTACTCACCCCCATGTCATCCAAGATGTCCATGTCTTTCTTTCCTCAGTCGAAAAGAAATTAAGGTTTTTGATGAAAACATTCCAGGATTTTTCTCCTTATAATGGACTTCAATGGGAACCAGGTCCAACCGAGGTCCAAACGACAGTTATAACAGTTTCAGATGCAGCTTCAAATGTCTTTAAACGACACCAGACGATGAATAAGGGTCTTATCATGCGAAACGATCGGTTATTTCAAAGCTTATTCCAAAAATGTAACTTTTCTAAGGACAAATGCTAGCCTTATAATATATTGTGAGGCGCGTTTGCAACGTCAGGTAATACGTAATTACGTTCAAAAGGTCACGGGCGACGTAGCCGGAAGTACAGAATCAAAATCCTCCGACATCGTTGTTTTACCTTTTAATTCCTTTTTTGTAAACGGCGTTTGAGTTAGATTTCACGTTCAACCTATGCGTTCAACTTGTAAACACTCTGACTCTGTACTTCTGGCTACGTCGCCCGTGACCTTTTGAACGTAATTACGTATTACGTGACGTTACAAACGCGCCTCACAGAATGGAGAAAGGATAGCATTTGTCCTTAGAAAAGTTACATTTTTGGAATACGCTTTGAAATAACCGATCATTTCGCATGATAAGACCCTTATTCATCGTTTGGTGTCGTTTAAAGACATTTGAAGCTGCATCTGTAACTGTTATTAACTGTCGTTTGGACCTCGGTTGGACCTGGTTCCCATGGAAGTCCATTATAAGGAGAAAAATCCTGGAATGTTTTCATCAAAAACCTTCATTTCTTTTCGACTGATGACATGGGGGTGAGTAAATTATCAGCAAAAGTTTTCTCAAAAGTGAACTAATCCTTTAAGGTTAGCAGATCCATTAAATAATAAAAATGGTCCAAGTTTCACTAAGTAACTTTGCAACTACACTAGATTATTAGTAGACAGTCTGCTTGATTTAGATGGTTCAACAGCCATTCTACTAACTATAAGTAACTTTGCAAGTACATGCCAACTTATTCTACTAACCCTAACACCTAACCCTCACCATAACATAACCATGCAAAGTTACTTATAGTAATGTATAAAGTAGACTGTCGAAACAAAGTGTAACCTTAATAAATGCTTTGGTAAACTAATGTTAACAAATGGAACCGTATGTTACCAAACATTATATATTAAAATGATACGAAGCACAATGGATTTTTTTTTTCATAATAAAATCAATAACATGCATTTAGAAAATAAATAGGGTGGATTTTCATTTCATGCTGACATTCAAGCAATGCATTTCATTACGTGCATGACGCAGGAGTCGAACTTGAAATCTTGCCGCTTCTAGCGCAATACCTATTGAGCTGCAGAAACTGAAAGACATCTCCTATAATTAGCAAACAAAGCGGCAACCTCACTGGATGAACAAAAAAAAAATAAAAATAAAAATCTCACAGACCACTCTTAAGACCACTTCTTATGTCTCTTCCAGTTTTCAGATTTGTCATTTTATTTTCTGTTTAGACGACAAATGCTGTTTGAAACCAAAACACAGGATTAAGGGATAAAGTTGCTGTGCGTCGACCTTGATTCAGTAATCCAGTACATTATTGGGTAAATGTACATTTGTCTCAAGAACACAACTCCTAGAGGAGTGTAATCTCTCTCTGGTACGACAGCTTCTTAACGCAACCCAAAATGTGATGAGCGCCTCTTTCTGCAAATCAATCTAACTTAAAATTCCTCCTGAGCTATTTGTAATCTGCGAGGCTGAGAAATGTAATATTAAAGGTCCTGTTCGCCCAAAAATGAAACGTTAACTTCTAGTCTTCTGTGAAACAGAAAAGGAGATATTTAGCAGAACGTCCTGGCTGCTCTTTTCCATAACATGAAAGTAAACATGCAATGTTAAGCTCCAAAAATCACATTAAAAGCACCATAATGACAGTCTGAACTACATGTATTTATATTTCAAGTTTTCTGAATTCATGCCGAATGAATTTGTGTGAGAAACCAAGCAAAATGGCGACGAGATATGCAAGCTACAGTGGAGTGGAGGATGATAGAATTGTCTATTTTGTTTGTAATGTCCCTTTAATTACAATTAATTTTCGAGAAATATTCCCTTTAAAGGGTTCTTGAGTTTAATGTCAATCCGTACTGTTTTTCTGTGTTCGTCTGCGGCGTATATAGCAGGATGCAACCGATTTGAATTATGCAAGCAAAAAAATTAAAGAGGCGAGTTCTTTAATGACCATGTGGTGAAAAATGAAGTTGATCTTTGGAGCGAGTCCACCACATCATTAAGGAGTCTGCCACTTAATCAGAATGGATACAAAGCCAGCAAGGTGCTAAGTGCGCAGGTGGAGTCGCACTGACAACCGCTGATACATTAAAACACCGTGAGAAAGAGGGAAGATGGTACTGAAAAGGTCTTGTTTTCCTTCCTCTGTATTAAAAGAATGGTTCACCCAAAAATGTACATTCTCTCGTCATTGCATACCTGTTTGACTTATTTCTTCTATAAAACACACAGATTGAATTATGTGCCGGCCATTGCTTTCCATGCAATCACAAATAATGATATCTGCATCTTTCAATCCTCAAAAAGGATGTATAAAAAGTATATGTCATGTACTCTGAAGTCATATATCAACTATCCATTTAACACAACTTCCATGAGGACCAAAAGATAAACACAGCTATAATCTCTCTGTTCTTCTGCAGTTATGAAGTGGTTTTCCAATGGTTTCTAAAGTATCTATAATTTGAAAGACTGATGTCTTTGAAAATCCCAGTCTTTTGCATGGTTTATTCAACAAAATTACAAGTGAATAATTTAGAAACAGAAGTTTTACAGGATAATTATAGTTCTCATTATTCCAGAGAGCATAATTGTCTCTCCACTTGTACAGTTATTGCCATTGTAACTCACATAATAAAGCTGGTTTGGGAAGAGGCATAATTCTTAAAGGGATACTCCACTTTTTTTGGAAATAGGCTTATTTTACCACTCCCCCCGAGTTAAACAGTTGGGTTTTCGAAAGCATTCAGCCGATGTTCTGATATTTAGAAGAATATCAGTAACCAGACAGTTTCTGGTCTCATTGACTTCCATAGTAGGAAAAAAAATATATACTATGGAAGTCATTGAGACCAGAAACTGTCTGGTTACTGATATTCTTCTACATATCAAAAAATCGGCTGAATGCTTTCAAAAACGATAAAACCCAACAGTTTAACTCTGGGGGAGTTGTAAAATGAGCCTATTTCCAAAAAAAAAAGTGGAGTATCCCTTTAAAGTTCAGCATAATATCCTTATTACCACAGTTACTCAATGTTTGGGATCGTACGAGTCTCTTACGCTCACCAAGACGGTTTATTTGAAACAGAAATCTTTTGTAACCTTATAAATATCTTTACTCTCACTTTTGATCAATTGAACGCATCCTTGCTGAATAAAAAGATTGTTTCAAATATAAATCAAATATTGATCAGAATAAGCTGCGATGTGGACCAGGTCTTACACCATTTAGTCAAAGCTCTGGCTGTGGGAAACTACACTAGGTGTGTGTGTGTGTGTGCATGGATGTGTCTGCTTGCACGCACCAGACCGTAGAGGAAGCTAATGATGGCACAAGGACATTTCATCAGCACCATCTTAAACATCAGCAGTCAGCCTCCATCAGTGGCGTTCATATCTGCCGGAGCCAGATGACCTCCGTTTCTGTCCTGCCCCATGAATCAAAGCCCTCATTTCATGCTGACATGCTGCACTTGTCGGCCACTGGACGGAAAAGTGATGAGACATGGAGAAAGTGGGGAGTGACAGATAACCCGCTTTAGCTTGTACAAGGCCATACCACTTCACCGAATGGCAAGGCGGGTGCACCATGGTGCCGCCCAAACGCCACGTGCCCTGTCCACTGTCTGCAAAGTTGTAATCCACCTTAGCAGATGGAGCTCTGTATACAATCCACAACAACAAACACGCATTGTGTGCATGACACACGTCACTCGCCGTTGTTTTTCTAGGTTGACATCTCTTCACAACAAGGTCTTTCAGGTTCAGAGAGACTCACAAAGGGACAGCATGGCTGGAGAAGAGCTGACGAAGCTAAGGACGACACAAAGCATGCCCACCACAGAGGGGAAGAGACAGATTATGTGACTACAAAGAAACTGAAGGGGGCCCAGTAGCCATCCTTGAGTAACCCCAACTGTAACAACCCCACGCCAGACCACAGCCTGGTCAAAAAGGACACAAAAGCAATCATCATAGCAAACCTCTCTCATTTAGAGAGCTTCAGCCAAAGAAGGTGATGGAAGAGCTTCAATTTATACAATTTATGCAAAAAAAGAGCACCCATTCACTAAGTTCCAATTGCAATTCGGCAAAATGGCCGACCATAATGGTTTTGCTGAAAAATGAGGAGCTGTCATTTTGTGTGGATGGAAGAAAAAGTATCGAGGGAGAGAGAAGAAAAGGATAAAAATCATGCTGTCCTGGTTTACGACAAATAGATGTCTCTATTGATTTCCTTTTTACTGAAGCGGCCCATCCTTCCCTGTTGTGAATATACTGACCCATTTCTGATAAAAAAAAAAAAATGGCAGGCTATTATGGATTAAGGCAAAGTGTCCAAAAAAGAAAATATTCTTTCCATGGCACAAACAAACGGGGAAAAAAGATGAAACATAATCTATTGTTAAAATTGGAGAGTGTCAATTTGAGCACGCTTGCCTTTTTTTTCTGCCGAGTGTCTCTTGTTGTTTGAGGACGGAAAACTTTAGGTTTCGGAGGCATGCTGAGAGTGAAATCGCTTTGTCAGAAACCGCACTCCTGGGACGCTCTGTCCATTCAAAACAGTCTTGTGTTCACTTCATTTACCAAGCACTTAGCCAACTGGCGTGACAAAAAAAATATACACCGTGGCATGCTGTGACCATCACTTCTCTTGATAGAAGCCATATAACAAATCTCTTCCATATGTCAGTCTTTACAAAACAAGATGTTGAAGGTCACGCCTTGGTGACTTGTTGCTTCTCGATCTCGTGTCACTCTTAAATCCTTTCAATACTTTCCAGCCCTTCATCTGGAGCACATAACCAATCTTGACGAAATCATCATATCAATTTTTCCTCAGAGAGGCTGTATGCCAAATCAAGACAAGAAGATTAAATGTATTTCAACAAATAGGCTCACCCATACAAGTCTCATTTACGTTTCAGCTCTGCAACAGAAATATGTCAGACCACTGCTGGGATGCATTATTGGCTGTTTACAGCATGATTATGTTTAAAGAGTATCTAAACACTTAACCAACTTTTTTTTAGTTAATGATCTGCAAGAATGGATCTTAATTAATACCAGTCTTTGATTCGAGTAACTTTTATGGCATTTGTTTATAAAGTGTTCTATTTCTACAATATACGTCTTAGTGCTGCCCTCTTCAGATTGAACGGTGGCTACTGCAGTTGAATTTTCCTATTGGATGTTTGCGGTGGTACGCGACACAGCGGTTGTTGGTGACGTAGGCAAGTTCCGTACAAAGAGATGCGTCTCAGGTGCACGCCCCCTTCCGCTGGGCTCTGCCCACTTTTCCAGCATTTTTCAAATATTGCCAGTGGGTGGAGTCAGGCTCTGACCAGGGGTTTAGTTACCCTTTAATAAATCCCTACAGCGTTAGATTATCCATAGGCGGCTCTCGTCCAAGTTCCGGCAAACGACCTCTCTACGATGACAACTTAGAAATAACGATTCATGAAATGCCACGAAACATCGAAGAAAAGGAAGTTGTGAAATCCAGGTTTATCGAAACACTAATATACAGTATAATATAATATAAAACGCACATTTACGTGTCTGGTGGGTTAATAGCATAGCTGTACCTTATGCTGCAATGTTTCAAAATATCAACATCTGTGAGAGAGAAAAGCAGACATATGGATAAGTTTCACATTTGATGTTAAGGAACACAAGATCATTTGTGGAGCAACAATATCCGGGATAGTTGAAGGATACCAATTTAATCAATAGAGCATTTTTAAAAAATATTTAAGCACAAAAAAAGACTCTAAAGAGAGATAAATTCGGGATGGTTTAGTGTGTGCGCACATATGAAGTAGAGCCCGACCGATAAAGGATTTTGAAGGCCGATACCGATACAAATATTTTTGGGTTTTAAAATCCGATATATCGGCCGATATTTTATTTATTTATTTGTTTATTTTTTAAACTGGACATGATAGTCACACATTTTGTCATGCTTATTTGAGTTTAGAGAACTGATGGGGATGTTCTTTTAATTGTTATTCAAACAATGTATCGTGACCAACTCAACGAGTGTTGCCAACAGGAACGGTGTAGAGTGCCCTCTGGTGGACAAACTATACAACTCCAACACTTATGACATGGTTCAAGCGTGTTTCGTCCGTTTTTATTTTTTAAGTATTAATTTATCAGCCATTATAACTGCCGATACCGATAGTTTGGAAAATGCCTAATATCGGCCGATAAAATCGGTCTGCCGATATATCGGTAATATAATAGAAGTATGTCAACAGCAAAGAATTATACATATATATTTTTTGCGGCTCATTTGTTTTGATTTTTCCTACGTTTTTTTTTAAACATTGTTTTATTTTATATACTTTCTTTTTATGTACGAAATAAAGATTCCAAATTCAAAAATATCGGTCTGGCTCTAATATGAAGCGCGCACACGGAAAGTGGACAGCATGCGAGTGCTTAATTGCCGTGCTTAAAAATACAAATGCACACGAAAATATATCAAACTGCCCGTCTGGGTTATGTCTTTGTCTGGGTTATGTCTGGATTATGTCACATTGCAGTACAATCAACTTGTAAAAGTGCATGTATCATTATATGACCCCTTTAAATGAATAAAAGTTGGCATCAACTAATCATTCGAAGTAATCTTTATACATGCGAGGGACACAAGAGAAACCCGTATTGTAGAACGACCCATTCATATTTCGACGAGGTCGGCCATAATGTCTTAATCGTTTGATTGAGATTAGCATGGCTGCCTCTTTGTGCCTCTCTCAGCGCTGGAAGGGGCAGTAAACAAATGAACTGGCAAGGGTGAGGCCATGCTTCTCAATAAACACTGACACAGCCTGTCCTCGCTATGGAGACAGATAAGCCTTCTCTACAGCTCGCTCACTCAAATTCTCCCTCCTTTTTTCCAGACTTCATTCCAATCAATCTGTCTTTCCATCGTTCTGCCTTTCTTCACGTTTCCCACTCTCTTTCTCTCATTGGATCAATGCGTCCCCGTGGTCACGGCTAACCTGTACGGGACTCCACCACTACAGCTGTCGCTCTCTCTGTGCCGCCCTAAACAAGCAAATACTTCATTTGCTCAATACCTGTCATCCATGACTAACAACATCATGGCAGAACAATGCGTTAGGAGAGAATAATTCTCGATAGAATAACAAACCACGGCATAACACCGAGCCCATTTATCTTCTGCGCTTCATACCCGAAGCTTCTGACAACTTCAGAATATCACATAAATCTAGGCAGATTTCCATGTGCATGCTAGTAGATTGCATGTTTATTATTCGGTATTTGCCGGGAAATAAGACACACACACATATTTGAAGATCCCATGAATTCAAAAAAATGAAGCTTTTCGTCCATGCGGGCTAACTTTGACATTATCTGTGTGGTAATATACTCCTGAAACTAAAAATCTACAGCATGTTATCACTGTAATGCTTCTTTGAAACAATCTGTATATAGTAAAAAGCTCTATATAAATAAAGGTTACTTGACATGGACTTTTTTTCCTCTAGAAAAATGCGTTAAAAACAGGGATGACTTATCCTGCTCTCATGGGCGTGTCCAAATTTTTCTCCAATCAAATATCCTTTAGAAAGCCCTTTTCCCAGTACCACCTGACTCGCTAGCAATAACAAGTAGCAAATTATGGTTAATAACTGTGATTTGGAGGACCTTCGATATCATCGCATCTCAACATCCTTTTTTCAATTGGAAATAAGTGGACGCGTTAAAGAAAGAGACTGTAAGTACCTTTTAACTAAAGCATTTGAAGGTTGATTTCACAGTGTAAACAATGTGTCTCTGTGGTGTTTAAAAAGCATAGCAACACTGGCTCATCCAATGGCATGAGTTTGGGGCAGGGCTATTTGTTTGTTCAACCAATAGCAGATAAGGGGAGTGTTCAGGAAACCTGTTCAATCATTTTTGCAAATCTGGCACAGAAATCCCACACTTCAGCTTTAAACCTGATGTAGCCGGACATGCAAACATGCTGTTTAGCTGCAAAAGAGCTGCTATCTGTTACTAGATCCATGGCCTTAATCACTTTGCTGATCCGTTTTTTTTTTTTTTTCCCACAAGGTGCAGCGACTTGGTGAGACAGACGTTTTCTCTGGCCAGGGATCAGCCCTGTGATATGAGAGCAGACACACACACACACACACCAAAAGATTAAATCCTAGTCTACTGCCTGCAATCACCAGTGCATCTTAAAAGCATGTCGCGTCCTAGACATGTTACAACACATCACTCACTAGAGCAAAGACTGGACTCTACTAAAGTCCAAATATGAATCACATTCTCAGTGCGTAATTATATGGATGTGGGAATAATTAGCAATGTCAAGTCAGTGGCCGTTAACAATTTTCAGAAGTTTAGCAGTACCGCTGTTACAAACGTGAAATCACACTTTAAAATATGCGCTTTATTGAGGAGAGGTGATATATTACTTCTCTATGCAGCCAGATTTACAATTTTCAATCAAAACAATAAAACGAGTGAACAAATCTGTTGACTGACACTGAAAGAAGCAGGATATCAAAAACTTGAGGATGAACTCTTGTTACTTGGATAGTAACAAACCAAATCCTAGAAACCCACTGTAAAAAAAAAAAAAACAACAACAAAAAAAAACATTGTTTCAACTTAAAAAAGTAAGTAGTCGTGCTGCCTTAAAATTTTAAGTTTAGTCAACTTGAAATGTGAAATTGTAATAAGTGACAACTTGAATATTTGATTTGACTAAACTTTAAAATCAGAACAAACACTTACTTTAAGTTAAACAAAATTTTTTTTTACAGTGTACCCATAAAACCCCAAGAAACTGCATAGCCACATTTGAAAAAAACGCCATCTTAGCAAACCACAGAGTTCCTCACAGGAAAACACTAATATATTAAGTTAATTCCTGTCTGAAAAGCTTGAACAAAAGAAAACGAGTACTTTACTAAAAGTCCTATTGACCTTCCATAGGACAGTATTTTCTTTCTGTAATTTATTTCAATTCCTTGGAACACCCTGTTCTTAACAAGAGACATCCAAGTACTTAATTCCTGTCTGGTGTTGCTATTAAACAGCACTGTTTATCTAAGGAAAAGAGTCTGTTGCCAGAACGAACCACATGGCCTCTCAGTAGCACTATATAAAAAAGCCGGCCATAAAACCGTCAAGTTCAAACGTAAAGAAAACCATACTTGAAACTGTGCAGTAAAACAGAGCCTGTGGGGAAAGTTTCACAGTCAGTGTTTATGCCACATTCTCAAATGACTTGAGAGTGTCTATTCCAGTCATACAAATGACGACTAAAAGAACAGCCTTTTCAGAAATGTGAAATTTGCACTTCTCACTTTGAAATTTGCATCTTTTTCTTATTTTGCCCTTTAATTAAAAAGAAATGAAATTGGCGATGAACGTGAACTTGTTTGCTAACTGCTAAAGTAGAATTTTTTTGTATTATGCAAATGCTGTATTCACTTAATAACGGTAAACAAATATATTGGCCAGGCCGATTAATCAATGAATTCCGCATCACCTTAGTCGATAATTGTACTAGATTGTGTGATTAAAGATGAAAAATGTTCTTAAAGTTGAAAAACATACCATTTAACTATTTTTTTAGTCATGTGACATTTTATTTTTATTATTTTAATTAGCCAATTAATAGTTGAAAATATTTATGTTTTCAGTTTTGAAAGATTATTTATTCAGCAAAATTGTGTAAAAAATGCTCAATTATCATGATTGAGCTGTATTATTTATATTTATACATTATATTAGCCACCGATGAAAAAAAAAATACAACTAATTATTTTATGCACTTGCTTGAAGTGAAATTCAACCTGAATGTTTGTTATTCCAACATTGAATGTTCGTTTGTACGTTGGCTTTGTCTCTGTGGCACTTTGGAATAACATTGGGTTGGTCATAGAGGCGGCCGGTGGGTTGTAAAGAGGAGAACTGAAGTATCTGTTCTCTTTGAGAAAGTGCTCCGGCTTATTAAGGGCTGAACGTGCAGCCAGGGGAGGCCGAGAGGGAGCGGGAAAGTGCCTGCTAGCCAACAGCTGCCCTGTAATTTATATTGATGAGGGGACCGGTGGGCTGCTTCCACGGTTTTGATCATTCAGGCAAGAGTGGAGAGATGAGGCTGATGAATCTGTGTGATGTGAGTGTGGGAAGATGAGAGTTTGCAAAGAGTGTGTGTGGTTGAGTCTGCATGGTTACGGTGCTGCTGCGGGTTGTTGTTTTCTGCAAGTCAAAACAGGTTAGAAGAATCCTATTTTTATAGAAGCAGTAATGCCAAGTGTTGTTACAAAGATACCAAAAAATACATATTAAAAAAACCTACGATTAAAATCAACCAAAATTATCAAAATATTTTGTAAATATGAAAAACGGTAGAAATGAGCAAGTTAATTTACATGTGAAACAATTGAAATAAAGGTATAGTTAAAGAAAAGCTGAGAAAAACTGGGTATCATAAACTACTAAATAACAACAGACTTTCAATACGTTCCGAACACAACAGAAAAATGCGCCTCGCTGCTAGGAATGACACATGACAAATGAAAGCAACATGTTTTCTAAAATAAGCCGAAAACATGTTTGATATCGTCTGACTACATGTAATCATAGTCTGAAGCTAAAAAGTCTGTGCTCATCATATACTATGCATTTTTTTTGTGAAATTTGCCAATCCAAATCAGCTTTAGATTGACTTTTCGAAACAAGTGCTGACTCCACCAGAATGCAAATCGGGGGAAAAATCTGGGCAAAAGATGTGTTTTCCAGCCTAGATCCTCCAAATGAAAGGAAATACATAATAGAGACTCTAAGGGGCTGTTAACATTACATCATTTTCAAATGAAAACCAAAAACATTGATGCGTTTTGGCCGTTCATTTTCACGACAAAGCCGTTTTAAAGACCTGAAACCGCAAAAACGCAAAGAGTTTTTGAAAACAATATCGTTATCGTCTCCATGTAAACAACAGAAACGTGAATTTGTGAAAACTGTGACGTCATGCACACGTGTGACAAAGTGAGATCGCCAACAACTGGCCTGGCATGAATAATACGGCGATTTTAGACTTTTTTGTGGATCCGTGTGAACGGGGGTCTTTTTGACAACGTTGTTTCCAATTTCTGGTTTATAGATGTACTTGTCGAGCAAATGTAGCCTAAAAAAATGTCATATTTCTAATTTGTGCTGTTATTAGGCTAGTTTGGGTTAGTTTCGGGCTGTCTTTGTCTCACAGACCTGGCAACCCTGGATTGGGGGAAATGTGTGTAAATGTAATGTTTAGTTGTTATAGCCTTGGGTGTGTGTGTTTGCATGTGCATATGAGCATGGGTATGAGCACATTCCAGTTCAGTTGCTTCCATGAATGCATTATGGGTGCATATGCAGTCTATTCGATTGTAAAACACACATTTGCACAACCCCCAACCAACACACACATCCTGTGAATTATCTATCCAATCTCAGCAGATACCTTCAGTAAAGTCAGCATGAACACCATTTGAGTTTATCCAATGCGGCGCATTTTCATGTGCAACAGGAAGTTTGTACCAACCATTTTTAACATGTATCGATGAGGGTGCAAGGGCATTGCTAGGGAGTTGCTATTACCACTGAAAACAATTAGGGTTTGATTTCAATACTAAAACCAACCAATTCCTTAGTATGAATTATGCTGAGCGATACACATGCTAATTACTTTCGTAACCAGCAAGACGATTTCTCAACCCATTATGTGTTTCTTAACCCAATTTCGTTGTCAAACAGTGCCCCTTGACCCTTGGCAGCAGCCTTAACATGTCATCTTCACACTTCATTCTCTTCTTCTTTCTCTCTAACTGCCTCTCTCGCACTCTCTGACACGCGTCATTAGCATTTCTTTCATTGAGATTAAATAGTGAAGTCCGGTCCATGGCTTTGAACCCCCTTTCACTTGAAACGTTCTTTGATTTCACTTCCTTCTGTTAAGGAGAAGTGATCAGCACCGTAATTAAGATAGCAGTAGGGCCCTGGAAGAAAGGATGAAAGATCCACCTTTGTGCTGGATGAATGGAGAAGACAGCTACAACTGGATATTTCTACAGCCTTTCAACAAGTCAAGTGAACGTAGACAGATGAAAGGATGGAAGTATTTTTATATAAAATGACAAGATGAGCTTTCATTAGCTAGATTTACAGCTGACTAGAATGTAAAACAAATACAGCATCTTAGAAACTGGTCAATGCTAACTAGCTCGCAATGCTAATGACACTGTTAGCTTAACTACTGTTTTCAGTAGTGAATCTTGATCAAATGTTTTCAAAAAATGACAAGATGAGCTTTCATTAGCTAGATTTACAGTTGACTAGAATGTAAAATAAATACAGCATCTTAGAAACTGGTCAATGCTAACTAACTCGCAATGCTAATGACACTGTTAGCTTAACCAGTGTTTTCAGTAGTGAATCTTGATCAAATGTTTTCAAAAAATGACAAGATGAGCTTTCATTAGCTAGATTTACAGCTGACTAGAATGTAAAACAAATACAGCATCTTAGAAATTGGTCAATGCTAACTAGCTAGCAATGCTAATGACACTGTTAGCTTAACTACAGTTTTCAGTAGTGAATCTTGATCAAATGTTTTCAACATATAAAATGACAAGATGAGCTTTCATTAGCTAGATTTACAGCTGACTAGAATGTAAAACAAATACAGCATCTCAAAAATTGGTCAATGCTCACTAGCTAGAAATGCTAATGACACTGTTAACTTAACTACTGTTTTCAGTAGTGAATCTAGATCAAATGTTTTCAAAATAGTGGTGATTTTTTTCAGTATCAAATACTTGAAAAGTAGCAGTTGGTGTGACAAAATGCGACATTATTGTAAGCTTGACAAGTTGAACTATTTTAAATTGTGAGAGTAGCTTGACAAGCTACAGTTTTAAAGTAGCTTCCCAGCACTGAAGAAATGTATTAAAAATTCAGCTTCAGAAGCTCAGGTGTGAAATTGAACCAAACTGCAACCTCAACTAAACTTGAAACGAAGATCAAGTCACTGATATACTTAATCTAATGCACAGAGTCCCAAAAGGTCACATATGCAACTTGTCAGAGATTCTACAGTCTTCCCTCCAGAGCTGATCCATATCTCTCTCAGAGACTTATCAAAAGGAACGTCTTTAACCTCACTCGCTAAGGTCACGCACAAAACGCATACTTGTTTTCAAAGAGCAAGCAGAGTAGATAATATACAGCATCTTCTTCTTCAGAAAAAAAATCACATGATTTCTATGAGAGATTCAGATTTCTTAAATGAATAACAGCAGACAAACTTTCTTTTTTCATACAGTGAAAAAATAACTGAGAAACAGCAACAATATTGCTGACCACACACACATACACACAAGGATACCTGGAGAAGAAAAACCCAACTAAATAAAACTTCAAAAATGCACTAAAAAGAGTAGTCCAATGAAAATTAAGCATTAAAATAAAACTTAACATTAAAATAATTAAAAGAAAAATAAGTACTTACAAGTGTGTGTCTTCTTTGTTACTGAAATACCTGCAAAAGATAGATAAAGAAAAAAAAATATTACTTTTTTTTCATTATTTCAAATAAACAGTCTGTGTACAGCTGAAAGCTATGGAAATTACAGAGAAAGCTGAAAGCATACTGGAACGGAGATGCTGTAAGCTGTGACATTGACCGAGAGCCAAAAGCTAGCTTTGACTGTGTTAATGCTTCCTAGCACTGCCACAGGCTGAGTCTAAGCAAGGTCAGGCAGGTCAGTGTGTTGCCGTCACACGGACCAGGCAGTAGCCTTGCTGTCACAGTTGACCTCCACGCAATGGAAATTAACAGGAAATCACATACAGAATGCTAAACAGATCTGTGAATATGTTCATGTCTGTTGGTGTAGCCCAGAAGCACCGGGTGCATCTTTATGTCTGACCTTATAAAGCATGACTAATGCCACAGAGGCACGGATGGATGTGTGTGCATGTTGCTGAAACAGAGGGTCCCATGTGGGCCGAGCGTGCTCATGCTCTATGGGCTACAGCAGACTAATAGATCCCACTTGTCATGCGGAAGCAATGGCTAATTTTTCTACAGCTTGCATTTGAAACTCAAGGGACGTCGAGCTGACATGATTCAGTAATTCCACAGAAAATAAAAAGAGATCTGGCCGGCGATAACGATGCTTCAGATGTTTTTTTGAGGGAAGGGGGAATACAAGTCAAAGACGGTAAAGCAAATGAGCAGGCACACGGATGCACCTGAGGACACGCCAGCAAAAACACAGAAAGGACCCAGAAGCGAAACTTGAGGCACTCCTGTAAAGCTTCACAAATCAACAATGCTATCGCTCAAAGCACATTGTCCAACAACAACATTACACAAAGAAACAAACAAGCAATATTCCTCTTGTAACTTACACCTGCAATCAAATCACAAAGCACTGAGCATGGGGGTAAACGGCAATTACCAAAATATGACGTCAAGCTGTGGCCAATACTGAGGTCTAAACACAAAGGTCTCATCCTAGGAGCCATATTGAAATTATTAAAGGCATCCTTCAATACTCATCCTCATATTGTCCCAAACCCATTAATTGTAACAACACGGAAAAAAAGTGACCAGTATTTATACAAAATGTCATCTTTTGTGACCCACTGAAGAAAGTCATACAGGTTTGGGATGACATGAGGGTGAGTAAATGACGATTAAATGTATTTATTTTTTAGCGAACCATCCCTTTAAGGAAACTTTTCTAGTCTAATGGTGTGAAATAACAGGAATGGTCCAAGGGAATAAGCCATTTATCCAATCCATGTGATTTGGACCAGTTTCTTTCCTGGCGAGCTCTCGATTTTTACAAATGAAATGACTGCCCAGTAACTGTCATGGTTAAAACTCTGGTTGGAAAAGGGAAGAGTCATTCATATCGGCGTATTTATTAACTACGGAATAGTATTTTTGTTTAGTTTGGTTTAGAGGATTCATAACATTCAATCTTTTAAGAGTGGACGACAGTAAAATAGCTAAACTAGACAATATATTTCCAAGTTCAAAGCAACATGTAAAATTCAATATCCTAAAAACAACACTCTCCCAAAATATCTTCTGTTGTACTCCACAAAAGAGATAAAGGTTTTAGAAAAGCTGCATTACTTACAGCAGGAGCCTAAAATAATGCATAAAATGGCCATTTAATACTTTAAAAATATAGTTCAGCTTAGGTGACATTACGCCTTTCAGAGATAACTTTGTGAACGTGCTTGCAAAAGCATACCTGAGGAATAACCACAAACCCACACAACACTGAGGGGGAAAAAACATCCTATCGCCATGCATTCTATCATTCAGTATGAAACAAAACAGGTTGCGCTCTGTAGTTATCAGATACCTCATGAACTTTGCTAAGAAGAAACTGAGGACACTGTCAGTCTTTGATCCAACTTCTGTCACTATCACTCATTCTTGCCCTGTCCTCCCTCTCTCTCTCCATGCTATTCCCATCCTTATTCAGTAGAACTATCAGCTATCTGTCTCTGATCCTTCCCAAACCACAACAGCTATTCTATCAATGTCACTTACAGATATGAAAACCAATCTTAACGCAAAAAAAAAATGTACTTGCTCGGAAATCATTACTGTCAAAAAGAGGACGCTAGGCTTGGTCAGAAAAAATGGCCTGTTGCTAGGAGGGAGAGGGGAGGGGTGGAGAGAGAGCCCACTTCCTCCTCTAGGTGTCATTGGGAGGGCTATGATTGGAGGGTGCAAGGGGAAGGGGCCAGGGAACCAATGGGTGAACAGAGTTTGGAGCTGGAGGGGGTCTGGGTCTAGGCCCTGACACCAGTGAAGCCTGCCAGGTTATGTCTACTCCACTGGAAGATGGGGTGATGGGTCGCTTTGGAGGTGAATCCATCCTTGACAGATGGAAAAAGCTTGCACGGCCTTCTTCAAAGGACGGCATCATGATTGCGGTCACAAAGTGCTGTGGAATTCAGAAATTCTACTGGAGGACCGTAAACAAAAGATACGATAGATAGAACGATAGATAGAATGATAGATAGAACGATAGATAGATAGATAGATAGATAGATAGATAGATAGATAGATAGATAGATAGATAGATAGATAGATAGATAGATAGATAGATACAGAGAACAATAGACAGTATATATACGTAGATAGATAGAAAGACAAACAGATAAGAAGAATGGATGTCGGAAATGGCGGGTAGAGGGAAAAAAACATTGGATGAATGGATGACAAAACAATGACAGATGTAACGTGATTTGCCAAAACATATTGTACCATCCTCAAAGAACATGCAACCCAAAACAATGGTTTCAGAAGTGACACTGTCTGACATAAATGCTTGTAATCATTTGTGTACATGAAAGGTGATCACGATCATTTCCACTGTTTGCATAACCCAATCAAAAGGTCATCTTTCCGGATGTCTACAGGGAAGTCATACAAAACTGATTATTATTTGGTGTCCATACAGTTGTTTATTATTAAAGCATTCAAAAAGACATATGTAACTCATGCCATTTTTAACTATAAAAACAGAATTTTACAATCGTAATATATTACAGTTGTCAGGGACAAACAGTGTTCAGGGTATTTCCTGGAAAATATTCGAAGCATGTCCACGGCCATAATTCATTGCTTTCTTCCTCTTGTAGATTCCATATGCCGAGCACACTGATGACTGTTTGAAGTTAACCTTTAGCACATCTGCCACAGAAGGCCAAGCAGTCCACATTCCTTGCCAGGTAAAGCCGTCTGTATTGCAGATGGGGAAAACACCGTGGGACACCGTCTCATGGTCATGTTTAAGAAAAATAAAACGACCTGCACAAGGCAGGGTCTTTATTCCTTATCCAAATCCCAGTGTAAACCGATAAGAAACATTGTGAAAGCAGACTCATATCAGAACATAAAGGGATGTGTGCAGGGTCCAAATTAAATGTGTGAGCAAGAACCGGCGGGACCAAAGAGCGCTCTGTGTCTTGGTCTGTCAGGCAGGCTGTGCATCATAATTCCAGCTTCCTTAGCACCTGACAGCAAATGATTATCATGGATGGTTATTGTCAGCGAGGCCTCTCCGGCAGGGTGCTTGACGCGCTGCGCTAGGGTTCGGCACTCCGTGACATTCAAAGTTAGAGTCTCCTTGACGTAATGGAGCTGTCCCCTCACCGAGCTAATGGGAACGATCCATTTAACCTGTGGCAGAAACACACAGGCGAGGAAGTTCCTAATGCGAGGCCAGTCCCGTGGGGGGGCCCGCTCAACGCTCTCTCTTCCCCCCCGGCTGCTGCCGGTCAGATTGCTTGATTCATTGACTGGTGCTTCACACTTATCCTCATTCACTGTTCAGTCTATGGAGACCGGCGAGGGAGGAGGACAGTGGCTCTCTCAGCCATACAAGGACAAGGCTTGTATAGACACCTCTGGAAAAATGTAACAGCTGAGTAGAGGATGATGACAGAGATAAAGATGGGTGGCTTGCTTGAGGGTTGGTGGACCCCAACGCAATTGTGATATATTGGAACAATAGACTCTGGTTTTAGCTAGAATTACACAAAATGGCCCTGGACTGAAAAAAAAGGACCTTTCTTTTTTTGGTAGGCATTTCAAGACAAGAAAGGTTCTTGGACTTTTCTGCAACAACATAATTCTGCAATAAAATCAAAGAGTGGGCTGTCCGTTGGCAATAAGAATGACATGGGACATCAGAGCTGACTTTAATATGTAGCGTGGTTGCGCTTCGAGTGACTCAAGTTCGAGTCTCGGCTTGGGTACCTTTCCCGATCCCGCATCCATTTGTTTCCTGTCAGTCCGCTACACATTGCTGTGCTTATTTTGTATGTCTCCCATATCTGACTCACTCAGTTCAGTTCATTGAGCTCTTTCCTAACAAGCTGATGACCAAGATGAATCAAGCCTGTTAAATAAAGAAGACATACCTAGGTTCCCAAATAGGCCACAAACTCAGCTTATTAAACATGGCTGCGTTTCCCAAAAGCATTGGAAGCAAAAGCAGATTGTAGAGACCAAATGGTTTCTATGATATGTTTAGGCTTATAAAGCTGATAACAATAAAGTGGACCCTCAGGTTTGGTGGTTACAAAAATGGGGTATGGATGGTCTAGTGTCTTTTAACATCTTACAGTAAGAGAGCAATTTTTCAATTCTACAAATTTGCCCTTTCGAGTCAAGAAACTAGGCATGGGATAGACAAATGCTAAAAGGAAATTGAGACAACCTCAATTCTATTTGGATAGATTTTTATCCACTTCTGTTTGAGGTACAACATCATGAAGTGACAAGATTATGCCCATCCTCCCTCTGACAATAACCTTTCATGAATCATTCATCCTATCATCTAAATTATAGAAAACACTTTCGTTTCGCAGCCTGGTCAATTCAGATTACAGCTTAAAAATGTACAGTAAACTCTTGTCCAAACATACTATGCACTGTATGGAAAGCATTACCTTTCTTAGATAATCAAATAGTTATCCTACTGTGGTTATTATTATTATTTAATACTTTAGCATTGGGGTTTTATGGAGTGAAACTGACTCTGAGGTTAACAGTAATTAGATAGTGAAGATCTTTGGATAACCAATCTTGCAAAACAAGCACTGATCTCATCTCATCTCCACCCATTACCCATATTATGAAAACCAAGAATGCGTGCTGTGATCCATACAAGTCAAGCAGTTTATTATATCCTTCATGTACACGTGCTATTAAATTGCACATAACGTGTATTTTCTTACGACAGATCACCTTCTCAATCATAAGTAGAGTTATTTAATCAGAAAAGAGGACGGATGTCATCCAAGTTTTGTTTCGTCAAAGTCATTCTCTTACCCGTTTTGCACTGACACACTTAGCCTTATTATACTTCATAAACTTTCAAATGCAAAATGCAATGATTAAAAAAGCTTGACGATTTTCATCATCTCTCCTCCTAATATTCTAAAACACTTAAGGAACTCCGTGGAGAGGCCTTGCACTCTCCAGGGAGGTTCAAGAGAAAAATGACTTCATCTCCAGGCGCTGTTATTTCTGGTCATTTCTAATTGGTTTTAACTAAAATCAAGCCGCCGTGGCTGGCTCCACAGGTTCCCACTGAACAATTCGCCATCTGACATCTCCACAAATAGCAGATTTACATCCAAATTGGTTTTAGAGGACGTAGAAATTACATTGTCGTAGTGTCACGTTGAAAAGGAGAACACGACGGGAAACCAAGCAGAAGTTTGTTGTGGAGACAAATCACATACAATTGACCCTTCGCGCGGATCTTCGCCAATCTTCGCCATCCGCCATTTTGTCCGACAAAGCAGTCAGGAGAGATAGAAGATAGATTTGAACTTGAAAAACAGAGTGTACTGACCTTTCCGCGGCTACAACAAAATTCATTCATTAAGGAAGAGATTATCGGATCACGAGGAGCTTTAACTGATGCTCTACAGCGATCATTAAAGAGCCACAAAACTGTATTTATTGTTACAATTTCTTTTAAAAAATGACGAAATTTGAAAGGTGAGACTTTGTTTAATATGTTTAATATCAAAAGTAACCGAACAGTAGCTTGTCGGACGTAGTAACTAAGGGGGGCGAGTCTTCGCGAAGAGTCAATTGAAGACCACAGTTGAGGAGCATTTCTGGAGTAGTGCTTCCCAACTGGTTTTGCTTCAGGACGGGATTAAGGATTAAACCCAAACCCAGTTGCATTTAATTATTGTCATTTCACAATGTTTTCCAGATCAGAACAGACCACTAAAACCACTAATCTAAAGGTCAAAGACGCAGGTCAGTTTAGAATTCATGAAGCAGGACATCCCGAACTTCACCGCATTCTCAAGCTCAGGAGTCTCCAGGTAAGTCCCTAATATTGTCTGGTAGCTTGTGAATAATACATAGCAGCAAAGGGGATTGACGTAGGCCCAGGAAGGGCACATGAACAGCAGGCATGGCTGGCAGGCAGATTGGAGACTCGGACGGAATTTTAATTGTACCGCAGGGAGTCCGGACGATAAGCGCCATTGTTATTGTTAAGATGCAGCACAACAGAAGCTCGTTCAGCCGAGTACTTAAACAAACGATGATTACGGTAAATCGTTCCCACAACGCAGCAGAACCATTACGGACCCAGACGCAGGAGTCGTTAGTGGTGCGCACGAGAGGATACAGTAATCAGCTGATTGGAAGGAAATACAGATAATATGTAGTTATTCCTTAGAATGCTGACTCTACATTTGCTTGTGGTCCACTGCGGCTACCCACCATTGCAGACAAGGTCCCTTCAGATATCTCTACCTGGCTATGTTCACACACCAGCAAAATACGGTTCAGATATAACCAGAGTGACATCGGTGTTCAATAACCGAACTCACTAAAACTAAAACAACAAACGGTTGACAAATTCAATTAGTACCGCTGTAGTTGAGATCACCAAAAATGTTCATGACACAGTTAAAATGCCTCATGACAACCAATGTCAAAACCAACCACATGACAGTTTAACTTAACTTAATGTCAAGTTGTCATGACAAAGACACTGACAGGTTGTGATGTATTGGTTTATGTCAAGGTGTCATAACAAAGACATCTCAAACAATGTCATATTTGCATTAAAAATGTCATTATTTAGCGAATGACAGTTGTCAGACATGTTATGTCGTGGTTATGAAGGTGTCATGTCAGTCTTATGCACACCCCTTCAAGTAAAGTGTTACCGTACTGGGTAATATAACTGTTATCTTTTTTATTTTACATGAGTATTTGTGTAAATGAGTTCTGGGATTTTTAATGATTCGATCATCTGCAATCAATGCATTCTCGATATCAAGAACACATCGGGGCACTTTTATGTATTCACTGTTCTCTGCATTTGCATTCTTGAGTATTGGAACCAGACTTTGGCGGTTGATGATGACGTAGTACAAGAACACAAGATCGCTAAAGAATCTATATTGAGATACTGCACTAGTTAATAGGACAATGGCTAAACTTGTAGCTGTTGTATGTACAGGTTGAATTGGGAGTCAAAGTTAGATTATAATTTCTCAATCCCCACACTTCCAGCATGAGCACAGCTTTTGTTGGCGTCTTTAGCTCATTCAGACGATCAGCTGGCAGACGTGACTCGAGTGGATTGAGGGCCCGTCCTCTCCCACACTCCAGGACCCCCATTCCTTAATAATCTGTGCATGATCCCCAGCTGAGCTCCCCATGAAACCTGAACCCACCATCATAAACACAGCTCCCATCATTCAACAAGACCACCCTGTAAAATATTTGACGACAGAGAACGTCCCACTGAAGTTGTCGGTTTAGCCATGTTCATAAAAACAAATTATGCTGAGTCTATGCTGACTTGTTTGGATATTTTTCCTTCACTAATATTTCCCATGCTCAGAATTGTATTCCATGTAGCGCTTGCATTATGCTCAGCTATGTTTACTTTATGGTGAGAAGCTAAATTTGCCCTCGGGTGAAGGCCAGGACAGGGAGTGAACAAAATGTTAAATAAATAGATAAATAAATTCATTTAATTAAACCTAAGTCGTCTCCTCGGGCAGTGATTGCTGCCGCATTAACCAATTGCGGACACAAGAGGAGAACTAATCTTTCACTGTGTGTGTGCGAGAATATCAGTGTTGTGGTCTGTGGTTCAGCTAAGGAATTTGAGTTTTATGTCTTTCTAACCAGACTTCACACTCTTGCTCTATGAGGCTGACTTAACAAAACACCATCAATATATATGGAGACATTTAACATATCCGAGAGCCAAGAGCTATTTCAGATGTCAAGCATACTAGACGTACCTCACCATATGGGAGCTTGAGTGATCAAGATAACAAAACCAATCTTCTCTTTTTATATAAAATAAGCAAATTGTCTTTAGTTATGCAGTGAGGTAACAACAGAGTAAGTTTTTAAGTAAATATCTTTGTTTTGGAGAATAATGACACATAATTTGAGTTATCGGTCGTCAAAAAGAGCAATCAACAATTTGATTAAACCCTAAGTATACGCAGGACACAATAAAAAGTAACCAACTGACTTAACTCCAAAAAGTGAGGAAACCCATTGCCTTAACACTATTAAGGCGAGACACGGCAGACAAAAACGTTTTTTTTTTTTTTTTTTTACTGGTCAATTTTGAGATTTTGGGCTATTTGTATTCAAAAACATGTCATCTTTTAGACTTGTTTTAGACTTTGCTGAAAAAAAAGTCCAAAATGCACATTTAGGTCTTTATTTTACTACACTTTGTCTGTTTGCGTGTGTAGATTTCACCTAAATTCCTCAAAAGTTGGCATTCTAAATCATCCCGCTGCTCCGTGATCGTGATCCAAATATGGTAATTTCCTCTTTATCAGCAACAAATCATGAAAGTAAAATGGGCCATTTAACTCGAAATGCGCAATCGCATAAAAATCTTCAAAGGCCGTTTTCTCAAAATGAGTTTTTCTGTAGCACCTACATACACCAAACTTTACAGCCGTAATCTTAACTATATCGTGACGGTTTGTTCAGGGGGATTTGTTGATATATAATTCTTGGCCTGGTTTATATGACATTTTATGCCTAAAAATAGGGCGGAAATCTATTTTTTTAAGGCTATTGGCAGTATTTTCTAATTTACAGGGTAACAAAAGGAGATATTCATAATCCCTTCTGAAAATGTCTTTTCATTGAATATTTCAACAAAATGCAAACACAATTTTGAACCTTGTTTTTTTTCAATGGTCAGATTCGTCACTTCAAAATATATGCAAATTAGTGCATATTTAATTATATATAAACTGATTAGCATATTTAAACATAAAATTACAGAAAACTTGCGATAGATTTTTTTCTCCTATTTATGCGAGCAATCAACTGGTAAAGTTTCATGGTGACATCAAATTTTTATCCAATTAAAATAAGATATGTGGAATTTTCAACTGAATTTTTTCCAATTACACATGGTTTGGTTACTAAATGATTTTAAGGAAACGGCTTTCCTCGCTTTTTAAGCAAGTCAACTGATCACTTTTTACACCAGTAGTGCTTGAGTGCAAACACCACCAATGAATAATCTAGACTAGTGGTTCCCAAACATTTTAGAATGGCGTACTTTGTAAAAACGAAGTAATACTTTTAAATATTCAACTAAACCCGCGAAGTGGGTGACGACAAGTCACTGCTTGAATGAGTGAGTCATTGAATCATTGGTTCTCCCCATTCGTTCAAAGCAGCGGATTCGTTACCCACAGAAACACAGCTGTGACAAACAACAGTTCTTCTGTGGCTTTCATTGGAAATCATATTTTGTTGCAAAGAAGAGCAAACAATACTGTGGTTAAAATGCACGTCACTTAGTACTACGTTTTTGTTTGTTGATCGGTAGTATAAAATCTGTGTAATATTTAAAATTGTGTGTATATTCTGGGAATATTGCATCGTATTATATATGATCAACATTAAAAACAAGAACTCACACAGGGTATGTTTCTTGAGTCTTAAATAGATCTCTATGCACTCTCTGTGTCTAAATTTGTTCAAAGTGGTACAAAGGTACAGTACATTGTCGAGAAGACAAAAATATAGCGCGATTTGCTAAGGCAGTATAGTCTGCACGCAACCTACAGTAGCATAGGCATGCTAGGTGTTGATGTAGTCAGTTTTGACCACAAAAAGTTTAGGCAATTTGATTGGATGCCATGTACTTGACCTTTTACGGCACTACCTTGTTCCTGTTTTTACACCGGATGCGGCATTTTGCCTGTTAGAAATACATGCCGGGTTTTAATGTTATTTAAGGTGAGGTAGAATTAAATGAACGGCAAAACTCAGCGTTCTGTTGGCGTACCTCGCTCGCCCCAGTTTGGTAACCACTGATCTAGATGATCACCATAATGACCATAATTTATACATGGATAGGTTTACAAATCAGCAGTAGCTCCCACTGATATAGTGGAAACAATGTCTCTCAGAACAAACTGTCCTCGCAGACAAACCACAACAAGACGTCACATGATCTACAATAGCATCCACACACTGGCTAAGCAGCAGTTGGTTCTTGAGATCATAATGACTCATAATGAACACGACGAGAAATTCCAATCCAGACTTTCCCGGGTCTGTGAGCTTGCTGTTGATTCATCTCAAAATGTCAATGCAAAAAGCAAAAAAAGCACAGCAGATGTATCAACATCTGAACGTGGCAGTGTGGATTGCAGCTGAAGCACTTGCGTATCTTTCATCTCGCCAGCCACCGAGTGTGTGAAATCTGAGGCAGCTAACGTCGTCTCGAGTAGTGTGGGTCGTCGTACTTTCCAAGGCCGACCACATCTAAAGGCCACGTCTACCGCGCTCGCCCTCCCTGAGCATTTCCCTTGAAGGTTTTTCTTTTCCCACCCCTCATACCTCTCTCAGACACCTTTCCACTGGTAAAGCAGAAAGACTTTTAAAGGGATACTCCACTTTTTTTCTTTTTTTTTTGGAAATAGGCTCATTTTACAACTCCCCCCAGAGTTAAACAGTTGGGTTTTACCATTTTCGAATTTATTCAGCCGATTTTCTGATATGTAGAAGAATATCAGTAACCAGACAGTTTCTGGTCTCATTGACTTCCATAGTAGGGAAAAAATATACTACGGAAGTCAATGAGACCAGAAACTGTCTGGTTACTGATATTCTTCTAAATATCAGAAAATCGACTGAATGGATTCGAAAACGGTAAAACTCGACTGTTTAACTCTGGCAGAGTTGTAAAATGAGCCTATTTCCAAAAAAGTGGAGTATCCCTTTAAGATAGTGGCTTGAGTGCGGATGAATTAAACATTCCTTATAATCCCAGTCAGAAACAACACCCAGTCTGGCGTGTGTATTTGAGTAAAGTGGTAACACACTTCCCACTATCCACAGGGACATCGGCCTATACCGTATAGTGCTGGTCTCAGCTCATTGAACTGAGGAAACTGTAATGGTGAAGCCGGCAGGAAGACCAGGGAGTCCACTTTGTCCACATCCTGCACCGGCCAATAAAGCTAATTGCCCCGGCAAACCTCTCAGGTAATAAAGCCCCCTATTAGCTGAATTACATGTCTGTCAATCCTCTAATTAATGCCACAGAATCACTGTACATCCCCTGGTCCAGGAGAAGGGAGGAAATATCAGAAGATCTTTCAAGATGTTTGCGAGACGGTTACTGTATGGCACTTAGTTCCGCATGTGTCTTTCATGTTTTCCATAATTAAAACCTGAGAGCTCGGCCAGCGCTCTTATCCCAGTGTGCTGTGAAGATCAAAGGGCCTCTTGTTACAGAAGAGAGTCGATCAGAGGAGTCACTTTCCAGCCAACGGTGTTCAGGGTTAATGCTTCAATATCCTGCACTTATTTGGGAGTATGTGACGTGTTTGAGGTGGAATGATGCAGACCGTCAATGACCAACACAAATCTCCTCCATTAAACAATTTAGAATGACAAAATTCGTCAACATCTACTGTAGCAGACATCACTTTAACACAAATTAACTAAGAAAATGTATATATCTATATTCTGAAATACATACAAAAATCGCAAAAGTGACCATCATGGGTGTCACTTGCGTTGTACCGCACAGCGTTTTCACCCCTTGTCACCCCGTTGCATATTGAGGAAATGTCCCGCATTTTCATCAGCCTATTGGTTTTTAATCATATTAACTCTTTCCCCGCCAGCGTTTTAAAAAAAAGTTGCCAGCCACCGCCAGGGTTTTTGACGATTTTCGCTAAATTTTAATGCCCCGCTGAATATTTTCTTCCATGAATATATGAAGATGATATATATATAAAAATAAAGATCTGAGCCTCTGCTTTTAGGCAAAAAAAACGTTTTTATTTTATCTTCATTTGTTCTTTTTTTATTGCCTCTTGAACAGAGGTAGGTTTTGTCAAAAACACAATATTTTGGACAAAAAACTGAGAAAAAGGTATTTTTATCAAACAAGTGCATTTAAAAGCAGAATACATTCAGATGTTGTTTCCTTCATATATAAAACTTTCCAAAATAAATTAAAAACATAAAATAAATGTAAAATATATCAAATTTCCCAGGATGTAAGGGAAATGTAACTTTTGCAATAAAACTTCTGCCTCTGCCTCTCTGTGTTCTACCTGTGAATAATGAATAATTGGAATTACAATAAACAGGCCTAGACACACACACACACACACACACACACACACAAATACATATTACAATGTGGTAAATGTGCACAAAGAGAGAAATAATTTGACAATTACACCTTCATATTTAGACAGCCACACATAAATGCCTGCACACACACATACATATTATAGTGTCATAATATTATACGATCTATCTGCGGCACGTCCATGGCTAGAACTTTCTGTGACAACATGTGCATCTCTCTCACTGACTACTTCGTCCCGATCAGATTCAGAATTATCAAATAAAGAGTGATCGGACTCCGAGTCCATTAACCTCCAGTACTTCAGGCATATACCTCTGCATTGTCTGTCTGATACATTCTCACTACTCCACTGTTTGAGACGATTGCGATCTGTTTCTCTGATCAAAGAGTTGCGCACTCATTCAGGACATGCGCGCAGGTCTTCCTTACCGTATACCACCTAAAACACGGACACCCGGAAAATTCCGTGTTTGTCGGTGATGCGTTTTTTCATTAAACCCGGAAAATTCCGTGTTTGGCGGGGAAAGAGTTAAATGACTTGTTCACTTTAAAAAACAAAAACAAAAAAAAACGTTTGCTGATAATTTACTCACCCCCATGTCACCCAAGACGTCCATATGTCATTCTTTCTTCAGTCGAAAATAAATTAAGGTTTTTGATGAAAACGTTCCAGGATTTTCTCCATATAATGCACCAAACGGTTCAAGGTCCAAATGAGAGTTTCAGAGCAGCTTCAAAAGGCTTTAAACGACACCAAACGATGAATAAGGGTTGATGAATATGTTTAGATCTTCACAGTGAAGGGTAACACTTCTGAAATCTCTGTTTGAACAATGAGTGACGTACACACGCAAGAGATCACTTCCGGGGCTTTCCGGACCAAAGTGCCCGCACTCTCAGATCAGTTGGACGTGGCTGTGGTTACAAGAGGTAAAAACGATATAAATACTGTTCATTTTCTCACACAAACCGCTCGTTTCGTGTCTGAGGCCATCAATGTGTACTTACATTTACGAGTCATTAAACCATGTTTAATTTGGACTTCTCTGTGCATGCTCTTTGAGGTGGTGACCATAGACCTCCATTATATGGCTGACAGACAAGAACGGTTCGACCTGAAAATATCAAAATTGAAAATACTGTGGAAACTACTGCCCTTGAGGTAAGCTAAAACATATCAAAAATTAATTTCAAAGTGAACTATCCCTTTAAGTGTCTTGCCCAGGGACACATTGATGTCTCACAGTGGATTCGAACCCGGGTCTCTCACACCAAAGGCAGTCTTATTCACTGCACCATCACCACCACCATCACAAATCATTGTTTGTATATATATATATATATACACACACACACATAACTAGATACAGGAATCTACATGTTCGGGAACAACCTTACCACCTATGATCACACATAACGCCTACTGCTCTCTTGAGAGAACAACGAGGTTGTGGAAATACAAGGGCACTAAAATATAACACGTCTAGTAATCAGTGAAATGGGGCCATTTATTTATTAATTTTTTTCCAATTGCCTCTGAAGTAACATGAGCCTCTGGGGCTTTCTGTCTGAAAGCACTGGCTGTATAAATATCGCTTTCTCTTTTGATGAGAAGACAAATCCATTTCCACCACAGGAAATAAGTCTTGACATCACTGCAAAACTAGTTATGTGACTGATATTTTGTCAGTGACTCAAACATCACTCAAATTACCTTCACCAAACCCAATGGCTATTTAGTAATTTTAATAAATCATCATATTTATCATATTCGATTGATGGAAAGCTAACTGTGATGCTAACAAGAGGAGGCACGTGTTTACTGGGGGAAACAATGACAGTGCTAATAGATACTTGGTAGTTTATTGCCAAGGAACCACTTTGTGGCAGCTGTAGGTCCGGGCAGTTCTGCCATGGCTCACTCTTTTGGAAAGAATTGGTTTTTGAACATGAGAATTGGTTTTCAACCCATAATTGATGTTTCAGTGCTAGCTACAATTTGATCCGCCGAAAGACGTTAAAAAACTGAATTGCACTTTTTTTCTGAATAGCAGCGAGATGACAAATTATGGGCACATAACCTTTTCAAATGATTGCAGATGCAACAAAATATTTGGATATATTTGAAATTATTGGTGAGGATTTGCATTACGTAAAAACCAATAAAACTAATGTTATTTTTTTATTCTTTATTTCTGTATTTTATTTACTCTGCAAAAAACTGTCATTTCTTACTGCAAAAAAACAAAACAGCGTACGTATTTTTTATCAGTAAAATAAGAGATATTTTGTCATATAATTAGATTTAAGTAGACTTAAAGGGATAGTTCACTTTGAAATTAATTTTTGATATGTTTTAGCTTAACTCAAGGGCATCCAAGATGTAGGTGTCTCTGTTTCTGCAGTATTTTCAATTTTGATATTTTTCGGTCAAACCGTTGTTGTCTGTCAGTCATATAATGGAAGTCTATGGTCACCACCTCAAAGAGCATGCACAGAGAAGTCCAAATTAAACATGATTTCATGACTCGTAAATGTAAGTATACATGGCCTAAGACACGAAACGAGCGGTTTGTGTGAGAAAACGAACACTATTTATATCGTTTTTCTCACACAAACCGCTCGTTTCGTGTCTTTGGCCATGTGTACTTACATTTACGAGTCATTAAATCATGTTTAATTTGGACTTCTCTGTGCATGCTCTTTAAGGTGGTGACCATAGACCTCCATTATATGACTGACAGACAACAACGGTTTGATCGAAAAATTTCAAAATTGAAACTACTGCGGAAACAAAGACACCTACATCTTGGATGCCCTTGAGGTAAGCTAAAACACATCAAAAATTTATTTCAAAGTGAACTATCCCTTTAAGTATTTCTTGATTAAGGCATAAATCCTATAAACATTGTCTTAGAGTTGTATTAAGTACGTTTTGATATTTTGCGGAACACCACGACAAAAAAAAAAAAAACGGAATAAGACAATGTTATTTTGTATTTAACTTGTTGTTTACAGGTGGCGTTAGTTTCTATATTTTACAGTTGTAAGAAAACGCAGTCAATAGGAATGCAACATAGAGTGTAGTGACCCCCAACTTATACCAAAACAAGAGGTTAACCACAGGACATAGTCAAAGAAGGGTCCACACATTCCCCTCCCCAACGCATAAAGGAAGTAGCCTTGCAGTCCAGTAATTATTAATGACAAAAGTCTATAAGCATTCCATTAGGTGCAAGCAGCTGTCATAAACATCTTAATTAATTTACAAAGCACACGACTGGGGAATTACGACGATGTGAAAATCTGCTTCCCTCTGCCGCTCCATAGCACTGGAACAGATCGGGCTTTTAAATTTTTAAACACGTCTTTCATGTTCTCTAGAGCACAAAAAAGCCTTTGAACAGTCATCTTGTTAGGAGACGCACCTACAGTAGCAGCGCTGCTACCTTTTGGGTTGTCCCATGGTCCTTCCAAACTGGTGACAAGGCTTTACAGTTCAAGTTTAAAGGGATAGATCACCTACAAATGACAAATTTGGTCATATTTTTCTCTCCGTCATGTTGTTTTAAACCCTTAAGCCATTTTAAATTTCATAGAGCACAAAAGGAGATATTTAGTAGAATGTTCCTGCTGCTCTTTTCCATATAATGCCATTTTGTGTTCAACACGGGAAAGAAAGTCATACAGGTTTGGAACGACATGAGGACATCTAATTGTTTGGTATACGTTTGTATTGTTACACTATAAAACTCATTAACTCATTGAAAGCAACCAAATATTATATAAAAAAGATTTTATAAATTTAAAAAAAAAAAAACAACAACAGCTGTCACGGATATGATTGCATAAGAACACTGTCTCTGGAGGGAAGGAGGGAGAAACAGGGGCTCTGTGGCCCTCACGGGACGGGACAGGGACAGGGACAGAGGTAGGACTACCACATTGCAACATTAATGCTCCACTGCACTTCCCAGAGAGTGTAGCTCAAATACACTTTCCTGAAAACGTAGTTGGATGCACTATAATTACTAAAAAGTATATTTTTTATTATTATTAGTATGCTTATATTCTGCAACTTACTGTTTAGTATTAGTAGTAATATTGCACAAACTTCGTAGTTTCAGTTTTGCTTGAAATTTGTCTTCCTCAGCTCACTCTGCTGTAAGAGCTGAGCGTGTAACACATTATAGTTTACATTAAAAAACAAAAACATTTGTCACGGTTATTGCTAGGCTACTGCTAGGGGTTAGAGAAGTACCTTGTTACTGGTAAAAACAGCTCTGTTTTGAACAGCCTGGAAGGATAAAATAACCAGGAAGCGAGTAATGACTATTAGCAAGCACTAGCATCTGATTCTCAAAGACACTCTCAGTCTCTCTACCACCCCCGCCTGTATATTTGCATAACCCACTCGTGTGTTCAATGCTAAAGCACTCCCAAGGCTGCTGATCAAAGTCAGCAGTCAATTCACATTACAATACATTGATTTGATGCTTCCTAACCTTGCTAGTCTTTACTTAATGGCTGTCAAAAGCCTTAAGCACACCATAGACCATCACACCCCCTGATTGTGTTACTGTAACAAAAATAAAATAGGAAAATCTTTCAATAATGCAAATTTGACCCAACATATAGTCAGGTGTTATTTTCCAAAAAATATGGTACTACTATATATGTAATACTAATAATAATAATAACAAAAATATCCTGGAAATATACAGTAGTTGCAAGATGCAAGTTACTAATTATTAATATTAAAATTGTTGCAATTGTTATTATTAAATATTTATTAATGCATCATAATACTAATTATAATAATAATTTGGATGCAATACGGGTTCCAATTGAAAAAAGTATACTACTATTCCTACTGTTATAATTGTTAATAGTATTAGTATAAATCTGAGCATTTCACAAGGGTTCTCAAATAGAAAAAACTACAAAACTTAATAAATGCACAAATAAATCAGTCAATTAATAAAAATAACACTAATAACTCAGCTACATTTCTAAAAGTATATATAGTTGGATGCACTATAAGTAACTAAAACGTCCATTATTTTTGGTTATTATTATAATTATGAATGCAAATCCAAGCAGTATTTATTTGGCTCACAATCAGGGATTTTAAATAGGAAACACCACCAGTTTCTTATATTACATAATGTAATATTTCAATGTTCACAGACGCTGCTTGTCCTCATGCTGCATCTACATTCATTTTAAAGCCTGACATTGAGAGAAAACAAAATGGAATTGCCTCAGTGCAAAAACTCAACTGGAAAGGTCACCTCTTTCCAGCCTTACGGCTCTGCTGCCTCATGCTCATCTGATGTAATGAAGGAAGAATCGAGTTGCATCTCCCCCTCTGCGTCCAAGATGGTATCTCCCACTACATTGTATGTGATGGGGGGAGGAGGGTGTTTTTCTTCTTTTTTAGGGGAAAGCCTGTCAAAACGTATCAACATCGCTGACATGGCACAGTGACACACTGACCCACAACCGCCGGAGGAGAGTGCGTGCATTACAGCGAGAGGGGGAAAAAAAATAAATTAATAATAGTAAAAGAGAAAAAAAAAAGCAGCTATCGATTTATGTAAGAGTGCTAGTCATCGTCACATTGGCTGAGTGGTGTAGGGACTCTTTAATTATTTCTCAGGAGTCAGACAAAATCAGTGTGCCGTGAAGACACTACATCGATTTCCCTTCAGCCAAAGCAACATACTCACTCTGTGGCGGCTCACGATAGAGAATAGAAAAAAAACGTGTTTGTCTTAGAGAGGAGATCTGGCACCCAAACAAACGGATGTTTCTCATGATAGAATTGACGGCCAAATCATGCCGGTCAAAAAAAGGTAAGGATGGGATAAATAAATACACTCCTGCATCTGAATATGCCAACGCATTCTCATCCTAGGGCGTCATATACTGACGCTTTTGACAATGCGTGTACATGCAATGCACATTGCTCCCTTTAGCGTCAATATAACACCCTTCGGTTATGGGTAGGTTTAGGTCTGGGGTAGGGTTAGGGTTAGACCACTAGGAGGCGCCTTCTGGCCCATATATATCTGCGTCTCATATTGACGCTAAAAGGTGCCATGTGCATGCATTGGATGTATACAGTTCCCTATTGTATAGTATCTAAAAAGCAGTACATTAATACAGTTGAATAAAGAGCTGTGGTGCACTTATTGGAAACGCAGGTTCGAGTACGGCATGCAACCTGTCTATGTTTCTCTATAACAGCTGCCTGCCATTTTCTCCAGTCTGTAAAGCTGTCTGAAACATGAAAATTTGAAATATAGGGAGGGAGGAAGGCATCAAAGCAATATCCAGTAATCCTGGGTGTTTGATTGGTCGAAAAAATAAAGTGGTAGAAATTAGTAAATATGTATTCATGTTTTAGTTAGAATTTACAATGTATAAGACTGTTTTTTTTTTATCTGTAATGCCTGGTTCAGATTACACGATTTTAGCCCGATTTTGGCACGATCCATTTGACGTAGGGTGTCGTGGGGATTCGTAAACGACAACGGGACGCAAGATTCGATCGTATCATCTCGTATAGTGTGTTATAGTGGGCGACAACCTACGTCGCGTCTGCGTTGCTTCACGACATTACGACAAAAAGACTAGCATGTTTGTTTACTAGCATGTTAACGGTCGTCCACAACGGTTCCGTCACATGTATGAGGTTGACCAATAGGAGCACAGAAGCTTTTCCGTACACAACTTTCAAAAATGGCGAAACGAAAGAGAGACGATGGTGCTAACGTTAAAACTAAAAGGAAAAATATATAAGGAAACAACTCGCCACTAGTTTCGCCTTCTCGATGACGTCACGTGCGCCGTTAAAGACGGCATGCGATGACTGGTCAGGAAGCAACGTGTAGTCTGACATGTGTCTTGTCCACGACACGACAAGACACAGTGACTATCGTAACAGACAAAAAAATCGTGTAATCTGAACCAGGCATAAAGCTAAAAAAAAAAAGAAATGGCACAGCATTACGATGTTTTGAAATTATTTTCATGTGATAAGTATTTTGAATTGACAGCCCTATTTTAAACGCTAGTATATTTTTAATTAAAGCATGTGGTTATGTAAATAAGAGTAAATTCCTAATAATTATTCTATTTCTAAACATACTATTAAAAAAAAAACGCCAATTAAATAAAAAAATATGTGACTGGAGCATCATGAAGGGATAGGATAGTCGTAAAACGAAAATAAAAATCTTTAGAGCGCCTCTTCACAGAAAAGGCCAAAACGAGTGGCAGGCTGTGGCTAACACCTTTGTTTCTGATTGATGTTTGTAGGATGAGTTGCAAACGCACTTGTGGTTCACCGTCGGCTGGTGGTGGTTGTGCATGTTCTTTTCGGGGAACTAAAATTAGCACCCCAGGTGTATTTCCTGCCCATAAAAGAATAATAAAAAAAGCACAAACAAACAGCAAAACATCTTTCAGGTGGTTGGAAAATGGTACCAGTCGATGTAGGGGTACTTGACCCATTAAACGGCCTCGAAAGGTCTTCCATTGAAATCTACAAAAAGGCCGCGAGAAAAGACGACGCAATCTCTCCATAAGCGCCACCTGAGGTAAGATACAGCTGTCGGTTGTCGGAATGAGCGCACGACCGTGAACAGAGCATGAACTAATTCACATTGCAACGATGCATGCATGCATGCCCTTCCCATGTCTAGCCAGAGATTGTGTAGAGACCCTGTTAAAAATGCATTGTTATGGAAAGGGAGGCTCAGTTGAGAGTGGGAGTGCGTCTCGGTTTGCTCTGCTGTTTCCATAATTTATAAACATGGCGCAGTGGTGAAATGGGCGGGGTTTAAAGCATACATCGGGTCTTTAGTCCACCATCAGTTCCTCATCAGTTCAATATAAACAATATAACATGAAAAAAGGACATTTTTGTTTACCCGTTCATTTTTTATAGGGTCGCTAACGGACAAAGGTGTGTAACAGTGTAAGGATTATTTTTCTGTACAGCTATAATTGAATCTTTTATGACTCAATAAGAGCAATTTACTTTTATTCCACAAGGTAGCAATGTGTGATACACAATGATGAAGTGAGTAACACTCATAGTTACCGCAGGCAGAAAACAAAAGTAAAGGACGGATTCTTCAGCAAACAGCAAAACTTGAAATGGCTCAGTGATTTAGTGCAGAACGCAGACAAATATTAGATCTAGTGGATCTGGTGAAGAAGCGGCCAGCGATCAATACGTTTATTTTGAAGATGTTGAAATGATAGTTTTGAGACTATATTTGAGATCGTGAATATGAGCCAGATGCTGAATGTATTGGAAAATGAGCTCTCTGATGGTGTTGGTGTTGGTAAAACATCCGTTCAAACTTAACCCTTCCAAGATCCAAAGGGTAACAAAATACGCTTTATTTTATTCTTCTGTAATTGTTACTCGAATATCAAAAAAAAAATATTTTTTATTATCGCATCAGGTAGCGATCCATCTAGATCCGGGTCACAAAAGACCCGGAAATGTAATAATGATAGGTGAAACATTTACGCATTTAAGGGTTAATGACCTGGGGGTGGAGTTAGTGGATTTACATCAAATCAATTTGAATTATTTAGTAAAAACTGCCACAAATTTCAAGGGGTCTCTTTTGATGTGTCCAAAATCACGTACTGTCTCGTACAGTCCGTACTACATTCAAAATTGATTTTACTTTGCAACCATTAAAAAAAAAGTATGATCTATATCAACGATATATTAGCGTCTATATATTAGCGTCAATAAAACACGCAGAGAGTATGGGGTAGGGTTAGGGTTAGACCACTAGGAGGCGCCTTCTGCCCCATATATATCTGCGTCTCATATTGATGCTAAAGGGAGCCATTGGATGTCTACGCTTTGGCAAAAGCATCATATATGACGCCTTGGGATGAGAACGGGCTGTCTATATAATATGAATATAGGTAGTAAAACCGCCATGTTGCTACTGTCACGTGACCTACTAGCGTCAGTTGTGTCGCTTCTCTCTCCAGTGGCCTCATGGGATAGTAAAGTATCCATCAAATGCACATTAAAAGGGATACTCCACCCAAAAATGAAAATTTTGTCATCATTTCCTAACCCTCAGGTAGTTGCAAACCTGTATGAGTTTCTTTCTTCTGCTGAACACAAAGCAAGTTATTTTAAAGAGCCATTGGAACTTTAGCGCCATTGATTTCCATAGTATTTATTTTCCAATCATTCTTTAAAGTCCCCGTGAATCGGAAGTTGCAAACGATTTTTCTCCAGTGCTGTGACGTATTTCCAAGTGAAACGGAATATTGAACAGAGGGAAAGGGTTGTACTCTAGCGCTCCTCCTCTCCATCTCTCGCTCATAGCAAACTAACGGTTTGAGGGGAGTGGTTAAGCGTTTCCCCACCCAAGCTGTGAAACCTACGTCATCAGAAAAAGAAACCGTTCCAGACCGGAAGTAACTTTTCAGATTTTGATTAAAGATTACCAAGGTAAAACATTTTTTTCATATATTTTTACTTGCACGGATTAATTGTTCACCACAAGATTGGAAATATGCGCAAACAAAGTAAATAGGTTCAATTTTGATTTCACAGGGACTTTAAAATATCTTGCTTTGTATATAAGATTTTCATTTTTGGGTGGAGTATCCCTTTAAGAATCTCGCTCTTTTGGCGTACTGTTCTTAGCATACTATATAGTAGGGAAGTATTCTATTTCATACACAGCATTCGTCTGTAGCGGCGACAGGTAGCACCAAAACCCCCCCACAATTTTTCAGTTGTCTCAACACATCAGACTGCTTTGAGACCTAACGTGTACTTATTTATTCATCAACTAAGATCACACTGAACTCCAGCTGTGCTGCGTTTTTAATCTAAGAGACTAAAGAGACATTACTAATTTCTACGGCACTGCTTTGATAAAACAGCATATTAGCAACTACGCTAACAAAGGTAAACTCAGCAGAGGCAGATCTGAACCTTCTGTGATAAACAGCTGGCGCAGCGAGCGGCTTATCTAGGGTGGGTGTGTTTTTAATCTAGTTATTAATGTCGTAAATTAGCTCGTATAATTGAATGTTCATATAACATCACATCCTTCCCCAAAGAATTACTATTGGACTGCTTATAATAATATCTTATTTCCCAGATGAATACTATTGGACTTGAGAATAATTCCATCACTCGGCTAATTCTGGAGACAAAAGGGTGGAGTGGATCTTGGATAAGGGGGCTAAGCTTGGAAATTGAAGGTAAATGGTATAAGACAAACGTTGCTTGACTGGTGACAACATAACAGATACGGTAAGGACATTAAAAGACAAAGTTCTGTCAATACACGTCACCAGGTTTTTTTATTCGAACAGATAAATGTTGTTCTTGTCCACATATGTTTTAGGGGAGGGATTCTCAAATGTTTTTTTTTCCTATTCTGCTAAAATATTACTTAAAGTGTCCCCCTGGGATTAGAAGTTAATTTTTCAGTTATTAAGTTTATCTGATGTTGATTAATGGTGACATGACATGGAGGAAAACAATTTTTTTTTTAAATATATATGAAGAGTTCAGATGCAAAAGCCTCTAAATGCCATTTGAAATTTTCTTCTTTAATGATGATTTTTATCAAACTTGTATATTTAAGTTCAGTAATTTCACTTAAATAACAATTAATAGGTAATTATCATTGCCATTTAAGTGAAATTACTGAACTTAAATATACAAGCTTGATAAAAATGATGATTCTCGAAGAAAATTTCAAATGGCACTTAGAGGCTTTTGCATCTGAACTCTTCATATATATATATATATATATATATATATATATATATATATATATATATAATTTTAAATAAATACACATATTTATGAAATCATATATCCAAGAATTTATTTTTATTTGGATTATTTTTATTTTTAAAATATTTATTCATTTACATTTTTAAGATTTAATTATTACTCATTTTTTATACACTTGCAAACCCTGTTTTAGGGAATCAGATACATTTATTTTAAAGGTTTTTAATGATTTGTTTCATAAAACAGGAGCTATTTAAGGAAGCGTTCCCCTAATATTCCAGAAACGAGCTTCGGCCCATGCTCAAATATTTCCATTTTGATTGGAAAGATTTGGATTTTCTTGGACAATTCATTTGGGATACTTCAATGAAGTTAACAGAAAAAAAAACACAGGAAGAGGGATAAAAAAGGAAGAGGAGGTGAAAGCAAAAAAAAAAAAAAAAAAAATTAAAAGAAATGGTGTATATGCCAAATCAGGTCTGATTAATTTATTTTTTCCGAACACTGCCGCTGGCTCAAAACGCATTTGAGTTGAGATGCAAAAATGTCATCCGAGACAAAAGTGATTAATTTCAGAACCGATGCAAACACAGAAAGGCAATCTCGAACATGCGAGCGTGATTATTTCATGAATTCCAAATAAAAAAAGAAAACGCGTAACAGAAAATAAATTTTCTATAGAATATTGCAAGAAAGGAAAAAAAAAAAGTGACCATATTATCTGGAGGCTTTTTTCCCCCAGCCTTCCTCCACTTCTCCTTGCTTCAGTCTTTGGAAAACAGAAATTTATTTCTGCCTTCATCTCTAAATTGGATGCAATTTATTGCCTCCACAAAGCTCGTTTTTCACCGGCCGTGGCAGCCAATGCGTATCTCAGTGTGGCCTCGGGTGCTAATATGCAGAAAGTGGCCGCGGGGAGACGCGACTCGGTGAAGGGGAGAAGGGAGGGAAAAGCTGGGGGACACAGCCCAGAATCAATCCATGATAGAGCGAGAGAAAGATGAGTGTGTTTACTCATAGAAATATGGCCGCTCCTGATGTCACACGGGGAGAGAAAAGGTTATATAACTGAATATGAGAGACCCAAGCAAGAGGCGGACAAATGAATAATAAAAGTGACAAGACAACACTCAGTGATCATGGGAGCAAGTAGACAACAGATACATGAACGTGCGCTTGCTTAGCTTGACTGGCTTGTAGGTAAAAGGCTAAATATGCATGCAGAGGTGAGAGAACAGGTCATAGGTCAGAGGATGTTGTGTATGTTGTGTCAGCTAGAACAGGAAATGTGACATGCAGCAAACAGGAAACACACACAGGCAACCATCTCTTTTCAAGAACAGATGTCAGCTACTGTGCAAAACTTGCGTGTCTGTATAGCTTCCAATGTTTAAAGCCATTTAGCAGACACTCTTATTCAGAGTTAACTACAAACACATCATTTTACTATTAAATCCAAAGATACACTGTAAAAAAAAAGTTGCTGACTTAAATTTAAGTCATTTGAACTTGTTCAAGTCATTTAAACTTAAATACAATAACCTGTCTTGTTGAAAAATGCTTAACTTATTTTGATGAGTTAAAGCAAAGTAAAATTTGCAAGACTGCCATGGTTATTGCAACCATGCAATTCATTAAGTCCCGGGCTGGATAACTTCCCAAAGTTCAGAGAAGTATTGCCACATGTTTGAGTATTTCTCTGTGCTTCTTGTAACGCCCCGGTGGACTTTCAGTTTTGCCAAAGCATTAAACTCAGGAAGTGACTTTACCTCTGCTTACAAAAGTGCAAAACTGCGGTTTGACATGCATCTCACTCGCCTTCACACTTTCACTGTATCTCTTCCACAGACATTAAACACACTCCTACTTGCCCACACTTCTCCCTCAGTTAGCTCAAGGTGCAGTCCGTCCAGCGACCTTGCAGTGGAACGCCTACACAGGCGATGAATAAGTATCACATTTCCTTCTCTGACAGCTGACACAGGCGAGCCCAGGTGATATACCAGACATGACAAGTGATTCTAATTAAACGTTGAGGCTAAGGATATAAAATGGCAGGTAGGGAACAAACCCTGTCCGGCCAACCGGCACGCGCTAGTCCTAATCTGATGAGCCGGGCTTGTCAGGCCCCGCTCACCGGTTCCGTCAAACTCAGGCCTGAATCCCAGGAGAAAAGTGACAGTTTTCCACCCGAGGGGAAGACGGGACTTGCCGAACCCCTACCCATCGCAAACAATAAACACTAGGCCAAAGAAAAAAAAGTGAGAGCCGGCGTAATGTGCAGCCAGACCGAGCTTTCGGGCTTTACAAATTTGTCAGACTGTTGTTCGGCTGAATGAAGTACAAATGAAGTGCTGCCACCGCTGTCCCCAGGCTTAGGCAATACCTGTCAGACTTCCACTTGTTTTAAGGTAGAAACCAGAGACTCTTTGGAAGCATACTTACCTGAAGCCACGGATGACAAAAAAACGTACCCGTTAGACAGAGACGAACGAGTGTGTTTTGTGTAGCTTCTTTAGAAAAGTGGAGACAGTTAGCAGTTTACTCGAAGGAAAACACGGGCAACGTCGCATTTCGACACGATCGGACTGCACGCACTTACAGAGAACATCCCGAGAACATCAGGGGAGGTCAGAGTTAGAGTCTGGGATGACTTTTCCCGCTCCCCACCCGGAATCAAGACTTACCAGCTGACAGCCCATCATCATCAGGGTTGCCAATGTCACCAGGCGGGGGAGGCTGCCAGTTGGCACTCATTGGTAGGAGAGCGATTCTCAAGAGCTCGCCAGGAAATCTGTATTTGATAATGCACTCCACTGCCTCCCTTCTCAACTCAATACATCAGACTTTTTGGCGTTGTTGTTTCTATACTACAGCAGTCAAAGCCAATGCCTGGCATCCACAGCCGGCTAACACGTTTCAAACAGCGGCTAATGAAGGATGTAATGCCTCTCGTTGTGAGGTGTGCTTGTTCTTACATGCTGAATTTGATTCTCGTTCAAGGAGCGCTTCCACAGACTAGCAGGAAGGGTGGGATGATTATTTTAATTTTTAACGTTTTTTCTTTGCAATTAAGGTTAAAGGGTTAGTTCACCCAAAAATGAAAATTAAGTCATTAATTACTCACCCCCATGCTGTACCAACCCCGTAAGACCTTCGTTCATCTTCGGAACACAAATAAAGATATTTTTGATTGAATCTGAGAGCTGGATCACTCTTCCATAGACTGCATAAGGGACTGGCTCTTGACGGGCCATAAAGTCATTAAAGAAAAGGTTTAAATATTCCATGTGCCTACAGCGGCTCAATTATAAGTTTATCAAGCGACGAGAATACTTTTTGTGCGAAAAAAATATAAATAACGACTTTATTCCACTATTCCATTACTTCCTTATGGGCGCATGCGCGAGAACTGAGACGAGGACGTTCTCATTCGTCTACTTCTTGTTACCGGCTGCTCATCGCTTAGGAGTTTTACCGCCCCCTACCGTATAAGATGATGTGCTGATATAGCTGGAAGCGCAAAACTTTCTGTTTACAAGCAGAGGAAGATGCGCGCTGTACATACGCTTTTCAATTTGCGTATTTTCCGCACTATAAGGTGCATTTAAAAGCCTTTAATCTTCTCAAAAAACGACAGTGTTCCTTATAATCCGGAGCGCCTTATATATGGATCATCATTTTATATGGTAGGGGGCGGTAAAACTCCTAAGCGGTGAGCAGCCGGTAACAAGAAGTAGATGAATGAGAACGTCCTCGTCTCAGTTCTCGCGCATGCGCCCATAAGGAAATTAATGGAATAGTGGAATAAAGTCGTTATTTATGTTTTTTCCGCACAAAAAAGTATTCTCGTCGCTTGATAAACTTATAATTGAGCCGCTGTAGGCACATGGAATATTTAAACCTTTTCTTTAATGACTTTATGGCCCGTCAAGAGCCAGTCCCTTATGCAGTCTATGGAAGAGTGATCCAGCTCTCAGATTCAATCAAAAATATCTTTATTTGTGTTCCGAAGATGAACGAAGGTCTTACGGGGTTGGGACAGCATGGGGGTGAGTAATTAATGACTTAATTTTCATTTTTGGGTGAACTAACCCTTTAAACATTCGAGAGGTTCTTCCAGAGCTCCTGCACCCTTACTGTCCACATTATGGCAATGCATCAGTGACGTTATAAGTGTCAACTGGGAACTCAAACAAAGGGTGCAAGGATGCAAGACTACATCATGGTGTCATTTGGTACCTTGTTGTAAGAGCTCTGAGGTGCAGCGAGCTTCACCCTGGGTGCAATAAGGGAATGGAAGACGGTTCTTGTGCAGGATTTCTTTTTCAGAATACTTGCTGTCGTCTTGCAAGAGGATGAAAGATCTGAGTCGAACTTCTCTCTCATGACAACCCAACTGGCTGAGCTTCAGCTCTGGCTGAATACGGAGAGTAAAGATGATTTGCCAATGCAGTCAGGGAAAGATATTTTTCAGCTCCTTCAAGTCAAGCATCTATGAATAGTACATCAAGATTATTCATACAATATTAGTTCCAATCCACTGCTATGAGGTAAGAGTTTAAAGCCAAGCAGAGGTGCGCCACTGACAGACGAGAGCCTGATAAGGTATTTAAGCCATAAAATATCAGAACGATATTGCATCAGACTGATCTAAGGTCAGTTTTGCAGTTTCTTTTATATGGTTTGAGATTTGTAAATGTTTAATGTATCACTGAACTGTTCACGGTGAGTCCTGCCAGCATTCTGAGAGAAAACGGCTTCCTGTGCTGTCTAGGCCTGAAGGAAGGATGAAGGATGAAGGATGAAAGGAATAGAGAGAAGTTGTGTGCTGTACTTAAGTTTAACACCTCTCTTCCAAATATTTTAGGACTCTAAGCTGTCATATCACTAATAAAGTCCACTAATAAAGTTGATTTAAACAATTACATCTTTTCTTATTTGACCAAATATGTCTTTTTGAGCTGTTTTGCTGAGCTGAGTTAATAAGTTCAACACATCAAATTCATATATCAAGTGACTAAACCTTACATCCTTCCAAGCCTGTATGGGTAAAGGTCCGGTCAGATAATCGAAATTTCATACGCAAAAAATATCCATAGTTTTAGCATTGGGGTCGACTATCCTTCAATACCGGTTTGAACGACATGATGGTGTTATGCTGACAAAATACTACAGTGAATTATTAAAGATGGTAAGCCAGTCACAAATAAGCATTGTACATGTTCTGGGTGATATTCAAGTGTGACGAACCCTCTCTCTCTTGTTCTATGTCCACTCCTGCCCCTTTATTTTGGGTGCCTTTACAAAGCTGCTGATGTGATTATAGAGGATGATGATTACGGTTACATAACAGCATCAAATTAATTTACTGCCCGCAACATGGCGGCAGGAGGAAATCGCTCTCCCCCCTTTTCTTTCCCTCTCGCTGCTCTCTGCTTCATGCGTCAAACATTTCCCATCCGAAGCTCCTCCTCCATACAAGCACACATATTCACCCCCCTCCCCGACAGTCCATTAAAGTCACATCAAGGGGATTAAGACAAACTGGGTCAGTGGAGCATTGCTGTAGAAAAAAAAACGAGAGGCAAACAAACCATGGCGAAGCATCACCGCCAACCTTATAAAGCAGGGAGGGTTGGGGGCTGGACCGGGATTCATGGGCCTGGGGATTGTGTCTGTCTGGCTGGGGAGAAGGTGCATTCTTGCAGGCATGGATGAGTGGAGGGGTGTGGAAGAAACTGGCCATGGCTAAGATCTCACGAGGGCCCTACAGGCTTGGCTGTAGGAAGTGAAGCCAGGCACATGGTTTTTGTTTTCTGTCTCTCTCTCTCTCTACTGTGCCTCTTCTCTCTCTCCAAGAAGCAGAGACTGGCCCTTCATGATGAAAAGCACTGGCTGCTATGGTGTAGCGCCGTAGGGGAATTGTGTGCCAACTTCATGAACACACGTACTGTACAGTTTGGGACGCGCTTAATGATTTTGAGTCGAGAGGTTGCGATGAGCTGTTTGTGGAGAAATGCAAGCCAAAATCTTGAATTTGGACATCTTTTTGTGTCATTTATGTAAAGAAAAAATAATGTTCAAAATGATCCTCAATATTGATTCTTGTTGATTCTCAGTTGATATGGGTAAAAACAAAAACAAAAAAATACAACCTCAAATCTCCCATCCAGTTATTGCAATATAATGCATTTTGTGTGATTTTGGTTTTGATAAAAGTCTCAGCTTTCAAATTTTGCCAATTTTATCAACAAATTCAAACAATGATGTCAGTTTGACATGCTTTAAAGTGACGGGACAGAAAATTTCACAACTAATTACAAATGAATGGCAAGTAACATGTTAAATTAAAGGTAAAATTAAAGTAGAAAGAATGAAATTGTATTTTTCTTATAAAGAGTACTCCGATAATCTGTTTTATTTACAACATATTTTTTTTTTTTAAGTGTATTTACAATCTTTCTAGTATTCCTATTTTTTATTATTTATTGTATTAATGATCAATTTTAAATAAATGTAATTTTTGGTCAATTTGAGTTTTGAGTTTCTCAAAAACACTTTATGACAACCACTCAAATATCTCAAAGATTGAATTATGGAGAAGCTAGAACTGCACCTCATGGATAAATTGATTTTTTTTAATTTTTTTTGCTTAATCATGATTCAATGACTCACTCATAAAGACTTCATTACTGAATGAATCAGCATTTTTGAACACATCTCTTGAATATATGATTCAATGGTAAATACACCTTTAGTCGTCATTCACATATAGTGCCTTAAAATAGAAAACGTTTTACTTTTTCCAAAGCGCTAGGGTGGTTGCGCTCCGGAGGTGTCTGTGGTTGCTGTTCTTGGTTCGTCACGTGACCTATGGTGTGCTTGCGGCATTCTGGAAAGTTGAGATGTTTTTATCTCAATGTAGCGCGGTCGGGAATAAACTTTTATCCCAGTACTTCTATGATAATTTGAATTATTGTAACTAAGAAATAACGATACTGTGTGGTTGAAAATACTTTGTGAAGCTGTTTCATACCTGAACATGATAACTGCTGTCTGGATCAGCGACAGCGAGAAGACAGATCTGGATGCTCCGGTGTGATTTTGAGATTTGGTGGATGTTTGAATCACGATTGTGAGCTTTCAATCAAACAGCTCAAGGAGAAGCCCGTCCTGAATATTTAGCGACCCCCTTCATCAACGTTTCCATCATCTCATGTGGCAATAGTACTGCTGATGTCAACACAACTAACCCTACCCAAAACGTATCTCTCTCTCTTAATCAAAAAAAGTCCAGCAAAACCGGCATAGAGGTTTATATTAGAATAAAGTCCGCCAGCACCTGAGGCCCAGTGCAGACGCAAACCATCCGTTTCAAATGAGTTCCCTTCAGAAGCTCTAAATCACGAGATTTGTTCATATTGACTTGGCTACACTGTCCTAAAGTGCTTTTTAAATGACACCAGAGGGAATATCTTGGTGCCAGCTACACATAAAAATATATGAGATCTAAATGGAGACCATAAACTGCACTCTGAAACAGCACTTTATGCTCAATAAATAAGATTCATGGAACGACACAGAGATGGTCATTATCCCACAATACTCCCAAAGCACAGCTTGAAATGAGCTGAGGGGGGTCTGGCTGTTGTGTTTGGGTGTGATGAGGGCAGTGTACAGTATGTGTACACTACTGTATTATATTTTTATCATGATACCAAAATTTCAATAGTCTCTATCAATACCAGAAAAATTTCACAGTTCTCGGTACCAAACCAAACAATATGGCTTATACTTTACTTGGTAACACTTTATTTTACAGTGTTACATGTAGTTACTATAGTAATAACTATAAATTATGAATAATTACATGCAACTACACCAAACCAAACCAATTACTGTGCAACAAAGACACATTAAAATAAAGTTTAATGAACGAAATGAACGAATCTTCTTCCGAGTCAATTCATTCATTTCGTTCGTTGAATGAACCAAATGACACGAAAAAAAAATTCGTTCATTTTGATAAGCAGAGTCACGAACGCGCATCACAAAACAGAGCAAGGTGAGCATTTGTGCTTATAAAAAGCAAACTTTTTATTTATTTTTAAAATGAGCGATCGTTTCGCTTGTTAAGACTCTTATTCATCGTCTGGAATTTAAAGCACTTTGAACAGTTTGCAGTTTGCACTGAACAGTGTTGTAGTCGAGACCACCTCAATCGAGTCCGAGTCGACACCGAGACCAGAGAGAGTCGAGTCCGAGTCAAGACCAAGTCCATAGAGAGTCGAGTCCGAGACCAGAGACGATCGAGTCCGAGTCGAGACCGAGACCAGTGAGGGTTGATTACCTAATTTACTTTTATTTACTTAGAGAAATCCTTTTTTTTTTTACTGAATTTACTTAAAATATGATCAGTTTAGGGTAAAAAGGCCACATAGTAGGTGGTGTTAAAAGTAATTTTATTACAATTTGTCATGCGCAATTGCGCACTAGAAAATCACCAATCACTGGGCGTGTCAATCAATTTAAAGAAATATTTTATTAACATACATTAATAATCATGAAAAATATTTTGAATTGAACTCGAGTGGACTCGGGAATAATTCCGAGTCCTAAAAAAAAAAATGTTCGAGTACGAGTCAATTCCGAGTCCAAATGGACACAAGTCCATGACAAGACCAAGACCATTAAAATATGGTCTCGAGACCGAGTCCGAGTCTCGAGTACTACAACACTGGCACTGAAACTCTCATTTGGACCTTGAACCGTTTGGTTACCAGTAAAGTGCATTATATGGAGAAAAATGGAATGTTTTCATCAAAAACCTTAATTTCTTTTCGACTGAAGAAAGAAAGACATGGATATCTTGAATGACATGGGGGTGAGTAAATTATCAGCAAAAGTTTTTTTTTTTATAAAAGTGAACTACTTCTTTAAGTCAAACTACCAATCAGTGCTTTCCAAAACAGCTTCAGATTGAGTCACACCGCAGGACCCTACCATGACATCTCATGTCAACCGGCCAGTTGGGTGAAAATCCTTGATGTGAGCATAAGCCTTGAATTTTATAGGGCCTGCACTGGTTTAGCAGACTACAACACAGCACAACTGGTAATTTTCCACTATATCCTGCAGGTTACGCAGGCTGTGACTCCAGCTTTTTCTGAAAGCTTAGCTCTATTTGGTCTGATTTTCCCCCGTGACCGCGAGAGCCTGCGAGCAGGAGAAGATCTAACATTCTCTGACAGCAGATATTCCAAACACTTCCTCACGAAAAACTTCCCTTTCAGCACTCATATCCTGGCAGATCCCCTCTCCCCAATAAGAACTACTAGAACTGTTCAAGCCCTCTGAATTATTGTGTATTAATGTTACAAAGTCTGAATCTCAGCTGATTAAGGTTGACTCTTCTTTACTCATTTAATTTCCCTTTCCTCCAACTATTTTAATTTTTCCTCCTTCTTCCTTTTACATGTGTAATATTTCTCTATGATATATACACTCGCCTAAAGGATTATTAGGAACACCATACTAATACGGGTTTTGACCCCCTTTCGCCTTCAGAACTGCCTTAATTCTACGTGGCATTGATTCAACAAGGTGCTAAAAGCATTCTTTAGAAATGTTGGCCCATATTGATAGGATAGCATCTTGCTATCAGTTGATGGAGATTTGTGGGATGCACATCCAGGGCACGAAGCTCCCAACGATGCTCTATTGGGTTGAGATCTGGTGACTGTGGGCCATTTTAGTACAGTGAACTCATTGTCATGTTCAAGAAACCAATTTGAAATGATTCGAGCTTTGTGACATGGTGCATTGTCCTGCTGGAAGTAGCCATCAGAGGATGGGTACATGGTGACCATAAAGGGATAGACATGGTTTTTCAGCATCATTACTCCACTCAGTGTCACGTGATCTTTCAGAAATCATTCTAATATGCTGATTTGCTGTTATGCTGAACAGTAGAGAAAAGAACAGTATTTTATATGTATATTTATATTAATAACAGTCTTTACTGTTGCTGTCTGTATGTCAGTCTTTATATCTTTTGCAATCTCCCACGCATATTACTTGCATCTGATGCTCAAGTGGAGAACTTCTTATCAATAACCACTCCAAGAGAGTGATTTTCTTTTTTATCGAGGATGTAATCATCTGGAAAGAAAGGGCCGACGCACAAGGCCATCAGGCAAAAAGAGAGATATTTTACAAGCCCATCAAAGCTATCTTTACTTCAGTAAGAGATGAATGCTATAATTTGCAGATGGATGGTTGCAAAGCAACGTACCGCACACAAACACATGTGCTGGAGAGAGAGAGAGAGAGAGAGAGAGAGACCAGATGCTCAGTCTATAAAAATGACAGCCATTAACTAATCAGCTACAGTTTATGTAATTGTTGAACATCTTTCAAAGCAAATTGTGCACATGGGTTATCAACTAAATAAAAGCAAACATTCTCTCGCTCTCTGCCTCCCTCTCATTTCATGTTCATTATATCATCATCTGGCAGCCGTTTGCCTGCCACCCTTTAGAGCGAGACAAAGAGCAAAAACAGACATAGAAGTCGTACCCTCAATCACTGGCTTTCAAGGCCTGATTAAAATTAAATTTCATAATGTCTAAAACATTAATAAGCACAGGGCAATCTCATTCACTCAGTATTTAAACACCAGTCTGATATATATGTGTTACAGTCTAACAGTGAAGATATGGTCAACATCCAAACCTAATCTTCTACTCTGGTGTATTGTTACACGGTTGAAAAGATGTTATGAGTGAATTTTTTTAATGTTCTTGCTTACCAACGTGTTGTTATAGTTATTTGGGTGGTTGTTAGGTGGGTACTTCCCTGTCCAAGCCTAAATTCGGATCAGATCCCACCTGAGTGTAATCCCTCCTAAATCTGTAACATATATGGCAGATGTAAGTCTTCTGAAAGTAAATGTATCCAGATTGCTTTAGATAATAAATGAAGGGCTGCATGATAGTTGTTAAACTGATAATCATGATTATTTTACTCAAAATTGATAATTCCGATCATTAATCATGGTTCTTCACATTAAAAAAAAGTCCAAAAATTATATGACTTCTCATACCACAAACTGTTACTGGGGCTGTACCTTTTCAAAAGGTAAACCTTTGTCCATTTAAGGTGTTAATTTGTACATTTTAGGTGCTAATATATACATTTTAGGTGCTAATATTTACGTTTTAGGTGCTAATTTGTACATTTCAGGTGCTAATATGTACCTTTCAGGTGCTAATATGTACGTTTTAGGTGCTAATTTGTACATTTCAGGTGCTAATATGTACATTTCAGGTGCTAATATGCACATTTTAGGTGCTAATTTGTACATTTCAGGTGCATATATGTACATTTTAGGTGCTAATATTTACGTTTTAGGTGCTAATTTGTACATTTCAGGTGCTAATTTGTACATTTTAGGTGCTAATATGTACATTTCAGGTGCTAATATGCACATTTTAGGTGCTAATTTGTACATTTCAGGTGCTAATATGTACATTTCAGGTGCTAATATGCACATTTTAGGTGCTAATTTGTACATTTCAGGTCCTAATATGTACATTTTAGGTGCTAATATTTACGTTTTAGGTGCTAATTTGTACATTTCAGGTGCTAATTTGTACATTTTAGGTGCTAATATGTACATTTAGGTACTAATTTGTACATTTTAGGTGCTAATATAGCTAATATGTACATTTAGGTGCTTATTTTAGGTGCTAATGTGTACATTTTAGGTGCTAAAATGTACAACTAAGGTACAAATATGCAACCTTTAGGAACAAAAGTGTAACTTTTTGAAAAGGTACAGCCCCAGTGACAACTTTGGGACCTTTTTTTCTGAGAGTGTAGGGTCGATAATGACCAGAGATGTGTAACAGTGGAAGCATATTTTTTTCTGCACAACAATAATTTAATCTTTGATGACTGATTAACTGCAATTCACCTGTATAAAAAAAAAACTTTAGTGACATTTCACTCATAGGCATTACCGAACGAAAAAAAACAAAAGAATAGGAAGTATCATCAGAAAAACTTGTAATGGCTCACTGACTTACTGTAGAGCAAGTACTGAACAAAGTGTCACTGTCACATGATGGTGGATCTGGTTGAAGAAGCTGTCAGCGATCAAAATATTGATTTTTAAGATGTTGAAAATAATCAGTGTTAGATATAGATCCAGATCGCTAAAGACCTGAATATATAATAATAATTGGCAAAACATTCATGCATTTAAGGGTTAAAAAATATATGTACCTACAGGTATTTAAGTAAAAAGGTCTCGGGGACCATTCACACTGAAGACGAGTGCCACGTTTTTAGACTGACGTGTCATTCGTGAGCTACAAAAAGAATAAAAAGCTGCATGGAAAATTACTATATCAAAGTTAATATTTGTATTTCCGGTAAAGTAAAACATTGTAGAATGGTGCATCACGATCATCGCTGGTGAGATTAACAAATCTGACCCTCTCAGCAAATGGCTGTGACAGTGTGAAATTTCTCGGGCTTGTTGGCTGAGCGGATGAAAGTCTATATGAAAAGAGAAACGGATGAGATCCGCATCCCAAAAAAAGAGCCCAGTGCTCTAATCTCTGTATTGTAACGTCAAAAAGGAGAGTGACTCAGATTTACGTCACCATTTGTTTGGGCTTTTTCTTTCCTCGCAAATTTCTCTTCCCGCTCCCTCAGTCAGTCTTGCCTTCGGGAGAAGCGGGGATCTGAAAAGTGTGGGCAGCATCGAGAGGGTGTTTTAATCGCTTGTATAAATATTTGCATCCGCATGGCCTGACCCCCTGAACGACCTATTACTCCATCTCTCTCTTTCTCTTTCTCTTCCTATCCTGTCAGGGCTCAGGGGCAGACATGCTTCTTTTCCTCTGCCACTCATCCATTAAGCATCACTCGCTCACTCCATTCGTACGATTGCAGAGTTCCTCCACAGCACACGCCAGCTTTGATCTGACTCGGTATTCATGAGGCATCTTGGAAGTAGAAGCGCAGCTTCCAGATCAGATTTGTCCTCTGGACATGTAGGATGTATCCAATCTTAGAGTTGAAATAATCTGATCTTAGACCAGCAAAATGTGCTCTTTTTGTCTATAAAATGAAAGTCAATGGGATCCAAACAACATTGTCTGAACTTTCTAAATATCTTTTGTGGTCCATGGAAGAAAGAAAGTCAAATAGGTTTGGAATAACATGAGAAAAAGGTTGTATCCTTCAAGATACAAACGAGCTTAAGGATGCCGTAATTAATCAATTGTGATACCTGTGTCGACAGGGACAATGGGTAAAACTATTTAGTGTTTGGGTGGATGTCCCAGCACATGCTCAGCCCTCCCTGTCCGACAGCGGTCTCCACAGAACATGTGCATCTTTAATTGTTCGGAGGTAAAAAGACTCATCACAATTATAGAGCATTCAGCCAGACTCTGAGCTCATTTAACTCGAGTCATTAGGGAACCAGAATCCACTAAATACAAATTCCGTTTCTACCGCTCCAGGGCAAAAATACCCTTCTTTCTTTTTTTCTTTTTTTTTAAGATTAATAAGATAAGAGATTAAAAAAAAATCTAAAAGAAGGAATTAAACTATGATATATTGGTTGAAGGTAGGTATCACTCAAAATAGACTGTCAGCTTTACTGATAATCATGAATTTCTCGAGTGGTTAGGACACGCATTGAGGTTTCGAGTTTTATAGGGACTTTCCATTGACATAATGATTTTTATATTGTACAAACTGTATATTATTTCCCCTTACACTAAACCTACCCATTAGAGAAAACTCTCTTCATTTTTACATTTTCAAAAAAACATCACTTAGTATGATTTATAAGCTGTTTTCCTCATGGGTACCAAAAAAAGTTCCCCACAAGGGCAGGGATTTCGGATATTGCCATCTCCATAATGTAGAGTTTACCAGGCCACACGCACACACAACCATTAACATTGATCAAAAGTGATTTTATAATGCTACAAAAACCTTCTATTTCAAATAATTGTTGTTTTTTTAACTTTCTATTCATCAAAGAATCCTGAAAAAAAGTATCTCGGTTTTAGATCAATTTAAAACACTACGGTAGATACATATTCAAGACTATTACGACAGAATTTTTTTTACAAGATAATTGCAAAAAAAAAAAAAGTTATATCTATATATAAATAATCCATATTGCAGATTTTGTGAGGAAGAAGAGGAAGACCTATGGCATTTATATTACTTTTGTGCATTGGTATATAAATTCTGGTCAAGTGTCCAAGTTTGGTTAAAGATGGCTAGAATAGAACTTACTATAACACCACAAAATATTGTTTATTTGCGCCCACATAATTGAATTTATACACGGTAGAGACATTTTGCTCTGTCTTTTTTTGGGTTTATAGGAAATAAAATAAAATAAATTCCTGGAATCAGTGTTACCATCGTTTTACCATTTTTATAGCATAAACACCATCTTACGTATCTACGTATCTTCCAATGTTTTTCTATGGCACTTAAACCTCCGGTCCCCGTGCAACTGATACTCAACTGCCATTGGCTCATCTGTGTTTGAGGGGAGAGGCTTACTGATCGAGGAGAGGGGCTTACTGACTGGTCAATTTCACTACTATTTTGATGATTACTGTTCTTATCTCGCATAAGAGAATTAATAAAACAGGGGGAACCTGTGGTTTCAACCACAGTCCATAAACCACTCTTAAAACCAGAATATAAGCATATGATTTCCTAAACTTCTGCCTCAACAATTCCCGGATAGTCTAAAGATTCTCCCAGCTGAGTAGAAGGTAAACATAACATTTTGCCGGCTAGTTGTTAACTAAAGCAGTAAGTGCAGCCCTCGGGCAGTGTTTACTCTCGTACCTGCAACCCCTCGACTGCACTGCCCTCAGACTATTCTCACAGTGCATGTCCTCCAAACCCCCAATGCCTGGTCTTCAAACAGAGCTGGAGACCAGCACAAAGCAAACAAGGGCTCGGTTCAACTTGGCAGTGTTGAGTGCAAAGGGGTTTGCCTGCAGATTCCACAAAATAAACGCAACCGAGGCGTCGCATTACATTGACAAGAACAAGATTTTCTTCAAACTAGCAAAGGGCCGTTTTGAAACTCCAAAAATTATTGCTTTCCAGCAGGGGTGACTTTTGAGCCTCTGAGCGAGCCAGACGAGTCATCGCAGATCAATTTGATGTTTTTTATCAAATATAATCATCGTGAGACAAAAGAAAAAACACTCTTTTCTAACTCCAGGATCATCTACACAATGCCTTCATCGCATTGAAGCGACTTAACCTCAAATAACTGATCATTTTAGATCATCTAGGCAGGTTCATATTCTATTGATTTTTTTTTTTTTTTTGGCTGGCATCCATGACAATAGCATCATTTATAAACATGAACATCCAGATGGTGACAGGCATCAAAGCCAACCCAAAGCCTCCCCTGTAATCTGCACACTGGCTTTCACTCACAACACCTCCATTAAAATGAATAACATGCCGTTATCATTGACCAGCCCTCCCCTTCAAAACAAACGCTATAATTCACACACAAACAAAAAAAAAAACTGCTTAAAAATATGGTCTATTGACTTGTGACCTGCACAAAACGGTGTGGTTAGCAGACTTTTGATTTTTGGCCAAACCCTTAAGAAGTTAAAAGCCAAACGAGCCAATTTTCATATTTCCTGACCACTAGGTGGCACTGTACCAAAACTGTGCAGGTAAACTTTGACGTGATCTTCGTTAAATTTGTTTGTGTGTTATTCCAGAATAATTTGACGAATCAACTTGAATTCCAATACTTTTCCAGAACAGTATGATCTGAAGATGATCTGGATCGATTTTCGTGAAAATCGGAGCGATGGCCGACGAGGAGTCGGAAAATTCAAAATGGCGGTAATATTTTCATGACAGAAAATGTTGTCATAGGAGGCAATCAAATCATTGAGAAAAGGAATCAGAGGAAAAAAAAGTAATTTGTTTTTAACCCTTATGGTTCAAAAGTTATTAGCATAAACGTATATGCAAATTTGGACAGAAGGTGGCGCTAGAGCAACTGTCCTCTATAATAATCCTCTATATAGGATCATCAATAAATTCAAAATACAATAAATACACCCTCAGTGCTTGGCCCCTAATAATAACTGTTTCTTGAGCAGCAAATCATCATACTAGAATGATTTTTGAAAGATCATGTGACACTGAAGACTGGAGTGATGCTGAAAATTATAATATAATCAAATAGAAAACATTTTTAAATGGTAAAATTAAACAACTTTATTTTTGATCAAATATATTCAGCCAATGCAAACACAAGAGACTTCTTTAAAAACAAAACTTTAAAAAAATGAGTGGTATATTTTTAATATATATATATATATATATATATATATATATTAGGGCTGTGCAAAAATTAATTGCGATTAATCGCATCCAAAATAAAAGTCTGTGTTTACATTATATATTTGTGTGTGCTGTATATAATAATTTTGTATATATAAATAAACACACATGCATGTATATATTTAAGAAAATGTGTTATTCATATATAAAATATTTAAATTTATATAATATAGATTATGTATTTATAAATATATACAGAATTTAAGCGCAAATAATTCTTAAATATATACATGCATGCATAGGTATTTATATATACTAAATAATTATATACAGCACACACAAATATATTATGTAAACACAGACTTTTATTTTGGATGCGATTAATCGCAATTAACTTTTGCACAGCCCTAATATATATATATATATATATATATATATATATATATACAGTATATATTTATCTATCTGTATACATATTTTATGTATTTATATAACATTCCTTTTATAGCACCAAATCATTTATGTGTCCATGTGGCCCCCCACCTCTTTGCATGAGATTGATTTTTAATAAGCAGAGGTATCATCCATCTATCTATGTATAAGTGTCACCTCAGTTCTCTTTCGGGGATAATGTTCTTATTGTATGCAATCCTCTGGGTGCTGGAAGTCATGCTGTCTTTACTCAGAAAAGCAGAGGGGGGAGAAAGAACTGTGGGATTAGAGTCTCCGACCTCCCAGCGCCAACTATCAAACGCTGCCCCGAACGGGGCTGAGGACTCAGCAACACTGTTATTTCCTGTTACCTGCAGACCACAAAGCGCTAGGCCAAGCACATATAAATGTGCTCAATTACGACGCTGCATGTGATGAATGTTTTCTGGTTCATTTTCAAAGAGAACCATACCTTGTGATTAACCACAGAGTAACAACTCCTACTAACAGGAGAATGCAGAGTTTTTGTAGCGCAGACACATGCGATGTTACACATCTCAGGACACTTGGATAGCATGTCACCACTTTTCACAAACAGGGTACAAAAATAAGTGCTTAAAAACCTCATAAACCTTAAAAATGAAAGATCTTTTTAAAAAAAAAAATATATATAATTAGTAATTAAATAGAAATTATTTGATGTTTCAGGCTATGTTTACAGGGAAACGATCTAAAAAGAAAACGCAAAAGTGGCGTTGCGTTATCACTTTTATTCTGCGTTTAGACAATCCTTATGGAGGGAATCCGCGTGGATATGGTGACGCAAAAAAGTGTGAAATTCGATGTAGTATGCACTCCAGGTGGCTAGGTGGCGATGTGAAGCACTGCCACACAACAAAACTAATATCTGAGAATATTTTGTACAACTGCTGAAATACGTTTATCAGAGGTCCGACGTACGAAAATAATCCGACAGGTTGGTTGTTATTTTCCTGTACTGGCGCATATTTGTGACGTAAACGCGTACGCGACGAGAGCCACCGTGAGCAGATTTGCGTTTTTGCCCTTTAGACGGGAAGCGTTTTTCTGATTTCCACTCTGGAGTGTGGTTTAACTTTTTTGGCGTCTTTAAGCCCCCAAAATGCAGTCGCCATGTAAACGAAAGGCACATCCGATAAAATCATTTTACGTTTTCACCCAGAATCGTTCTCGTGTAAACAGGGCCTTATATTCTACCGTTACCTTGTTAATAAAATTTGGGACTAAATATGTCTAAATACAGTTTTAAAACCTGATTAGTAAACTGAGTGAATAACTTGGTTGAAGCTTTAGCCTTTAGTTATGAAAAACGACTTATTTTCGCAGACATTTTGCCGGTGTACATAATCTTTTTGAATAGGTATTCACTGACATTGGCATTACTCATCTGGAATCCTCAACAATAGGTAATAAGAGTGATCCAGGATCTTCCCTGAACACCCTACTTGGTGTAACATGGCTTCTGACCTACAAGGAGAGGCCCATCTGTCTATGTGAGAAACACAGTGCCCTTAACAGACTGCGAACAGCCCTCACACTCCCTCTGCCTCGTCTGGGGACTTGAGAGGACTGGACAGAGGCTAGTCAGCAAGTGCCAGGTCTGTCCAAGGTCCAGGGGCACTTCTGGACCCATCAGCCCCTGCTGCTGGGAGCGGACTCAACTCTCAGAGCCCGAATATGGACAGTCATTATCTGTGGACTTTCTGCCTGTGATCTTAACCTCATACAGTGAAGGCGGATGAAAACCATGGATGTTCATTAGAAAACTGCCAGCGGGAAAAAAATATGAGAGCACTCGTGCACTTTCTTCTGGACCTGCATGCAAAATCCTGAACAAATTAAGCCACGCCCCCACTCCGGAAAATCCTTATCAGAGATCACTATTTCTAGTGAGCGAAGGAGGACTTCGGCAAAAGAAATCTTGCGCAAACAACCCATCATATATGCTTCTAGGAGTCTGATGGTATCAATGTTTTTGGCACTTAATCTGGAGATCAGTGTTCCAATGTGAAAGAGAGATAAGCAGGGAGATCCGTGTCTGGAAGTCGGAAAAAAGAGCTAAGAGCCATTAGAAGAAAGCGTTATACTTTTATGCCTAAAAGTCAGTGATGAACTGGCACTGGAAATAGCCCAGGACCAATGATGGCGCATCACAACTCAAAGCATTTAATTACTCACTCTATATACAGTATATCACAACCAATCAGAACTGTGCAAAAGTTATAAGCACGTTAGTATTTTCACAGAAAAAAAAGAGATGTTGCCACTGTTTTGAATTTAGTCCGACTCCGGTTTCAGACTCGACGATGGTGAGATCAGATCTCTGTGTGGAGCACCGGCTGTTGTGAGACTCCTCGTGCATACAACAATCTCACTGGATTATTACAATTAATGGCGACAAAGAAATGCAAACTAATATTTTCTACTTACACACTACAGCAAAATATATAAATAACTGGCTTAAAACCACTTTTTCTGTGTGAAAATGCTAAAATGTGAGAATACATTCTGATTGGTTGAGCCCCATTTAACAAATCCTGCATATTCTATATTGCAGCAGCTTTAAATATGCTTTTAATATAGTAATTTAATGTGTGTACATGTTTAATTTCCAACAAAATTACCATAGTGTGCTATATATAGTTACAGATTAAGCACGGAAATTACTCATAACAGAATCTAAGGGTTATATGACACAGAAATATGAAGATAAATGTTATTAATTGAAGCTGTATCCCTTTGGTGTCCCCCAGGTGTCTGTTTTGGGCCCATGAGTTTTTCAAACAAATCACAAAACAGAAGAAAAAAAACAACAACACTGATCCCATTAACCTAAAGACAAAATCAAAATCACTATAGTGGTCTATAATGTAGTGGAGTGCTTATTTTAGATATCCCCTGCTCTATTTGTCCCTTACCTCTGTTCCTTTACGGGAATCCTCTACAGCTCCCCGCACTCCATCTCTAATTACCTGCTTTACTGTATCTGCAGTCCGATAAAATGCTAATTTCGCAGCACATTAATTCCTTCAGGCTGAACAATAAGCAACACAAAGCCTCAGCCCTGCTGTCTGGGGTAAAACGAGGAGGAGGGGTGATCGAGAGAGAGAGAGAGAAACAGAAAGAAAAAGAATGAATGAGTTAGAGAGGATGGTTTTCCCCAAGCAGGACTCTGGAGATGGCTTGAATTATCCAGAGGTCAATGAGATGAAGTAAGAGTTCATTGATTGTCCATTTGAAAAGCAAACAGACGTGTTAAGAGATGATCTATCGGCAGAACATGAGCAGAGGCGGCCAGGGCAGACCGGGTCAGCATACACCCCAGAGACAGCACTAGCAGATTGAGAAAGACGGGAAGGTTACAAAGACGCTGTATCATTTAAACTGCACCTGTGGAACCGAGAAACGCCAGCCCATGAGAGAGGGACAAATGTCTGTCTGCGTCCACAACAGCATCAAGTGTGGACCATATGTGCCCAAGTAGGTATTTACTGTTGCTGCACAACATGTTGTTACACCGCATGCTTTCTTTTTTAGCCATTTCTTGACACACTGTGGGGAGTGAAAAGAAAGTATAGAGAGAAGGGAATGACATCGGGAAACGCAAGCCAGAACAAAACCTATATCTCAGTGAGTGAAAACTTGTACTGACTACCGTAGGTTGGCAGAATGAGCACTTCTGAGGAAGAAGTTTACTAGGTTTGCACAATTTTTTGTAAGTCAGGCGGTCCCTTTCTGTCCCCAACCAAGCAATTCTTGTCTACATTGTGGACCAGATGTCAAGCTGAAGTTAAAGGCCCACTGAAGTGTCTTGAAACGCGCAGATTTGCATGATGACGTAATTTCCACTGAAACAGGGAAGCTAAGGCCGGACATAGTGAATGGCTCCTCCCCCTTTTCAAATAGCCAATAGCGTTTCGTTTACCTCACAGACTGCTAATCGTACTTGACAGTGCCATGTTAGTGAATCTGAGCGCTGATGATACGTTGGATTCAATAGTAGCAATCGTTCGCTACAGTCCCGTCACATAGACTGTAGGGCTGGGTAATAAATATCGATTTCTCGATATTAATCGATTCTCATTTTTACAAACCGATATCGATTTTTAAATCTCAAGAATCGATCAGTCATCACTGTTTCAATTGAATGAATGGGACATTGTATCGCGGTTGCGCTCATCAAAAAAAAAATCGCAATAATCTTTGTCCTTTGTTACTATTGATATGAAGCAAAGTCTCAATTTTCAAATAACGTCCATTTTCTTTAGAAATTCAAAAACATAAATAGAGTTTTGGCGCTGTGGCGTGAGATCGCTCTGGCGCAGCTGATGAGAAGTAGCAGCGCTGATCTCTCTTCCGGCTTAATAATACCAGTGACGGCGCGAAATAAACATGAATGCGCGTCTGAAAGTGTGTTAAAAGATAGAGTACAACTTCTTGAAATTCGTATCATGTCACATTGATTCGCTCAATCAGCGTTTCAACCGTGGAAAGACGTCAGTTAAACAGCTTGTAATCAATGTGTCGTCATATTTACCTCAGAAAACCCACATCAACTCGTTAGTCAGCTAGGAAAAAATAACTACAGAGAGGAGCATTTTGCTAAATATATAGCCACCATTTAAATGTTTATATTTCATGTAATCTTCTTATTATAAAAATAAATAAAAGTGTAATTTAAGTGATTCATTCATTATTACCTCCTTATTAGGCTAATGAAGCCTAGTAGGCTACAACTAGACTCCCACAGTTTACAGCATTAGTTAAGAGATTTGATTCCCTTGAGAAAAAATGCCATTTATTGTAACTGATATCCAAAATAATCGATATTGAATCGAATCGAATCGTAATCAAAATCGAATCGAATTGCAAGCTTGTGAATCGAAATCGAATCGAATTGTGAAATTTGTCTCAATACCCAGCCCTAATAGACTGTATATAAAAGGAGAGAGGCTCGGGAGCGTGCCCGCACGTCACATCCGATGGATTTCGCAGAAAATCCGAACCCGGAGACCCGACAAGTGGATCATTGTAATGTGTGATTAACAACCCCTTCACACACATGCAATAAAATAAGGATTCATTTTAGAAGAAAAACTACATATAGCACCTTTAAGGCTAACATATTCATACTAAAAGCTAAAATAATAATAATAATAATAATCATTTCAGGGGGCCATTCAATGTCTTTGTTGGAGTACTTTCTATTATTTGTTCATTCATTCCTTTGTTCACTCTTTCTTTCTCTTCAGCAGGCCAAATCCAAATCTGAGCAAGTAAAATAGGAGGACATTACATGCTTCGCTGACATCTTGGGTTTCACCTCTTTTGCGCCATAGTCTCTGGATTAGCCGCCAGCTCATGCAGGGTGCTTCAGAAATCAAACAGTTTCTCAGCTTAATGACTTTTGCTTTTTAATGGATTTACTTATTCACCTCATTTATTCCTTTCCGACTCATGATGCAGTAATTAACCAGATTTTTGTTTAATTTCTTTGAGGCCGTCAGGACTACTGGAAGAACTGAAAGGAGAAGAGGCAGAGTGGATAAACTGAAGGATGATTGGGTGTTGGTTGGGTCGGGGAGAGGGGTGGTGGAGTCGTGGTGATTGCAAAGCTCAACTGTGAAAAGGACAGATTTCTGTCCACAGCAAAGCTGCCCCCTTCTAGTCAGTGATAAGCTAAGCAACGAAAACAGAATAGTGATCAATGTACAAATCACTTCCTCTGCAAGTAAACATTAGGTTCACATTTGTATATGCATGAAAAGTACACGCAAACTAAGCCTTGATTCATTAGAGCATGATGGACATCATAGCCATTCGGATGCCTCCAATAGTCACCATATGTTTGCCCAAGGCACCCGGCCTGATCTTTGAAAAGGTTCCCGGTCGTTAGTTATCCAGCAGTTAGGAGACATACAGTATCAGCGGGATCCGAGTACATACATTCAAATACAAGGTACAGAAAGGAGAGTTTAACTACCCTAAAATCTTGTTGTTTGAACCACGAGGGACAATGTGAGCATTCTGTCTTGGAAAAGGTTGGCTTTCATTCAGTTGGATAAAACAAAATGTTACATAATAACTTAAGCCTCTTCTGTTAACCCATGTCTGTTTCCAATGAGGGTGTGCAGGAACAGGAAAGGGTGTGCAATGCCCTGCAGGACTGCAAACTTGCCCTGTTAGCAACTTGGGGAATATAAATTGCAAGATGTCTGCAAACGTTTATCAGAGGCTAGTTTGGGAAAGTCTACAAATCTTCGAGGAGTGAACAGCATGATGTTTGTGTCCTTAACCCTAACCCTTTAATTAAAGTCTTACGGTAGGGTGCGGAGATTTATCGGGCGTTACATAATGCAGTTGCTTTTACTTTACAAAAGTAGCCCAGAGAGAGCGCTACAAGAGAGGGATCTTAAAGTCCCTTTCATCTTAAAGAAGGCTCCCGGAGTGGGCCAAAAAATGTGCAGAAATTCCTCACTCACTTATTCAGCAGAAACACATCAACTCTGCTTGGAGAGTCGAGCCAGGAACTCACGAGAACTGCATTGAAGCGCCTGCAGTAACTTAGCACCTCGTAATCTGCACCGTAAAATGCAGGAGTTTTCCAAGAATTTCACTTCAGACAGGATGCGCTCAGCTATCTCTTCTCCCTGGGCGGCGTCTCTGCCGAAATGCGTTAACGCGGCGGCCAGGGCACGTCTGCTGCTGCATGCGACGGATAATCCGAAGTATTCCTGCAATGTCTGTGAGCTACACCCCACTACACTTTCTGCATGAATAATCGTGGAAGAGCCGCATAAATTTACATGGCCTTCCAATTTCTCCCAAAAAGGCAGGAAAACCCTTTTTTTTAAGAGACGTGACATCTAATGAAACGTAAACCACATTAAAAGAGAGGAAAAGGTTAGAGTTAGAAGACAGTGCAGGCATGTGTTACAGAGGTACACTCCATGTTCATTAGTCTACCCATCATAATAATGATAAAAAAGCTTTGTTCCAAAACCTAGTTAGCTGCCTTTCTGACAGTTTCCTATGATGGAACGGAGCGATTTCATGCATCACACAAATTGTCCTCTGCACATGAGACTTGACTTGAGTTTGAAGTTAGCATGATGCTAAGCTAAAAGTATGACAATCTAATATACTTGCCTTGGAATTAGGCTATAACTCAAACTTGACCAATGGCTTGTTGTTTTTTCCGGGTCTCGAGAGATGCCAAGTTAAAACACTTTAAACACATCTGGAAACTTCCTAGAACTCAGGATAATCAAGATGAGGCCACGAGTTACTATCTTGTGGCCACGAGTTACTATCTTGTGGCCACGAGTTAGTATCTTGAGGCCACGAGTTAGTATCTTGTGGCCACGAGTTACTATCTTGAGGCCACGAGTTACTATCTTGAGGCCACGAGTTACTATCTTGAGGCCACAAGATAGTTATAATTAATTTTTTTTACCAAAGTGGGACTAGAGGGGCTCCGTACAAAATAATTTTGATTTATTTTTAAAAAAAAATACTTCCCTTGATCTGAGCGATACAAGACTTGGCTACTTTTCCTAAGTTTGCCTCATAAACACACACATTTTTTTTTTTGACTCAATTTTACAATGTTAAGTGGGTGAAAAAAAAAACTCCTGTATTTGGGTCAAAAATGGACACCAATAGAAATGAATGGGAAAAACTGTAATTTAGAGCATTCTAAAATAAGCCAAAATAAGACACCAGGTGACGGCAAAGTCACTTCATCTTTAGGTTTTAGCTCTAAGAACTTATTGGAATGATATTTTAATGTAGTTAAAAAAATGTAAAAAAATAAAACTACTGTACATAGCAATTCATTTACATTGAAAATATGGTACTTTTTGAAGTAAATAAATTCAAAAATACCCCCAAAATAAAGAAAAACACCATAAATGGATAGACAAAACTTTATCGAAGACAGTGATATAACATTTATAATAAATAAAAATTAGGATCACACATGAGTCCTCTGTGCCCACATTTGTCCACAATTACAGGATTAAGGGCTATAAAGTGAATACGGTTTGAGGGCTACAAAGCTAGATTTTAGAATTGAGCAAACAAGTGTGTGATCAACCATGCATGACATTTTGAGGTCTTTTCTACATATATTCAATGTTCAAGCATTTTCATGAAGCATTTTCCTGCAAGATCCTACGTGATGGCTTCCACAAATGAAACGACCGCGGTGATCAGAAATCACAATAATGCTTCACTATGCTCTCTGATTATTCATGAGGGTTTTTGAGAGGAGATCATATCAGATTTGATGGAGATCCATCAGAGTCTGACAGACGTGCCACTCCATAACCTCTAACTTGCCACTTCACATACACAACGCAGAACCCTTCTTCGTAAAATTCCCTTTGCAATCAGCAACAGACTTGTACGATCATGACAATATACTAATCAAGCTCTCTCTCGCTCTCTCTCTCTGGCTCTTCAAGGCTGGGTTCACGCTCACAGGGGTCTGTTTGCTGAAATACATCCCTTTCGCTGCTTCTGCCAGACAGCAGACACTACTCCTGCCAACAGACTCTACCTCCTCTAGTCTTTGCTATTGTTTTCATTGGCTCTCATGGTCTTTGTTTTTTCTTAACTCCACTCTTCCGCTTGTAACTCCCTCCTCATTGCTCAGTAATCTTTGGCTATGTTATCACACTAATATGCTACGTTTGCTATTTCTGCAGCACATACACACATGATTTTTAACGGATAGTTTTCCAAGAAAATAAAAACTCTTTCATCATTTACTCGCCCTCATGTCCTTCCAAACCTGTACAACTTTTTCTTCCGTTCAACGCAAAAATGACAGATTTTGAATAATCTTTTCCATGCAATAACATAATATCCAAACGATAGAAGAAATGGAGGAATAAGAGTCATTATTCATTAATAAATTATCAGTTTTTCATGCACTTCCAAACATTGTACATTTAAAAAAAAAAATTAAATGTCCCATTAGACTTGTTACAGTTTTTCATGTAAAGAGTAAGGGAACTTACCATTAACCAATTACGTAACAGGCTTTTAAAGGGTCATTACACCTCTGGAAAGATGAATGTTTATTTAAAATGGGTAATTTATGTGGAAGAAATGGGAAATTATTTTTGAATTTGGAGCTTTCTAGACTGAGAAAAGCCAGAAAATGTATTTTTGGCTTATGTGGATGAAAGACAACAACTCCCAGAATGCACTTGCTTCGCTGCCCCAGGAGGCCACACCCACCGGTTAAACATAGTTAAACAACAAGCCTAGGCTACTACCGAAAATGTGTTTCGAGATCGCCCAAAATGTCCGGGATTCGGCTTTTGCGTTCTACAGTCGCCATTCATTATGTTTACTGCGGCGAGCGGGACGAGTGAGGGCCGCGGGAGAACGGCGCGAGGCCGGTGGTGTGATTACCGACGAGAGACACCTGTGAGACGTACTGTAAGTTACCGGTCTCGTATCTCTCACGGAAGAGCGAGAATTTTCTTAGCAATGTTAAAACGCACATCAACCGATCACTTGTTTAGCGCTCATATTTAGATTCACCAATCAGAATCAATTCAGTTAGATTGAAAGAAAAGCTGTACATGCAAACAATGCATGGCGACTGCAGAAAGCAAAAGCTGAATCCCGGTCATCGACGGCCAGACATGTCTGGGAAAAAGAGGACGGTAAAGTTACTACTCGGCTTTCTCCACAGAACAAGAGCCTACTAGCTTAGCTTCCAAAAAAGATGGCTGACACGTCTGCGTATTCAGTACCTTCGTCCTTATTTTCAAAACGTTTCTGCCAGTGATATCAAACACACTGGCACTGATCTATGATTGGTCTGTTAGCGCATTAGGCCCAACCCCCTATGGGCGGGTTTGAAAGGGTGGGAGTGCTTGTAGTCTTTACAGAAATCCCCCTGTCTTACACTTCGTCCTACAATGACGTAAAATGCCGATTTTTGTGTCATTGTAGGAGGAAGTGAAAAGGGTAAATGGCAGATTTCTCTCATCTCAGGGTAAAATGAGAGAGTGTTGCACAACCATTCAATAGTATAACTGGGTTTCTAACAATGGAAAGCTTAATGCAAATGGGCAGAGTGACCCTTTAAGCATTTTTAGTCTTTTACCATTATTTTTTTTTACAGTATACTCTGCAGTATTCTATTCTCCACAGCTTATCTTTTTTCTTTTTTTCTCTCTGAACTATTGCACCTCCCCCCCAAATATCGGTTCCTCTCCGTCTGCTGCTGCTGGATGTTCGGTGCTCGCATCCTTGTTTTCCCAACAACTCTGCAACTGCGTCTGCCGTCTGGCACAGCTGTTCTCGCCGGGTCCCCACGGCCTCTTAAAAAAGGCAATAAATCAATCCGGGCACTCAATACAAGTGGGAAATTGACCAATTAAAGTGGCCCAAGATGCTTATGTTCAGGCAGACGATTTTACAAATTGGCCATCTATTTAGACTGGGGACTGGCAAATTCACTGGCTGGATTCAGTCCATTAGTGCTTCTCTTGGTCTCTCTCTCGCTTGTGGTGGTTTGACATTCATCGGTGTCACTTCACCGGCACAGATCAACATAGTCAGGAACCGCGTGCTGGTTTAGAGTGGATATCTTGCAATGTCATCTAAAAACGATTTTGTTACCCAAAGGACTGGTTTAGTTAATGCTTTGATGCATGAATTATTGAATCAAAACTACTTCAAATCAAAAATATAATCAATTAAAAAACAAATTATTATTATTATGCCCTGCAATCTCGTGAATGTTCCCATTATAAGTTATTAAATCAAAAATCACTTCTCTAAATATATGTGGAAAATATGTCACTGTATAGACAAATTACTTCAATTTCTTTCAAAGTTGTGCAATTATCATCAGTGCTTTTAAACAAGCTAAATTCAGACTATGATAGAAAAACAGAACATTTGCCAATACTATAGTATGGTAAGTGGTAATTGGATTAAAATAATTATTTTATTAATAAAAATGTAATACAAAAATAAGGTGCATCCTTAAAGAAATGCGTCTAAAACTAAATAATAATAATAATGACAAAGAGGAAAAAAATGTAAATGGATGCAAGATCATACACAAGAAACCATTAAAAATTGCTTTTAAAGATCATTCTAGCATATAGGGAATATTACGCATTAAAAATACATAATTAAGTGGTCAGCTATTCACATTCGGTATATTAGGCCCACCTGGTATTAATAATTTGCCTTTTGGACAAATGGATCACAAGTGGACGATGCTATACAGGTGTAAATGGGGTCTAAAACATTTTGAGGCAATTTCCAGAGGTAGTCGAAATGAATTTGACCGCATTGCTTTCGTATGTGTTTGTATTGTTCAAATGTGTTCGAACAGCCACAAAAGACCACCAACTCTCCGCTGAATGACCTAATGCGGGATTTAAACTTTGTCGACTGAAGACCCAAGTTTAGTTTGAAGATGAAAAATGTACCAAGCACAATGTGGTTCACCAAGCCCAAACACAAACTCTCACCATTGCTGATTTCTAACACACACTCACCACGTTCGGCCGGTATTGCGGCTGTCAGAGCAGAAACGAAAGCTGCGTCTCTCTGTGTGTTTGTTTATCGTCTTTATGTAAATTGCGCAATCAGAAGATCGGGAAAAACGCAGTCCTTCCCCCTCAAAGAAATCAAGACAGAAGTGGTTAAAACTGGACAAAAGAGACGCAATTGTAACGTCTACTTGTGATCCGATCGACCAAAACACATCTCAATACCAGGTGTAAACAGGGCCCGTGTTGACACAGCCGAGTCATATTTCACCATTTGTAGTATGACTGTTATTGTAAGTTTGATTCCAGAGCCCAGGACTTCATTTCAGTGTTATTTGTGCTGCTTTCAGAGTCTGATTACGCCCTCTAAGTCAACCAGCCAGCAAATCTGTGCTGAAAAATGAGAAATGCTACAGGTGTGCCGGCAGCTGTTTGCAATTTTTCTGTGCGCTGGCTTTTTATGGCGCCTCAAAAAAAAATTCATTACCATTTTTTTTTCTCCCTTTAATGCACGTGCGTGCATGTTTGTGTCAAATCTTTTCTTGTGTTATTATCAATCTCAAGGTAATGATCCGGTAAATAAACAGCTGTATGGCTGTTTCTCTACATTCTGTTTCCAACGACTAACGAAACGCTCGTTAGTGCTCCTCTCGTTGTTTCATCTAATGTCAGAGAGATAAACACCGTGAGCAAAAGAGCACCAGAGTTTGGTGCTCAGTGCTGTTTTTTTGTGTGAAGTTAATTTATGTTACTATGGCAACCGACAACGACAACACCATCTGATCTACATCATCCCCGGTCTGTTTTCCTCCACAAGAGTCTAGACTTCCACAAACGATTTAAAAGAGGGATAAAGAGTCAAAGGAAGAAGAGAACAGGAAAACGGCAAACATTCTGAATTATAAAAGCCCATTTGATTTCTTGTTAAAGATCAGCTGCACTGTAAAAAAATATTGATGGTTTAACTTAAAAAAGTAAGTAACCTGGTTGCCTTAAAATTTTAAGTTCATTGAACTGGAAAAAGTGAGTTAATACAATGAAGGAGATTGATTTAACCATCAGAAACTCAAAATTATATGTTATCTGAACTAAATAAATTATTTAAGTTGATTTGACAAAAGAAAAAATGTTGTGATTACTACACTGTAAAAAAAATACTGTTGGTTTAACTTAAAAAAGTAAGTAACCTGGGTTACCTTAAAATTTTAGGTCCCACTTTATATTAAGTGGCTTTAAGTACTATGTACTTACATTGAACAATAAGTACAATGTAATATTGTGTTCCTGTTCTATTGTAAAACACTTTTGCTGCTATTGAGGTGTGATAGGGGTAAGGTTAGGGACAGGTGTGGTGGTATGGGTCGGTTTAAGGGTAGGTTAAGGTGTGAGGGGAGGGTCAACTGTGTAATTACTAATGTAATTACATAAAGTAATTATGGCTGTAATTACATGCTGGAATTTTAAAATATAAGTACAATGTAAAAACATGTAAGTACACAATAAGTCCATTGTAACAAACTATTAATTTCAATGTAAGTACATAGTACTTAAAGCCACTTAATATAAAGTGGGACCAAATTTTAAGTTGATTGAACTGGAAAAAGTGAGTTAAAACAATGAAGTAGATTAATTTAACCATCAGAAACTCAAAATAATAAGTTATCTCAACTAAATAAATTATTATAAAGTTGTGGGGTTTCTTTGTTTAAAAATAAATTAAAATGATCACGACCCTACTGTTTCCCGCAATAAATTGCCCAAATTATATACTGAACAAAGAAAGTGCTATTTTAATAATATTTATTTAAATCTTAAAAATTCAAACCATTCACATCCCAATTTCCCTCATTTAAATAATTCCCACCCAAGCTTGAGTATAGCGTTATTAGTGTGTTGAAACTTGTGGTTATGGTAAGGGTAACACTCTCAAAGCGGTTGACCAATCACAGCACACTGGTCAAGCCGACCAATAAGAGCACATTGTGCTTTTCAGAAGGAGGAGCTTCAACAGAACAAAACTGTTTACTGACAGACTGTGTAGGACGGTGCTGCAAATATGTCAAATATGTGAAGAATAATGTGTTTTTTTGAAGATTCAAGCATTAAATCCTAAAAAAAAAGGTCATAATAAGTTAATTCAAGTTGATTTATTAAACATAATCAACTCGTAAGAGTCATTCATTCGCAAATTAGACTACACTGGCCATGTATTTTTCATATAATCTACATAGACAAAGCAATTAAAAGTGACCTCAGCTGTCAATTTCACAGAACTAATTCCCGCCACAGGAAAATGACATTTCGACAAAGCTGATTGGCTGACAGCACCACGAGAACACACAGAGACTTTCACTGTGACATTTCTGAGTTATGACGCCAACGACTACAAAAAGGGGAAAAAATAAGTCCATTTTACACTATTTCTTCAAAAAAATGCTCACTTAAAGACGTGTGTGAGCTACAGAACAATGAAAAGAGGCAGCAAAAGCACGTTGAAAAGCTCGACGCAGGTAAAAATGGACGGCGCTTCGTCTATTGAAGAAGCAGACGGAAGACGCATTAACTTTCACCACCCTCTGAGACATACACTTACTAACCATCATTCTCTCACACTCTCTGTGTTCAATGATGGATGCCTTATTAGTCCCACTCCAGCTTACCCTGATCTGATCTGAAATCTGCTTTCAGGGTCTCCCTCGTTACGAGTAAAGCATTGGCGGCAGGTCTTGGATCAGCACAAACAGGCAACCTCAACCCAGAGCTTAACTCGGAGCGCCCTCCGCATAATCTTCACGTGTGCCTGCCTGTTAAGAAATCTCAATGCAAATTCATATTTCACACATCTGAGTCAGAGCTTTATGCTCTGCGGGAGGAAATCTTCCACAGTAGGGCCAACAAATCAGATTGTTTTTCTCTATTATATCTGTAATTAAATTTCGAGGGATGTGATTTAAAGCTCTGTCGCAACACTGTAACCTTGCTTTTTCTATTTCGACATATTGGACTTAAATATTTTACCGTATCGCATTTTTAGATGCATTTCTTCCCCGGCCGTAATTGCGACACTATTACAAATATTTAAATAATACAATAGAGTTCAAGCACTTCCATTTTTTTTTGCGCCATCAATTACCTCGTTATTTCTCAATTTCAGTCCGTTAAATATTAATACGCCTCTGTAATGAGGCTGAATAGTCCGAATCGTTCACTGTCCCTCGCGGCGGTGCAGCAGTGGACACGGACCGTGATGAATAAAAGCAGCACATTAGAGCTCGCTGCTCGGCCCACTCGGGGCTTTTCTGGCTACTTTGTCTTCTGGTTAGTGGTGGGAGAGTGCTTCTGCCTGCAGGTGCTCCGCTTAATAACTGCATTCTTCTGCTGCGGCACACATGGAGCATACTGTCGTGTTGAGTTAGCATGCCCCAACACGTCTCTGACTGCGCGTTTGTGTGGGCGGAACCAGGGTTCATCTTCAGGAGCATTTCCTTCGCTCTGGAAAACATGCACGTTTTGAGTTGTCAACCAGATTGGTGACGTCACAGACGTCTGTGTGTGTCTGCGTATCTGTACTTTGGCCCTTTTTATGACATGTTTTCCATTTTATTATTACTTTATTTCACTCATCAACTTTCTCCAATGCCAATGAACAGTAACATATTTTGTTTGCTTTAAATGTAGAGATATTCAATAGGTGTTTTTGTGTAGCCAAAATATAACTGTGTTTGTCGTTGTTATCAATTACAATTTTTATTGTTTTCTGTAATGGTTTCCGTAAGTACTAAAATTACTCAAATTAAAGCTGAATAGAACAATAAAGAACTAAATACAAATGCACATAACAAAATGACTAAAACTTGAACTTAAATTAAAATGAAAACTAACACACCCATCACTCATTACTCAGAGAATAGGGACAACCATTTTAGACCGCTGACCATTTTTCCGGTTCGGATGCTTTAGACCGTGCGCTTAGATCCTTAAAATAGGGCCCTTTGAGTCATTCATTCATTCAAATGGACGATTCATTCTTTATGAAGTCTTTATGAACGAGCTATTGAATAATAGCTTCCCTGATTTGTTCAAAATGCGAATTCATTCAGAAACAAAAGTTCATTCAGGTAACAAAAACTGACAATATCATGTCTAAAATATAACACAATATCAACTTATTATTTGTAACTGTTATATAAAATTAGTATATCATTTGCACTCTGGGTAGGTTAAATGTGTTAATAATTTTATACCCGCAATATTTTTTCATAACTAATTAATTAAATTAACATTAAATCGAAAGCCCTATATATATATATATATATATATATATATATATATATATATGAAGAGTTCAGATGCAAAAGCCTCTAAATGCCATTTGAAATTTTCTTCTTTAATGATGATTTTTATCAAACTTGTATATTTAAGTTCAGTAATTTCACTTAAATAACAATTAATAGGTAATTATCATTGCCATGTAAGTGAAATCACTGAACTTAAATATACAAGCTTGATAAAAATGATCATTAGAAGAAAATTTAAAATGGCACTTAGAGGCTTTTGCATCTGAACTCTTTATATATATATATATATATATATATATATATATATATACACAGCTAATTCAAAATATTATTAAAGTGAAGTAATAAAATTACTAAAACTAAAATAAGTTTAAGCTGAATAGAAAATAAAAGCTAAATCAAAATATTAAAATAAATTATAAATTACAAAAAAGTACAAAAACTAGCCCTGATTGCCACTATATATATATATATATATATATATATATATATATATATATATATATATATATATATATATATGTATGTATGTATGTATGTATGTATGTATTGTAAAATTACAGTTTAGGAGAAGTTGCAGGCCAGAATCGAACCTAAATTGAAAAGTGTGGTGCATCCATGCAAACGCAGTCAAACAGCTTGTATGCAGTACTGAAGCACTCCCCGAAGCAGACATTAAAAACGTTTTTTTTCCAGCAGTAAATAACTTTAAAAATCACTGGAATTGGCGAGAAAAAAAAAATGAAAGAGACAAATAATTAGAATGGCATGCTGGGAGCAGAATGAAAAGGAGTCGTGGTGCTATCAGTTTTGATAGGGGCACAGAAGCGTCGGCCTCAGCTGTGCAGAGAAGCTTTCATGTCAAGGACCCTATAACACGCCTCCTTCCCAATCCAATTAGCCTCCCGTCCTTCCGCAGAATAAGCAGCAGAGGCTGTTCACTAAACGACTCCAGATGAACTGCTCGTATCATTGTCACATCCATCGACTCTTCCTCCGCCAAACTGTCACCCCTGCAGTGACCACGCGACTGACTTAACACTATTTCTAAAGTCAGGCTAATAGGGTGTGAAATAACCAACAGTTAAACCACTTAGAGAAAGAGAGGGTTAACATAAGGTCTGTGGCAAACTCAAAAGATGAAGTGACCTTCTCTAATGAGCCGTTTCTTCGGTGGACTGCTTCTGAATGCGTTTCTGCTAAATGATCAGCAGTTTGTTTGTTTTTTGTTTTTTGGACCTTCAGCCAAGAGGTTTTTGCATTATTTTGAAAAGCAAATCCATAAACTAACACCATGAGGTCTCCATCGCTATGCAAACAGACAGAAAGACACACGATAACATGCAAAAATGCACGCATGCATGCACACACACGAATATACACTAAGTCAGCAAGGCCTGGCAACTATCGTATACAGATACATCTTCATCCTTTCTGTTCCCATGGTAACGACTGAAATCTAATTCCCTCTAGAACTTTGGAACAGCGATTCTTTTTTTCCCCTCTTTTTTTCTGTATCTTTGCAAATAAGAAGATAAAGGATGTCGGTGCCAGACTGGAATCCATGTGATCAGTGTTTTAGTTGTCTTTCTAGACCTTTAAGAACCTTTATGATTAAACATCTTGATTCTGACAAGTCTGGTCGGTTTGAGACCTGATGTTCCCGATTCATGAATGCTGAGAAAAGTTACTCGTCACAAACTGAAAAATATATATAATTTTTTTGTTATCATAATGGGCGATTTTAATCACAGGAAGGGACTCATGACTGAAAGGACCTTCTCTTCTTTCTAAGCTGTGATGTTATTTTAGACACTGGCAAAAATGTTCTTTTTATTTTCTTCACAGATACTTATGGAAGCTTGTTTCCACCACTGAATAAATATTTAAAAAAAAAAGGTCATTGCGACTTTTTATCTCACAATTCTGATGTTTTTTTCGTGCAATTGCGAGTTTACTTCTCGATATTCAGACTTTTTTTAAGAATTCCGATTTAAAAAAAAAAAAAAAGTGCAATTGTGCAATAAAAACAAACAAAAAAAAAACATTCTTGTTTTCCTCAGAATTTTCTCAGAAGTGCGGGATATAAACTCACAATTGGGAGAAAAAAATTGGACTTTTGCTATTCTGATATTTTTCTGAGATTTGCATGATATAAACTCGCAATTGCGATTTACAAAGTAAGAATTGTGAGTTAATATCTCAAAATCCGAACTTCTTTTCTCGCAATCACGGGGTTATTTCTCACAATTCTGTCTTTTTTTCCGCAGTTATGGGTTTATATCTCACAATTCGGACGAGTTTTTTTTCCAGAAGAGTGAAACATAATCTTGCAACTGTGAGATAAAAAAAAAAAATCACAATTATCTAATTAAAAAAAAAAAAAAGTAAAATTCTGTGGTTGAAAGAAGCTTCCATGCTGGTTATGGTAAAAGTACAAATTTGTAGTGTTTTGTAAAATGTGCAATTGATGAAAACAATTTTTAAAAAAAAATTACAAAATGTGTAACATTTTGAATAATTACTTAACTAGCTTGTAAGCATGATGAATTACTTATCGCAACGCATTCTCATCCCAGGGCGTCATATAGTGACGTTTTTGAAATTGCATCTAAATCCGACACACATGGCACCCTTTCGCCTCAATATAACACGCTTCGGTTATGGTAGGTTTAGGTCTGGGGTAGTGTTAGGGTTAGACCACTAGGAGGCGCCTTCTGGCCCATATATATATCTGCGTTTCATATTGACGCCAAAGGGTGCCATGTGCGTCGGATGTAGACGCAATTTTAAAAGACCAAAACACGCTTGAAGCGTTTGACCAATCAGAGCACACTGATCCAGCCGACCAATCAGAGACTGTGTCAAAGTGCACAATAAGTCCTCGTTGAAGTATCTGGACAGCAGTGAAGCGATTCAGATTCTCCCAGTGAACTGCTGTCATACAACTTGACTGAAGACCTGTTAGTGGTTAGCGGACTGAGGTATTGAGCCGAAGAGGTTGTGCAATGGTGTCATTTCCAAATCCCGTTCCTCCCCTTGTCCCCATTGATAAAAGTGGACCACAAACAAACTCGACACAAAACCAGTCTGAAGTGAACACTCTATAGCAACTCCCACCAATCCAGACAATTACTCTACCGGCCTGACAACCCTCCCAGTCTGGCCCTCAGCCAGTGGACTGAAACCCCATTGTGTGTGTACGGTTTCCTTTCTCCAGCACATACATCACGAGTGGACAGAACACTGTGGTGGAAATAAAAGGGACAAGCAAGCGGCCGTATTAAGTACAACAGCGCGCCATCCATAACCGTCAGCATTAATAGCCATGCCGGCCATTTAATTTTTCATCTACAATGAGGCCAATTAGAAAGAGATGAAACGTGCCTTTGGAAGGATGCCCATAATTTACAAGCCCAGTGTCACACAACACTGAGGTTTCCCAACCCGTCCCTCCCCTTACCTGCCAGAATTAATGGCTTCAGACAACATAATTATCCCGGCTAATCTGGATTATTTTTGTGTGTAAACCAAAGACGGCGACAGTTTGATGAGCGTCTGAGGAGAGTTGCTGCTCCACAGAACTTTTGTGGTGAGATACACCATGAAGAAAACAACTTTGTTTTTTAAACAAAGAGTTTAGTCTTTTCTTACCTTTTAATGAAAATCAACAATTAGTCTATTATTTTTAAAAATACTGCCAATTGTTAAAGGGATAGTTCACTTTGAAATTAGTTTTTGGTCTGTTTTAGCTTACCTCAAGGGCATCCAAGATATACAGTAGGTGTCTTTGTTTCCGCAGTAGTTTCAATTTTGATATTTTTAGGTCAAACCGTTCTTGTCTGTCAGTCATATAATGGAGGTCTATGGTCACCACCTCAAAGAGCATGCACAAAGAAGTCCAAATTAAACATGATTTAATAACTCGCAAATGTAAATACACATTGATGGCCTAAGACACGAAACGAGCGGTTTGTGTGAGAAAACGAACAGTGTTTATATCGTTTTTACCTCCTCCGCCCTCAGATCACTTGGTTACAAGAGGTAAAAACTATATAAATACTGTTCGTTTTCTCACACAAACCACTCGTTTCGTGTCTTACTTAGGCCATCAGTGTGTACTTACATTTACGAGTCATTAAATCATGTTTAATTTGGACTTCTCTGTTCATGCTCTTTGAGGTGGTGACCATAGACCTCCATTATATGGCTGACAGACAAGAACGGTTTGACCTAAAAATATCAAAATTGAAAATACTGTGGAAACAAAGACACCTACATCTTGGATGCCCTTGAGGTAAGCTAAAACATACCAAACATTAATTTCAAAGTGAACTATCCCGTTAAGCTTATGCGACATTTAAAATTAAATATAATTTGAATATATTAAATCTAAATTAATATAAGAACAACAACAATATGATTCAAATAATAATCATTTTTATTACTATTATTGAACTGTCCTGATCTCAGAAAATAACGAACTTCCCTCAAAACAAGAATGTGCAAAGCTAGTGGGGAGTGAAACTCAACTATATGCAGGAAGCAGTTTTTATTTTTGCATTTGCGTCGTGATTCCGGATCTGTGTCATTGTGAAAGCGAGACCACAGCGGCCAAACGCACAGGTGCATCACCAGCCTGTGCTCGCCACACACACACCTGCTCTGGGAACAGCGTTCACCGTTCAGACTACCTGTGGAGCCTTGACCTCTCTGACTGTCACGCTGGATCTCTGTTCACACACAAAGGGAATGTGAAGGCTTGGGTTTTCTTTAGAGAACTTTAGGACTTCGACGGGCCCGTGTCGAGGCGGGTTCACTCTCATGGGTTTTACATAAGCGACGATCACGGTTCCCGCATGATTTGACCAATGTGACCAAAAACACTTGAGGTAACCAGATTTATAAAAGACTATAAATCATTAATTTTGACTAGTTATAGCATATTTTTAGTGTTTTATCTCTGATATATTAGTACAACAATTTTTTATATCAGCCAAAATGTCTGTATCAGCCAAAAATCTTCCGGGTCTGTAATACACAAATGACCTGATGTAAATCCAGGAGAATAAGATCCTGATTATAGTACACTGACACCTGCTGGGAAAGTCCAGATTCCCGTAAAGTTAAGGGGAAAAGGATAGGATACTCAGCAGATTTATGTTGCTGCAAGGGCTGGACGGACACGAGTTTGGAGATAAAACTCTTCCAAGTCGAACTGATCAACCGCTAAAACTGATACGATTAGTCAGCGTGGGAGAAGTGTTGGGGAATATTGCCGGGAGACAGAGCTAACCTCTTTTTCGGGATCCCGACTTGACTGGGCACACATAAAGAATCTCAGTCCTGCCATGCACAAAAAGCCTGGAAGTGCAATCCAGATGTGGAGGCACATGTTCAAGCCTGTACACCCCCCCAAAACGAACACTCACAACCGCATCCCCCCTTCCCAATGCAGATTAGCCCATCCTGGGGAGAAGAGATAGCACTCGAGGGGGGCGGGTTTCATTTGGCTCCCGGGGCCCCGTGAGGAGAACAACTCCACCTGTGCAGTAATCAAAAACACAAGTGAAAAACACCCTATTTTGAACAGCGTGGCGTCCTAATGTAAAAGTGACATGTGGGCATTTGAAGTGGGTTTTGATTGATCCCCAGCTGCTTGGGAAATTGTCCACCGTCCCTGAATTCAGGTCAGAGTGATAAGAGTTGTGTGTGTAGGGTCGTGGAGGAGCGTCCCGTCCGCGTGCTCCGCTCCAGGTGTGTGTAGCGCGTGACGTACCGGTGGAAACGGGTGTTGTCCACTTTACTTTACTTTATGAAACAATGCTCCTCCACAAAACCAATTTAGAAACACAGATGCTTCTGTCGAGCAGTTCAATAATACATCATATCTAAAAAATATATGATGTATTATTGATTATTATAATAAATGTGTGTAGAATAAAAACAAAAAGAACAAGAATTGATATTATTATCATTGTTATTACATTTTGAATGACTATATTCTTAATTTGAGTAAGATAGAACCATATACACAACTATGTATAAAATTTATTAGAATTGCCATTTTACATAGTTAAGAAACCTATAAAATTTTGAATAAATACAAAATTTTTTTTTTTTCATTTTTCATTGTTATATTTTTGATTATATATATATATATAATGGATTATTGATTATTATAATAAATAATACAACTATACGTGTAGAATAAAAAAAAAATCATATTATTATCATTATCATTACATTTTTGAAACAAGAACCATATATACTATATAGTTATGTATACAATGTATTATAATTGCCATTTCATATTGTTAGGAAAATTATATATTAAGAATAAAAATAAAACAACATTTTACATTATTATTTTATTTTCGAATGACTGCGGTATTTTCTTAATTTAAGCAAGCAAGAACCATATATAGTGTGTAACTCTATACAAATGATACAAACTTGTTAATTATAATAAAATAATAGCTTTAGAATTTTAAATTTTAATTTAAATTGAACTATTATTTTATTATTTACATTTTTAAGTGTGCATGCAAAATTTATACACATACTGTGTATATACGTATATATATATATATATATATATATATATATATATTAAACTACACTGTGAAGGAATTTCTTTGTAGATAACAAAGAAAGATTCAAAAGATGTACTTAAATAAAATTAAATAAACACACGAGTGCTGAAGACAGCAATCAACATCTGCATGACACGCATGCGCGCGCGCACACACACACACACACACACACACACACACGCACACCTCCTCTCATTCTATTCCAAACCTGGACCACAATCAAAGACTTCCTCAGGAGGAGTGGAGATCTCTGACAGAAAATGTAATAAAAACTACATGAGCAGTCATCCATTTCTAATGGGGCTTCTTTAAATCTTGAAAGGGAGACTTTCAATAGCGCATTAGTCTTTTTCCTTTCTTTGTTGTGTTCCTTTAATGCTTTCCCACAGAAATGTATGCAAATCTCTGGCTAATGCTAACAGCGATGACAAAGAGCCAGTTCCTCCCTGAGTGTGTGCCATCCACAGCACTGGCCAACCCAGACTCCTCTTTCATTCTCTCCGCTTAATAAAGTCATCTTACACATCACTGACGACCATCACACCGCCTATTTACTTTACATAATATCCAGTCTTATTATACAAGCATTTACATATCATTTATATTTTACATTATACATAAACATAATGTAAATATGTTCATAAACTATATAAATAATGATATATTAGTATTCAACACTATATAAATTATATATTACATTATATGCGAAAATAAAATATTACAAACATATCATATATTATTATTATTTATTATTTATTTTATTATTATGTAGAATAATACATACTGTATAACATAATTTTTGTGCACAAATTGCAAAAAAAAAAGTATTTTTACATATAATTTTACATTATAAATACATTTACCGTGAATATGTAAATACTTGTATATAACCCGTATTAACATAAATATATAAACCATAAATAAGGACAGTGGATATTATTTTTATATAGATTCTTACTACATTTAGCATTAACATTAAACTGTTCGACCACACACCGTTTAACAAATGTCAGTTCTAGGCAAATTGTGTTGCAATGGCAGATTATATGTGACTTACAACAGTGTCTGTGACTTATTCACATTATTTATTAAATATTTCATATGAGTATACAAGATGCTAAATATAAATCCCAAAGAAACGTTTCTTCCTAGTATCTGTTTGTTAGAGCGGCAGCGTGTGTGTGTGTGTGTGTGTGTTGGCTGCGCACTGTTGTCACTGAGTGATCTGCCTCTACGTTTGTTCACAAACTACTTTTCATTTCTCCACCCAATCCCCCCCCCCCTCTCTCTCTCTCTCTCTCTCTCTCTTTCTCTCAAAGTAGTAAAGCCCAGCAAAATTTACTCCCCTCGCTGGAGCACAAAAAAAAAAAAAAAAAAAAACAGCCAACGTGATCCTCTCTTGAGGGAAATCAGATCCCTGTAAGAGAGCCGGGCCATTCACTCCAGGATACAGATACAGAGCCGCCAACGGACACCAGCGAGAGGAAATGATACTTATCACATAGAGGAATAAAGGCCGGATTATACCAGGCATAGAGACACTGTAAATGGCATGAAATAAAACCTAAAAATACTGCAGGAGCAAAAAACAACAACAACAACAACAAAAACAACAACTACGGTTTAAGTACTGTATTTTCCTCTCACTCGACTACATTAATGGTTCGTATGCCAATGTTGCAGAGTCTAATATCGAGAGGCAAAAGTACTATTTTGCCCTGTCATGGTATTTTGCACATTTAAAATGGTTAAAAAAAAATCCTGCAAAATTCTGTATAAATGAATACTTTTCACACCTCACATGTGTTCATCGCTGCATTTAAGCATTGTAAGCCCAAGTTGATCATGGAGACATTGCCACCAGTGTTCTCTACGATCAACTTGGACAATGCTTTTGCACATGTTAGCATGTTGATATTAAGATTTTCTGAGTCATTTTAGCATGTTGATAAAGATAATTGTCTTTGAGTACTTTTTGACATTGCTATACGATTGCGAGTGTTTTCTGAATCGTAGCATGTTGCTAATTGCTACATATGCTAATGTTTTAACTGTATGTGTATGCTAAGTTTCCCAGAGCATGTTTTAAAATATATGTGGGAACCATTTTAACATGTAGCTTTGTGGTTAAGATTTTAAGAGTAATTTTTGAGTAGATGCTACTCATGCTTCATGCTACACAGCTAGTTTTCAGGGTTGTATTAGCATGTTGCTAAACAGGTTTAGCAGGAGTCGTTTAGTAGTAGTTTTGAACAGTGTGTCATTCGCTAGGCAAAAAAAAAAAGTCGAAAGGAGTGTAAGCACATCTTGACAAGCTAAATAATTTGAGATATCATTCATGTGTTCGAAAAAACCATCACTGTTAGCATTACATGTACAATGTGGCTAGCATCTGAACTACTCAAAAGATGACGACAAAACAAACTGAAACTTCAAAATATTAAGCACTCTGGCCATATTTTGCCTGAAAATGCTGTCTAGGTAGTCCGTTCACTAGATTTCAAACCAGAACTAATAATGCTGCTAAAAGCGAAGCCCGGCTGCTGTGTTGCTGTAGCTTCTGTTCAGAACACACCCGTTTTCCCAGACTCTTTATTCGCGGTGAGTGAACAGGACAATAGGGCAGCCATTTCTTCTTGTCAATACCCACCACATCCATTCACACTTGGCTGACACCTTTTACTGGTCAAGGAATGAATCAGTCACACTTACTGTTCTCCCCAGGTACTGTAGACTAAAAAAGGACATCAACATGAAGAAGGACTACAGCGTTTCCCTGTCAGCGGCCGCCCAGAGGGTATGGTGAAAAATCGCCATCGATAAAATAACATTTTTCAAAGAGCGTCACTGCTCTTTTAATCTTCGCCCGCGACAATGGATGGCTTCTGGGATGTGTTTCATTTCATCTGAACACAAACAATATTTCAAAGGGCTTAATAACAGTTACACAAATGAGCGTCATTAATTACCTGTTAATGGAGCAATGACTGTGCCACCTTGTACCGCGCTGTTGTTGTGCTGGGAGATCAGAGTGGGAGGCTATACACACATGAGCAATTCGTTGCTTGACGTTTTTTTTGCATTGTAAAATAAGACAGTTAGCTTTTGTATTTAGATATCACACAACTATTATACACGCCAATTTGGGGTCAATATAAAACATAATTTTGGTCCTGGATGCTGATTGGTCAAATTGTGGCCATGCTTAAATGCATGTTTGAATGACAATTTGTGTCCTTAGTATTATAATTATCTACTATTTATCACATGTGGTGGTCATGTTGGTGATTCAGGTTTGAGTCCAGTCTGCAACAAGTTTCGAAAAAGTTTTGATTCAAACTTTGATTCAACAAGGACAGAAATACTGGGCCTCATGATGAAAAATGAACAAACTTTTATATGTGGGTAGGTATATATTTTAGACAACATGTATGACCTTTTTTCAAAAAGATATTAGGTTGAAATGTACATACGCATAAAGTGTATCTGAAGAGTTCAGATGCAAAAGCCTCTAAGTGCCATTTGAAATTTTCTTCTAAAATGATCATTTTTATCAAGCTTCTATATTTAAGTTCAGTAATTTCACTTAAATGGCAATGAAGATTACCTATTAATTGTCATTTAAGTGAAATTACTGAACTTAAATATACAAGCTTGATAAAAATGGTCATTTTAGAAGAAATTTTCAAATGGCATTTAGAGGCTTTTGCATCTGAACTCTTCATATGGTATTTTTTGGTCTTCACTAATTCATGTAAATAGGTGCAACAAATTCGTAGGCACGTTAGTATTTTCTAGTATTTTTTATTTATTTGCTAGTGTTTCATGAATGAGGCCGAAAATCTCTGCATCTGAAATCCAAAGCTACACGATTATAATCAAAATTATACAACAAAAGCGCAAACAATTTTTGTGTTTAACTCGCTAGATATGACATTATTCACCAACCAGCAAATCCCGATGAATACACTTGGGCCTGAGTTAACCACTGATGAATTAAAGACACAGCAAGCCGTCATAAATTTGGACACCCCGGTGTTGCCTTCCTTGTGATAAAGTGCGTCGCTGGATGGGCGCCGCTGCTACGTGTGTATCTTTCAACCGCCTGCCACTTTATCTTCCGCATCCTGCAAGATTACATCTCCTGGGTTCAGGTAGGGATCCATCATGGCTATTATTACCTAAAGTCACATGCCACATCTATCACCCACTAAGGTTACTATAACCTCAATATTAAGGGAGGAAAAAGATCCACTGATAAACAGTAGGAGAAAAGGAATGGCCCGCGCTCGAAGGTTTCATCTTCCTTTCACTTTTAATAAGCTACTCAGAGGAATAAAGATTACAGGCCATATTTAGCATGCAGAACAAATCAGGGTTCTACGCGCCCCGCGCACCTGCTAGGAGCTGCTCATTAGGAGCCCATGGTAATAGTACGGAGACAACCTCTGATTGAACAGTCTAGCTATACAGCGCTACGATCCCGCTAATGTTCGCGCTAGGCTATACGTTACATTAGGTTAGAAAAATAAGCCTGAGATGACCTTTGTTATAGACCAATAGACCTGACTCACGGATGATTTTGAAACAACCGAGTATGGTGTTAGCATGTTGCTAAGCTAACAGGATAAAGAGATGCAACTCATGATCAATAATCAATAATCTCTGACTAAACTATTTTTACTTTTCCATAATTAATTTTGGCTAGAACTAGGCACCTGGAAGGCAGCATGATAAGATAATGTCTTACACCAAGGTCTTCGCATATGAACCCTCAAAATGTAACCTATGACCCCTCAAAATGTCGCATGAAGGTGCGTCACATTTACCGTTTGCCTTGTTCCGTTGAAAAGAAACAGAAAAGTGACAACTGATTTTGACGTTAGCATGTGGCTAAGCTAACAGCACAAAACACAGGACACAGGATAAAAATAGGCAACTCGCGCAACATTTAGTAAGATTTCTGTTTTAACAGTTGTTTATACTTTTAGGTTTATTATTTAACATCAACATTTCTCTCGTCTTGTTGACCACTTTGGGATATCTCTCCTCTCACCTCACTGCAATGACTTCTGGGATTGCCTTCTCAATGGAAAGTCTAAAAGTGTAAAAATAATTACTTTACGCAAAATCCATGTAAAGCAAGTGGGCTTAAGTGGCTACCCCTCTTTCAGGATTACTGGAATTGGGCAAAGACAACATCAGGTCAAGAGGTCGGAAGGAAACCAGGGTTTCGGGATACAGCAAACGAACAAAGCGAACATCGCCATTCAAGTTCATAACACCACCCTGACCCTGCTCCACCCGTTTTATACTTCAAATTACACTTAGATCAGAGCATCAACTCTCATAATACATTCAAAGCAATTAAGTTCAAATATATGCAAAGGATTATTTACTTTGAAACCAGTCTTGTTATTCTGCGGCATATCCAACAACAACACTCATTACTGTGGCTTGGCATCAGAGAAAGTGGAGGGGACCATGTAAATATTTAAAGCCCCCACAAATATATAAATATTCATTCCAGAATGATTTGATGCGCTAAATAAATAATCCCTTATTAAATAAATGACAGCCTAAATAAAACTTTAAAAACAGGATCTAGGGAAATGAAGATGAAATGAATCAGACGGGGTTGGAAGGGATGGAGGAAGTGAAGTGTGTGTGTGTGGGGGGAGGGGGGGGGATGGGGGGTCAGCTATCACTCCACTACTTTCAATTCCTGATAGCAGCCAAGCAAAAGAGCCAAACTAATGAAAGACGAACCACCAATTAGATGAGCTTTAGCTGTACCTTTTGAGGGAGTGACCCGAGAAAGACCCTAAAAAGAACTCATATCAGATGCTAGTATTCGAATGTGATCTTTGTTTCTAAATAAATATGACCTTTTAGACACACACTTTTTTTGGACCTGTAAAAACTTAAAAGTAAAAATACAATAAAAAAACATCTGAATGAATTGTTTTGAATTAATTGTTCAGTTATTAAAATAAAGCAAAAATAAAACTTTATGGGTGGGTGGATGGGTGGATGGATGGATGGATGGATGGATGGATGGATGGATGGATGGATGGATGGATGGATGGATGGATGGATCAATGGAATGAATGGATGGGCGGGTGGATGGGAGGATGAATGGATAGTTGGATGAATGGATGGGTGGGTGGATGGATGGATGGATGGGTGTGTGGGTGGATGGATGGATGGATCAATGGAATGAATGGATGGGTGGGTGGATGGATGGATCAATGGAATGAATGGATGGGTGGGTGGATGGATGGATCAATGGAATGAATGGATGGGTGGGTGGATGGATGGATCAATGGAATGAATGGATGGGTGGGTGGATGGGAGGATGAATGGATAGTTGGATGAATGGATGGGTGGGTGGATGGATGGATGGATGGATGAACGGACGGATAGATAGATAGATAGATAGATAGATAGATAGATAGATAGATGGATGGATGGATGGATGGATGGATGGATGGATGGATGGATGGATGGATGGATGGATGGTGGATGGATGGATGGATGGATGGATGGATGGATGGATGGATGGATGGATGGATGGATGGATGGATGGATGGATGGATGGATGGATGGATGGATGGATGGATGGATGGATGGATGGATGGATGGATGGATGGATGGATGGATGGATGGATGGATGGATGGATGGATGGATGGATGGATAGATAGATAGATAGATAGATAGATAGATAGATAGATAGATAGATAGATAGATAGATAGATAGATAGATAGATAGATAGACAGATAGATAGAAAATTGTTGCTTCAACTTAAAAATTATGTGTGCACCCTTAAAATTTTAAGTTCAGTCACCTTCAATATACAAGTTGTCACTTAGTACAGCTTCAAATACAAACACTTTTTAAGTTGTAAAAACATTTTTACAGACAGACAGACAAACTAGACAGATAGATAGACAGACAGACGGACGGACGGACAGATAGATAGATAAATGAGGAGATTAGTCGCACGTCGATTAACCATTAAGATTTAACAAGCATCCTTGTTCACATCACACATCTCAAAGTAAACCAAACACAGGGTCTTCTGGCTGTGACTTATATAACCTCTACATAAAAGATCCACAGGACAGCGCCACCTCTCATCTAATCCCGCGGACACGCAACTGCACCTTTATGGCGACTCAGCCTGAGCTATAACTCACTGAGCGGCGGGAACACGGCCTTTGTGATGGCCATGATTAGTCTTTTGTGTTCCCAGGTAGAATAAAGATGACATTCTACAGGCCAGTCATTGCAGATCTATTTTCAGCATACTCCAAAAAAGTATTTCTCTTTCGCTCGCAGTCTATCTTTTTGTTCTTTTTTTATACCTCTTTTTTTGAAGGTTTGATATGAAGCCCGCAGGGCCTCGGGAAGATCGAGGCTGCTCTGTGGGGAAATACAGCAAAGAAACACAATAGGAGCAATCTTGTCCTTTAGTATGCTTTGTACTTCACTGGACCCCGGTGTGGTCGAGCCATTTAGGCTCTTTTTTTTCAAACCTCAGCCTTTATTGTCTCACTGCACTTTACCTTCACATGCGCAGTCCGTTCACGTCACTAGACTATGAGGATAGACACAAAGCATATATATATATATATATATTCCAAAGTCATAAACAGTGATTTAAACAGTGATTGAGAGGAACAATGCTCTATCTAATGTGAATTGGGTATATGAAACTAAGATGGTCAAGCTCCAAATTGACAGCATAAAAGTGTCTGAAAGTGATTCATTAAACTTGTGAACTATATTTCAAGTCTTCTAAAGTGCACCCTCACTCTCAAAAGTTCAATAGAGAAGTACCAATGTCCTATTCACAAACAAATTGTTAATTTGAGTCGGATGTATTCAATAAATTGGCTATTCAAAACACAAAACCAGATTGAATGATTCTTATCCGATTTCCATTTCTCACACAAATAAATTGTTCTTTTGAACTTGATCTTTTTTTAAAAAATCAGTTAATCCATTTCACAAAATCAGACTGAATGAATCCCCACTGGTCAAGGTTTCGTAACTCAAACAAACTATTTGTCAGAATTCATATGAATCAGTTCACACAAAGTCCAGTTCACGGACTGAATGATTCATACACGAATCGGAATGATTCGCTTTTCGTACCTCGTGCAAACCATTTGCACTTTTTAGTCTGATCTTTTCAATTAACCTTGTTCACAAAAATGGACAGAATGAATCATACACAAATTGATTCGGTTTTCGTACCTCACAACAAACTATTTGTAATAGTCAAACGAGTTCAGTTAATCCAGTTCACATAAATGGACTGAATGATTCATACACAAATCGAAATGATTCAGTTTTCGTAGCTCACACAAACTATTTGCACACAAACTATATTCAAATGAATCGGTTAATTTGGTTCACATAAATGGACAGAATGAATCACACACAAATTGATTCGGTTTTTGTACCTCACAACAAACTATTTGTCATAGTCAAACGATTCAGTTAATCCAGTTCACATAAATGGACTGAATGATTTATGCACAAATTGAAATGATTCAGTTTTCGTAGCGCACACAAACTATATTCACATGAATCGGTTAATCTGGTTCACATAAATGGACTGAATGGCCAGTATATTTATACTTCAATAGTGTTTCTCGGATTAAAGAAAGACGCATGGATTTGAAACAACATGAGAATGAGTAAATGATGAGTACTTTCTTTTCGGGAGAATTCCTTTAATAAAACAAGCTGTTTTCAGCAGGTTTAATACATTCTGCTTTCAAAGCACCAGCGCTATGCAAATCCAGTATGTGACGAGGGCCCGAGATGTGATAATTATGGGCTTATTTGTTATCTGCCACTTCTCTTATTGCTCAGGGACATCAGGCGAGTTTAAAGGGGCCCATCAGAGGGGATCGCATTTGCTGGAGCACCAGTGACGATTCAAAGAGAGGCAGACACACATGCAGTTGAAGAACCTGTCAATAAACTGTCACAGTGACAGCCATGTTCTTCTGAGACCCGCAATGTGTGCCGACTGCTTGGAAATATGTCACTCACAGAGGCAGCCAGCTTTTTCTATCAGGAACCAGGGAAAAAATAAATATAAAAAAGTGTCTTTTTTGAATCTGCAAGGCGACTGAAAACAAATCCGGTTTTAGATTTCGTTATCCGGTGTAGTCGATATAGAGTGAAAAATTAATAAAATAAACTTTCATTCTATTACAAAAACCGATGCAAACCGAGGTAGAATTGTCAAATAAATAAATAAAAGTAATCTTAGTATATTAGACAATTATAAAAGACAGTAGGGTTCAATGAAACTGGTTCTAATTTACATTTTCTATTTAATCCATTTTTTAATTTTTTTTTTTACTACAAATGATACTACGAGCAAAACAATGAGTGAAAAGCTGAAATTAAAAAGGTACATGAATGCCAGAATGTTTTTTTTTTTCATATTTTGTTTTTAAAGATAGCAGCACTCGAACATCACAAATGAACTTTGATTAGTGACCTAAACAAAAATTCTAGAAAACATTTAGTTGTAGTATTATTATTATTAAAGGTATAGTTCACTTTGAAAGTATTTTTTGGTTTGTTTTAGCTTACCTCAAGGGCATCCAAAATGTAGGTGTCTTTGTTTCCGCAGTATTTTCAATTTTGATATTTTTAGGTCAAACCGTTCTTGTCTGTCAGTCATATAATGGAGGTCTATGGTCACCACCTAAGAGCATGCACAGAGAAGTCCAGATTAAACATGATTTAATGACTCGTAAATGTAAGTACACATTGATGGCCTAAGACACGAAACGAGCGGTTTGTGTGAGAAAACGAACAGTATTTATATCGTTTTTACCTCTTGTAACCACAGCCACGTCCAAGAAGAGGCGGGTGCTTTGTGGCTGTTGTAACAAGAGGTAAAAACGATATAAATACTGTTCATTTTCTTACACAAACCGCTCGTTTCGTGTCTTAGGCCATCAATGTGTACTTACATTTATGAGTCATTAAATCATGTTTAATCTGGACTTCTCAGTGCATGCTCTTTGTGGTGGTGACCATAGACCTCCATTATATGACTGACACACAAGAACGGTTTGACATAAAAATATCAAAATTGAAACTACTGCGGAAACAAAGACACCTACGTCCTGGATGCCCTCGAGGTAAGCTAAAAGATGCCAAAAATTAATTTCAAAGTGAACTATCCCTTTAACACCATTTCGAGTTTGAAATGTTTTGATTTTGATTGTAGTCTCAGATTTATGGCTGCCTCCGTAACTATTCAATGGAAAGAATGGATAATAATAACAAACAGAAAAAGTGACAAACAATAATTATTATTATTAGCTGATATATGAGCACTTTCTGCAGTTCGTTCAGCTAAGCACGTCATCTGTCCTTGATAAAAGTATGTTGTCCATCATCCATCTTGATTTGCTTGCATTACCAGGTGTGTGTATTAGCACAGAGTACCTGCCACTTAGTGGAGGAACCCTGGAACTGTAGCCGTGTGTGTGCGTGTGTGTGTCGGTACTAGAAGCAGCAGTGTGTGACCACGCGAGCAGTTGCCATCGTAACCATCACATCATACACACACTACTCTGTGTTCCAAAGGTCACTAACAGGTGTGATCTAACAGTCCTGACAAGTTAACAACCTTTCGAGAGTTTTGACTCAAAGTACGGGAAATAAAAACACTGTTTTATGCAAACATTCAAGATGTGACAGAAAAGCCTGAGATATAACAGACGCACGCACATGTGTTTTGATGGGAAAAGCCGCAGGATTTGTAATTGACACATTACGGCTGTGTCTTTATACACGCTAAAATAAAACGTATTGGTTGTTGGCAGTTATACGATTCATCGTTCCTCACAATTTAGCTATTTGACAGCTTGTCTTGTAATTAATTAACAGTTTCCTACCTACTACTACAGTACTTGTTACATATCTGAAATAGTACTAAAGTAAAACGAAATTGCACACTCAAAAAAAGCAACATCTGAACAATAATTCAAATATACAACAAGCTAACCTCCATATACACACTAACTTCCACAAAACTAAATGAAAACCCCAAAACTAAAAACTTTGTCATTAACACATGCTACCCTCCACAAAAAATACAATAAAAAGCCATATCAAAAACACGAACCTCCACAAAACAAACAATACAAACAAAAAAACGAAAAACCTTGTCATAAAAACAGGCTAACCTCTATAAACCAAACCAATAAACACCCTCTAAACTGATCCAAAAAAATAAAAATCATAAAGATGTCGCACAAAGTTAAAGGCAAAGAATAGTGTAAATTTGCATTGTTTCTTTGCAGACTTGATGTGATGCACTCTAAACAACGCTGGGTTGTTTCAGCCCAAACTTGGGTCAAATATGGACAAACCCAAATGTTGGGTTAAAAATGTAATTTAAAATTTTAACCTAACATCAACTTTCACTTTCAACTGTAATCTTTTTAATTAGCCTACATATTTAACCCAATATTTGGGTTTGTCCATATTTGACCCAAATTTGGATTGGAACAACCCAGCATTTTTTTTTTGTCATCTAATCCAATGACATTTTCAAGTGTGTCCAATTACATTTTTCAAGCCACTGTATGCGAAGAGTTTTCCTTTTTTTATTATTAAACTCGCTTACCTTTATGATGTAATTCCAAAGGAGTAGACCAACACACAGCACCAATGCAGAGAGAGGGAGAGAAAAGGAGGCAAATCAGTACCATAAACAACACATATTACAGAATTTATAGCACGTTTCCACTACATCAAACAAATCAAATCACACACCCAACCCCAACATTAATTTCTGGACTATGTTAATAAAAATGCCTCCCGTATGCGTTAAGATACTCTGTTACACATACACACTCTGCCCAAGAAAAAGCATTCCTAATGAAACAAATGAAGGTACTTCATCAAAGGGCCTCATCATATGTGCCTTACAAATGTCTTATAAATGAGTTTATGAAAGAGACCCCTACTGGAGGAGGGAAGGAACCAGGGGGTCTCATAAAACCATGCCTCATATTTCAAAAGAAAAAAAATAATAATAAAGAAACACAAAGAAGAAAAAAGTTCTTGCTATTAAGATCATATTTTTTGCATCTTGTACTTTTTTCATGACAATTAATCACATTTCATTTAACATTTTACTGTATTAAACACATTTTTAAATGACATCAAAATCTCTATAAAGGTGTTTTTATTTTGGCATTCGCGTAAATGTATAATTGCAGTGTTTTAAACTGATGATTAATGCTTACGAAACAACCTGACATTTTCAGAACAAGTTAAAAGCTTCGGCATAAAAGCCCCTCCATGCGCACGGAGAGGTTGGTACCCAACCGGAAAACACACACTCGCACTCATTATCGACACAGGTGGGTGTAACCCTCTCGGTGCGGCTCTCTGTGAGAGCTGTCGAAAAGCTGAATCACATCGGCTCTGACGCGGCGTCAAAGCCCTCGGCCTCCAGCGGCAGTGAGACAGATAATGTCCGATGAGCTGTGCAGTGTAATTGAAGTGTAGATTACTATCAGCCATGTGTTTGCCAGATCAAAAACCCTTTAAAAATACACACAGAGTGCTCGCGTGGAGCGGGCAGAGCTTTGCTTGACTTTCTGCTACCACAGCTAAATGAACGGGGAAAAGTAAGCCATTTACACTGAGGATTGGGGCTTTGTACTTGTAAAAATGAGGGTGAGGATTTGCCATCACCTGAAAACAAATCACCACATGGATGTGGGAGAGAGAGAGAGAGAGAACAAGCAAGAACAGGGTACTAATAGTTGTTGTCCAAAAATGGCGTGCTGCAAAACCTCACCCACACTGAAAGTCATTGGCCCAAAAATTAAAGTTAAATTGGTGTAAATTAAAGACCAATGATGTCCTGACTTACTTTTGAAAATATTTTTTTTTTCTCAATATTCCACCAGTCAATATACTGATTCACTCAAAAATAAGGATACATAGAAAGTATTATTTTATTTTATTTTATATTATGTTGCATTACATTATATTATGCCTTAATTGCATACCTTGGGTCTTTTTCGACCCAGGAAGTAATTCACTGTAAAAAATGATTGTTGGCTTAACTTAAAAAAGTAAGTAACCTGGTTGCCTTAAAATTTTTGGTTGATTGAACTGGAAAAAGTGAGTTAACACAATGAAGGAGATTAATTTAACCATCAGAAACTCAAAATAATAAGTTATCTCAACTAAATAAATTATTTAAGTTGATTTGACAAAAGAAAAAATGTTGTGATAACAAATCTTGATTTTTTTTTTATAATATATAAATATGTAATATATATATAGGGTCAGTATAGCGACCTGAGGTAGTGTGAGAGGGAAAAAAATCTGCACAAATATGATTGAATCTCTGATGACCCAAATAGTGCAATTCACGTTTATTCTTCAAGGTGACAATATCTGATACAAAATGATGAAGTGATGTTGCACTCATAATTACTGCAGGCAGAAAACAAAAGAATACGCAAGCACCGAAATGGCTCAGTGATTTACTGCAGAGCAAGTACTGAACGCAAATAAATCAAATAAAGTCACTGTCACATGATGGTGGATCTGGTGAAGAAGCTGTCAGCGATCATAATATTGATTTTGAAGATGAGAATATATTTGAGATCTTGAATATGAACCAGATGCTGAATGTACTGGGAAACGAGCTCTGATGAGGACAGTGATGATGCTATTAAACATCTGCTCAAACTGAACCCTTCCAAGCTCTACAAGGAAACAAAATATGCGTTTTGTTTTATTCTTCTATAATTGCTACTCTAATATCAGGAGAGTTTTATATTATCGCTAATAATAATGATTGGCAAAACATTCATGCATTTAAGGGTTAAATGTAAATGTGATATGAGAGACTTGAAAAGCTTCAGATAGCCAGATGGGGTAAGTTATTCAGTGTTGCTAATGACTACTGTAGTTATCGGGGAATAATAAATCAATAAACCCCAGAATGTTGTGACTATTAAATTATATTATATTGTCCTGTTGAGCCAAAACATAATGACCAGTCACATGTATTGCAATATCGTTCATCATCTCCTAACAAGGCCACATATTAAGGTCTGGCTAGATTACATGATAAGCAAACAATCAGTTCTTGTAATCAACATGTTGGATGCAGGAGAAAAGGGCAGGAATAAAGATTCAAGCTACTTTGACAAAGGCCAAATTGTTATGGCAAGGCGTTGGGTCAGGGTTTCTCTGAAATGTCAAGGCGTATGTGTTGCTCCCAGTCAGCAGTGGTGAGAATTTACCAACAATGTCAGGAGAGACAAACCACAAGCTGGCGACAGGATGTTTGCCACCCAAGGCTCACTGATGCACAAGGGCAACAAATGTCCTGCTCTGGTCCCGTCTGGTCCAAGCCAAAAGGTCTACTGTGGCACGTCACACAAAATGTCAATGATGGTTATGGGAGGAATGTGTCACAAAACACTATGCTGCTTATGTGGCTGCGTAGCTGCAGACCAATCAGAAATGCCTATGATGACCCCTGTCCACCATCAAAAGCATCCAAAATGGGAACGCAAATGTTGGAACCATACCTTGAAGCATTGGGAGTCTGGGCAATGTTTGGCTGGGAATCCCTGGGTCCGGTCATTCCTATGGACGTCAATTTGACATGTGCCACCTACCTAAACCGATCTCAGACCCCAGATCTCAATCTCAATTGAGCATCTGTGAAATGTGCTGAACCAACATGTTTGATCCACGGCGGCTCACAACCTACAGGACTTGAAGGATCTGCTGCTAACATGGTACCAGAGACCACAGGAGACCTTCAGGGTCAGGCAGGTGGTCATAATGTTTTGGCTCATCTGCGAATTACATTACATTATATTGTTAGTAGTAAATCTGGTTTTATTCAGGATCCCTATCAGCTACCAAAAGCAGGTAGAAAAAAAAAAAAAAAAAAAATCAGGAACGAACTCCATTAGGACAAGTTTGAACCTGGTGAATTTGGGCTCATGGGATGAATGACAGATAAGAACTGAAGCATCAGTCACGGGGCAGAACACATATAGCACAAAGCCACTGTGATCACGACCACTGTTTGATGGCATCAAAAATACAAGGATGCAAGATATGAAGTCCAAAAGCTTCCAAAGAGCTAAAAAAACACAGAAAAACAAGACTTTCTGAAGAGGAAATGGGGGGGAAATTGGTAACACTAATGACTGGTTCAGATTACATGATTTTAGCGCGATTTTGGCATGATCCGTTTGACGCAGGGTGTCGTGGGGATTCGTAAACGACAACGGGCGTCGTGACGCAAGATTCGATCGTATCATCTTGTATAGCGTGTCATACGACGGTTGACCAATAGGAGCACAGAAACTTTTCCGTACACAACTTTCAAAAATGGCGAAACGAAAGAGAGACTTATGGTGCTAACGTTAAAACTAAAAGTAAAAATATACACGAAAACAATATTTTCTCTTTGGAGGATTAACAGCCCATACTATCCTCTTCGAGCAATCCAGGAACGTGTCCATTGTCGGGTTTTCTTTCTTTTTTCACTTTTTTTCTGAACACAGGACAGCCAATACAACGCTCACCGCTTCATTCATTGTTTGTTTACGTTCGTTTCCGGAAGTCACTCGCTACTAGTTTCGCCTTTTCGATGACATCACACGCGCCGTTAAAGACGGCATGCGATGACTGGTCAGGAAGCAACGTGTAGTCTGACACGTGTCTTGTCCACGACGCGACAAGATTTTAGAAGTCAAAATCGCGTAATCTGACACAGTGACTGTCGTAACAGACAAAAACAATCGTGTAATCTGAACCAGGCATAAGTAACAGCACACAATCAACCGCACAATTTTGAGCCTCATTGTTGCTATTTCGTTGATCGTTGAGGTTTCGTTGCTATGATACAGAATATCCGCAGCACAGTTTACTTGTAACTGATTTCGCAGATAATTTGTTTCATACTAAAAATTTATTTTTCATCCATTTTGTTCAGTTAGCTCTGTTGGTTGATGTCGTTTTACAGAAAGAATGTTGTGGCAGTTGGTCAGTGTGGAATTAGCCCCGCCCCTCCTCCACTGTGATTGGACGGCTGGGGGAAAAAGTGACAGTGATGAGCGCTGCGTTTTATCCAAAGTTGAACATTTTTAAACGCCGGGCGCTCGGCACTTCAGCGTGAAAAAAAACGTTCAGCGCCTCGTTACGCTCGTGGCGTTTAAAAAACGCGGCGCTCCCATTGAAATCAATTGAAAACATACGCCGGGCGCGTGGAAAAACGCTTTGGTGGACACACGGCCTAAGAGCAACAGTAATAGTGTCTGTTTTAGCAAACACCACAACGAAGAGTCAGAGCGAGAGAAGGATCCACAGAAGTCCCGTAGTTTGCTCTGTTCTTGAGCCGTCCCTCATTACTGTACCTCAAGCTGCATTCCAATCACCCTTTGAAGTGCTTTGAGCCGCTCCTCTCCATGAAAACGAGCACCGTTAATCCACTTGTTAATTAAGAGCGTGTTTGCAGGCTCATGTCTGAAGTGCCCCTTTCTCCTTGAAAAGACTTGAAGGGCCTTGAAAGGAGATTGATATCAAAAGGAACCAACTCGATTTTTCACTGATAAAACGAGAGAAGCCATATGCTGACAAGCAGGCGCTTTAATATGTTACTCGCGCGTCGGATCATACCACCAGACTCGAGTGTTTATACTCCGGGCTGTTGCTTACTCGCGCACTGTGGCAGAATTTCGAGAGTCTTCCACTGAAGGAAAGGCAAAACAAGCACCTTGATTCGCTTCTTTGAGAAGCGAGTTCTGTTCTCCAAGCCGTGCGAGGAACTCGGCGCCTACAGTGCAATTCCTGGCTCAATGTGATTAACACACTTCCTTCCTTGAACCAAATGAACACACACTAAGAAATTTAAAAGGAGTTTGGGGGGTTTTCAAAGGGTGGAAGGCTTGACTTGACTAGAAAAGTAGTAGTGGTTCACAGATGTGTCAGTTGTTTTGTCATACAAAATGGCAAAGGCTGAGCTTATCAATATTATTTATGATATACACAACTAGTTTAACACTATTTTGGTAGTTTGTAAGGCAAGTTGCACTTTCAACACAAAGATTCTAATCCAAACTTGGATTTACCAAAATTTCAACATAGGCTCATTGGATATGCTGAAATGGTAGTTGCCAATAAACCGTTGCCATTGCCAATACACACATAAACTCAAGGTTGTCGGTTTAACATGTTTACATAATTAGTTTTGAAAAAATCTCATTAAAAATATATATTTATCGCACCCGCCCACAGTACCGCTGACACCCACAGACATAATATTGTCTGTTTTTGCTGAATTTTGCTAACTTTTAAGCATCTTTGAGCAACACACAACACACTCTAAAAAAATGCTGGGTTGTTTTAATCCAATTTTGGGTAAAATATGGACAAACCCAGCCATTGGGTTAAAAATGTCACTTAAAAATGTGACCCAATGGCTGGGTTTGTCCATATTTTACCCAAAATTGGCTTAAAACAAGCCAGCATTTTTTTAAAAATACAGTGTTTCGTTTCTGAATGAATCTGTTTTGAGCGAATCAGTCGGGTGAGCCAATGATTCAATGGTCCATTGAAAGAGAGCCATTTACTTCATTCTTGAATGCCAACTACTGGCAGTTTTAATTAAGAGTATCACTTCGTGGGAAAAAAAAAATCATATTTTGAGGATAGTTGATGTCATTTCAAATCTGTATGACTTTCCTTCTTTTGCGGATCATAAAAAAAATATATATATTTTGAAGGAAATTGGTAACCCCAAACTGCTTTGGTCTGTAAATACATATAAATACTAATTCAGATGCATCTTCTGACCCAAAATCCACCATGGTGGGGACAAAATCCACCACAAAATACTATGCCTGTTGCGGAAGGGCAAAAACAGGATTTTGGATGAGCTGGGTGGGGGCAGACAATGTACGATTGTCCATTTCTCTCTCCTCTTCTGATAAATGTTCTGTCGTTCTTCGGTAAACAGGGAGGAGACCTAAAGAAAAGAGAGGAGCGCTCTCGTTCTCACTCATTCCTCTCAGCCCTGAGGGTCTTACCCAGGCAAAGACAGAAACCAGCTTTGCACGGCCCCCTAAACCCCCTACTGTGCCAACAACTCTCCTCTTCTGTTCAATTAATGAACCATAAATAACCCAATGAAGGTGTCAAGAACGAATGCAATTTATCACGGCTTTCACCACTACTCTTCACGAGAGAGACCACTCATTCGTAGGCTCGCTGTTTTGGCCCCGAACAGAGAAACTCCCCCCCAAATAAAACAACAGGGGAGTGAAAGAAAGAGATTTATTCCTGCCTGAGCGCTCCAGTCGTGAATTTGTCCTGCGCAGGAACTCACAGGTGCAGCGATTTGACAAATAAGCCGGGAGCGGCCAACCGGCTGCCTTTGTTAGGGTATCAAAGATAGAGTGGCAATAAATTTGGTTAAGAGAGAGCGACAACAGACTCGCCGGGCTCCCGTGGGGGCTACACATTAAAAACACACTCTCTCGCCGTCTGGGTTATAGATCACTGAGGGTGCTTCAGGTACTTGATGAAAAACACAAACTAGAGGATGTGTAATTTCAAGGATATATTACACAAATCTAGGGAACTATAGAGAAGAATGCAAAATATTCGAAAACTTTATTGTCTGTCAGTAATTTTCAGAGAGCTGTTCTTCTTATTTTCATCTTTTGGTGCGGTTAACGCAGTTAAAGGTGCAGTAAGTGATTTCTGAGAAATGCCACCCAAACAAACAATTTTGCTAAATGTGTGCTGAAATAAGTGTGTTTGCACTTTTTTGCGCTTGCAAATAGGATAAAAAACAAAGTGGATCTGACTGATCCATTAAAGCAGCACAACACTCTTGTAGCCAATCAGGAAAAGGGGGCGTATCTGCTCATGATGCGGGAGAGAGAGGGAGTAAGCAAGTGGGACATTTGTTGAAAGACTGTAGAAAGAGAGATGGCTGATATATTACTATAATGGAAGAAGTGTTGCGATCAGGCAATAACTACGCCCCGCATTAATATTAGAAACGCTTTCCAGCACTGGAGAAACATTAGAGAGCAGGAAGGCCTGAAAACGGATTTCCTTTGTTCCTGCTCGATACATGACATGAGTAACATTGGTTTTGCTACTGTTGAATCACAGCGGATACATCCACACTTCCACAAGCTTTCTGATGCACCACAATGATAAAAATGATTCTGTAAACAAAAAACAAAAGTAATTTCTACATTGAATATATTAGTTAAATTTAAAAAAAAATACCTTTAAAGATGACATGAAATGAGAACTTTGTTTGATAAATGCATGAACTTTTGTTAACAAATTATAACATTGCACCTTCATGTCTACTAACTCTCATTAGGGTAGTAGACGGGTAATCTACACGTTGTAGTTGAAAAGTCAGTAGAAAGTCTGTTGAGGGAACAACACAATAGAGAGTTAGTTAGCAGATATTAAGCAGACATGCTACTAATACTCTAATGAGAGTTAGTTGACACATTAGTGCAACATTAATTATAGTCAACACTGTAATGTTTAATTAAAATGTCATAATCGATCTTTTCATAAACTCTGCCCTTCCACGATCGACTGCAAGCATTTTTAGAATAATGTTACACTCGATACGGCACAATACGGATATGGTCGATATGGTCACCCAAGTCCTGTTTTTTGGGGGTGTCAAAACCCTCCACACTCTCCCATAATATGCACCCTGCTCGGGTTGAACATTGTTTCTTTAAGCTCAGTCGAAAGCAGCAAGTGCTTGGCAGGAAAAAAAGGAAAACTCATTGAATAATATATGACAGCTCGAGTTTTGAATTCAACATTAAAAGTGATGACGTGCGTGCAAACTCCACTTTATTTTAATCTCCAGATCCCTGAATCAAAACCTCAGGCTTAAAAGCAAATGTTAAACAGCCTCTCTTCTCACCGAGATCATTTGCAAGAAAAAAAACACAAGCAGGAGCTGAATACATCTGAATATAACCATTTTTCCGCCTGCAAGCTAAGCCGGAACTAGAGTCCCTATGAAATCCTGCTAAACCAATTAATGGTTCCTGTTAACCCACTCATCTTTAGAGAAGGATTGTCTTTCTCAATAACACAGCAACACCTCCCTTTCTCTGGCAGAAAGAAAAAAAAAAAAAGTGCCGCGGCCCACACGCGCTAGCCGCTGACAAAGGAAAACCAGAATGGTACCAGGATGTCTTTTCCATTACAGACATCCTCATGAGCGTCACTCATCCTGCGTAACATCTCTGCTGGGCATTTGTATCACATCTACTGAGCCCCCGTATCTTCTCCATACGTAAAACCACTCCAAAACTGGAATAAGCACATACTACAAAAATGGAAAATACATTCATCGACAAGCTTGACGTATTTCAAAATGGACTTGGAATGGATTACTTGGAAATTGTAGTCACTCACTGATTCCAACTGACATACAAAAAGTGTAGTTAGTAATCCATTAGATTACTCATTTGAGGTAACTTTTAGATTACTTTTAATGGATTACTTTTATATTACTTTTGACCTAACTCGTTTTTCACATTGATTTGAAAGGGATAATCTTGTACCATATTTATATAAAAATAGTACAACAACAAGTGCATTAATTATTACATTACGCTAGGGTTTCAGGGTTTCCCAAACTATATATAATGTGGGCTGACACATTAACTGCAAGGCCGCACCTCCAACCTACCTCTTTTTTTGCTCAGAATTTTTTATTTATTTATAAAATGCATGGGTGAATCATATACACATATACACACACACATATATATATATATATATATATATATATTAGGGCTGTCAAACGATTAATCGCGATTAATCGCATCCAAAATAAAAGTTTGTGTTTACATAATATTTGTGGGTTCACTGTGTATAATTATTGTATATATATAAATACACACACATGCTTGTATATATTTAAGCAATATTTTCATATATGTACTGTAGATTTATATACTGTATAATTTATATTATACATAAATATAAATATTTTATATATAAATACATTTTTTTTCTTAAATATACATGCATGTGTGTGTATTTATATATATATATATATATATATATATACACACAAAATAATTATACACAGTGCACCCTCATATATTATGTAAACACAAAATTTTATTTTGGGTGTGATTAATCGTGATTAATCGTTTGACAGCCCTAATATATATATATATATATATATGTAGATATATGATTCATCCATGCACCCACCCATTAATCATATACATAGTATATATATAAATAGTATATATGAAGAGTTCGGATGCAAAAGCCTCTAAGTGCCATTTGAAATTTTCTTCTAAAATGATCATTTTTATCAAGCTTGTATATTTAAGTTCAGTGATTTCACTTAAATGGCAATGAAGATTACCTATTAATTGCCATTTAAGTGAAATTACTGAACTTAAATATACAAGCTTGATAAAAATGACCATTCTAGAAGAAAATTTCAAATGGCATTTAGAGGCTTTTGCATCTGAACTCTTCATATATACATATATAAACCCAAAAAAAGGGTTACGTTGGAGGAGCGGCATAGCAGTTTGCTCACATGCCAGGTTGCAGACTTCAAATCCATTTTGCATCATTTCCAAATCCATAAATTGGCTTCTCTCCTTTCCCGTCTATCCAAAATCAGCAAAAAGTTGAAAAATGAAAAAGACGAGACTATTAAACCAACAAACATTCAGAAAATTGACAATGAGCTGCAAAAGTGCTCAAACACTGATCTGGTGCCATTTTCCTCCATTCAAACCTCACTGTCACAGATACAACTAATCTGATCCCAGACCAACATTAAAGAGCGGGAACATTAGGCAGAGCTCAGTGAGATAAACGACATTTTCTAAAATCATGCTGACATTTTCAATTATCATGCACAAGGCACTGGCACGGCAAGAGCAGGTTTGTCAGGCTGAGGCAGACATTCACCTTATCGCACGAGGAAGAGTCCACCGACTGAACAGAACGGGGCTTAGGGACAGAAATCTGGACCTGATTGAGGTCTGGACAGAGGTGGAATTGGATGTGGGGTTGAAAACAAGAATAAAGAAGTGGGCGTGGGCGGCACTCAGATTGGCAGACGCCCCGACTTCAACCTGGCGACTACTCGAGGGGTCTTGACCTTCAATGAAAGGTCACAGTCTGTGGTGGTTGGTGTGTCAAAAACAGCCAGATTCGAGTTCATTTCTTCTCAGCAGATCCAAAGAGTCAGTTAGGCAGTTAGAGAGACACTCAAGCAGCAATCGTCAGAAGTTGACACGGAAATTAAATATTTAAGGCCCATAATGGCGGAGTTCATTAAAATGACATTTTAAACAGAAATGTGATGTACATAAATAAGGAAATCCTAAAAGACCGTTAGAAAAGGCATCATCGGGACAGACCGGGAAAGATTAATCTCCCATTAAGGAAAATGGAAAGTTTGAAAACCTGATTTTAGACGAGTCGGGTAAAGCGAGCAGCTCAAATTATGCAAAACATGGCGAGAAGAACAAGCAGGTGTCTCTACGTTTCTCCGCACCTTGTCTACACCGATGCTCTTGTCGCTGGAAGGTACGAGCTGAAGTGCTGCCAAAGCTGGTGCACCAAAAGGGTGGGAAAACACTCTCCGGGCATTTCAGAGGAACTTGGGGAGTTTCGTGATTAAATACGTCTGGTGAATACAGAAAATGACATCTTAACTGCTTTTGAGAACGAGAATCAAAAAAAAACAACTGCCATGTTTGTTGTGGCCGCAACAAGGAATGCATGGTATTATGATTAGATCAGTGACATCATGTCCTGTATATACCGCTCAGACACACATCATTTGCATAGAAGAAAAACAGTTTGAGTTGCCAGAACTCATTGATCATAAAACTCACACTTCTCTACAGTTGCACAGTATATATTTCATTCCGTAGGCAATTGTGTACTTCTTCACCTTGAATAACTTTACCAAGTGCTCATCCATCTATCCACATTCACCGCTCACTGTCTTTCTTCCACTAAACAGTTGGCCCCTCCACTATTATTACCGAGTGTCCTTCAAACAATTCTTCCAGACGACCATCACTCAAGTGAGCCATGAGCTTCACCGCCACCAACGCACGAGCTCCCATCACGCCGACGGCTGTATTGAGACGTTCCGTCAGAACAGAGGCAAATTTCGGTAACACCGGGAGGACGTGGATGCGAGGCGGCGTTCGGTCACTGGATGAGGATGTGAGGGGGTGAGTTTTTATTTGAGTCTGAAGCTTGAGTCACATCATCAAATCCTTTCTAATCCTTAGTGAGTCATAGCGTAGACGCTAACAAAAAGAGGCTGTCTTCCCTCATTAGGGTGCACAAAATCAACAACGCATCTAGAGTTCTAGGAGCCAGTTGGCAGACGCTATCATCACTTCAAATTGTACAACGTTGCCAGGTTTTGCTTAAAATGTGAGAGTGTGTATTAAATTTAGACTCTGATGAAGGAAACAAAGGTGTTTTGATTTTAAAATCATAATATTACTTAAAAACATTGCATCAAGATTTATGTCAATAGCAGTTAACATAATGGTGTCATATCAGTTATTGAATTATATTAAAGATTTTTTACAATGATCATCAGCCAATATTGGATATTTAATTCCTCATGGCGCCTATATTTAGATTCTGACGACCTATGTACATAGTTCATGCCTAAATTAATTTCTGGCATTTAAAATGACTAAGCGATTTACATAAAATTTATTTAGAAAAAAAAAATCCAATTTTAATACCAAGTCAGAATTTTTATATCGGTGCTTTATAAAAATATTCTAACAAAATATGCAAGAAAAAAATGCTATAATGTTTTTACTCGAAAAACTAGTTATTAAAACGGTTTTGTTTACATGAACGATGCAGATGTGTAGGGTACTCTATATTAAATAAGAAGTTAGGTAGTTTCTGTTGACATTGAGAATCATGAAATTCCAGTGTTTCCAGGTAAGATATTTAATAAATGATCCAAGTTTTTTAAAATAAATGAAAGTACTCTACACCTTCGGTAGAATCACATGATTATAAAATGACAAAATGACTTCCTTAAAGGGATAGTTCACCCAAAATAAACTTCTGTAATTATTCCAAATGACAAAAGTAGATATTTTGAGAAATGTCTCATCATTTTGTTGTCCACTGGAAGTCAATGGTATCCAAAACTGTTTGCTTACGAACATTCATCAAAATATCTTTGTGTTCCGCAGAAGAAAGAGAGTCATACAGGTTTGGAACGACATGACACAATTTTGGGTGAACTCTCCCTTTAAAGTGACTATGGTTTGTATATTCGGCCATGAAAAAAGCCACAAAAAAAAAAAGAAATGCTATTAGTAATTAGCTGATAATATATAGTGTATCTAGGTCCTTTTTATTTCTCATGTGGTTACGGTATCAGTATTAGTAGGGCACACTTGTGTCTCAGAGGTGTTGATGGATGGCTTAACACAATATATAAATTATATAACAGCGGGTAAACTCAATACACCCATTATTTCCCCATGCTTTTTTTTTTTTATTTCGCCCCTGCAGAAGCTACAGTAATTTATGCCTCCTCTTCTTCTTCTCTATCCTTTCGGATGAAGAGGAAAGATACAGCCCACTTTTCTGACAACTGCCACTGAAAAACACACAAACAGCGTGGCAAAAAAACAACAAACAACAACGCATTTTATTCTAGGGGCGAGTAAAATCAGAATTTAATTAAACGGGCCGGTATTGATTTAATTGTAGCAACAGTTTGTTGATGACTCATGATTGATTGAGGGTTTCTAGATTATCAGTGGGAGGTCCGGAGCAAAATAACGACTCCTGGGTTTTTCTTTTCCATTAGCTATCAATCTTTTTTCCCCCTTTTATTTGGGAAATTAATTTTGTGACGCGCATGAAACGATACTCAGATCATCACAAGTGTCCTTTGGCAAACGCCAGCCAATGGAATGAAGGTTGCTTTTTATTACAAGTGAAGGTCGATCTGTTTAAATGTCAGAAAGAAAGAGAAAAGTTTCATGGGGCTTGGAAAGGGAAAAGTACACGCCAAATTGGAGAGCCGAAAACTTCCCGGAGATGGATATACACTGGATATAAATGGATATAAACTCTTGATGTGGCTCGAATATCCAACTATAGAATTTCTCAGACTGGATATTCACAAAAGATTGCAAAAAGGTTTTTTTTTTTTTAAGAAATGTATATTGTAATTCATCGAGGATGCATTAAAAGGTATAGTTCACTTTGAAATAAATTTTTTGATATGTTTTAGCTTACCTCAAGGGCATCCAAGATGTAGGTGTCTTTGTTTCCACAGTACTTTCAATTTTGATTTTTTTATGTCAAACCGTTCTTGTTTGTCAGTCATATAATGGAGGTCTATGGTCACCACCTCAAAGAGTATGCACACAGAAGTCCAAATAAATGATGATTTAATGACTCGTAAATGTAAGTACACATTGACGGCCTAAGACACGAAACGAGCGGGTTTTTGTGAGAAAAGGAACAGTATTTATATTGTTTTTACCTCTTGTTACCACAACCATAAATGTGCCCGCACCCTCAGATCACTTGGACGTGGCTGTGGTTACAAGAGGTAAAAACGATATAAATACTGTTAGTTTTCTCACACAAACCGCTTGTTTCGTGTCTTAGGCCATCAATGTGTACTTACATTTACGAGTCATTAAATCATGTTTAATTTGGACTTCTCTGTGCATGCTCTTTGAGGTGGTGACCATAGACCTCCATTATATGGCTGACAGACAAGAACGGTTTGACCTAAAAAAATCAAAATTGAAAATACTGTATTTTTGTGTGAACTATCCCTTTAATAATGTAATAACATCCCTAAATTAAGCTTGTAAGTGTTGTTTGTTAAGGAAGAAATTGTGGCGTTCTACTACATACAAAGACATTTTTTGCAAACTTCTTTGGGATATTTTCTAGCAATTTGGTCCCCAAAAGTACAGGTTAGAAACACACCAACGCACAAGTGCACATCTATATGCATTTAAAAGTAAAGTCTACTCGATTATAATTGAAAGTACTGTGGTATAAAAGTTGTTCCCTAGTCTCGACATCTAGAGTGAAATGTACCGACATCTAGTTATCAATGTGACGGCTCTTTAATGTTCCACTGTGTAGTGTGACTAGCGTAACATACGCCGCAATAAGCGACATTGTTCCCTCCAGCCTCGTGGATTTAATTAGATTTGATAACTTGTTTTATGTCAGGAACTGCAGCTCTTGGCACTTTCCCTTACAAATTTGTTCCCTCTCTTACACTCCATCCATTTTCCTTCCTTTCTTCTCTCTGCGGAGGGTCTGTTGCTCTCCTTTGCTACTTAACCATTATAAACAGTGGTTCAGATGTGAAAAGACAGCACTGTTGTTCATATCCTCGTGTAAATGTTGAAAATTGCCTTTTGAGTGCTGATGCGTTGATTAAAAAAAAAAAAATAGTAAGAAAAAATAATATTTGTATTAAAAGCATTAAATGTAAGTTTATTTGGACTGAGGAAATTAACATTAAATTATGTGACTGATTAATGTGGCCTGTTAACCAGTTTGATAGAAAATACATAATATGATTATTTGTGATTTTAATCAGAAAACAATTCATTAGTAAATTAGATAAACATTATAAATAAAAATATTACAAATATAAATGAAAATGATTTTCATAAAGAAAAAATATATATATTGCTCAAATCAAAGCCAGATATAAAAAAAAAGCGGCTTTGTTTACTTTAATGGAATTGAAGATGCATTCATATCCAGCATGCCGGTTCATTTTAGCTTTGACAGACACAGTTTGACACATGATTTTGCAAGGATTGTCATATGAACATCTCACAGCAGTCAAATAAAAAAGATTGATGCGCTGTAAAAGAATGCAATACTTATTGCACTGTGACTCATGTAGCGTTATAACAATTACAATACATCACAGCGATTCCCATTCTGGTTGACCTTCCTCTATCTGATATAGAGTGTTGAAATCTAAACTGAGACACGAGGAAGACTGATTGATTTTACACTTTGATTAGGTTCTGATATTGAGGTTCAAAATTGCAACTTAACGCAATAATGTAGAATTTTATATTGGCTTTTTTTTATTTTATTTTTTTACAAAAGCTTTAAACGTGACATTTATGGAAGCTTGTTTCCACCAGGGAATGAAAATTTTTAAAAAAGTACTTGCAATTGCGAGTTTATATCGCAATCGACATTTTATTCCACAATTGAGTTTACTGTATATCTCGAAATTCTGACATTTTCTTATCAAAATTGCAAGTTTACTGTATATATATCGCAATCTTTTTTTTGCAATTCTGACATTTTTGCTCACAATGACAATATATCTTGCAATTGACCTTTTTTTCCACAATTGCGTTTACTGTATATCTCAAAATTCTGCCATTTTTTTTTTCTCAAAATTGCTAGTTTACTGTATATCGTGCGATTCTTTTTTTCACAATTACAACTAGCTTGCATTTCTGGCATTTTTTTACTCACAATTGCATGTTTACTGTATATCTTGTTATTCTGACTTTTTCTTCTCGCAATTGCGAGTTTATATCGCAATTGACATTTTATTTACAACTGCGAGTTTATTGTATATCTCATAATTCTGCCATTTTTTCCGCATAAATTGTGTTTACTGTATATCTCGTATTTCTTTTTTTCTCGCAAGTATGACTATATATTTATCAATTCTAACATTTGTTCACACAATTGTGAGTTTATATCTCGCAATTTAAATTTTTCTCACAATTGCGAATTTACTGTATATATCGCAATTCTTTTTTTGCAATTATGACTGTATATTTTGTGATTCTGACATTTTTGCCCACAATTGCGAGTTTATATCTTGCAATTGACATTTTTTTCACAATTGCGTTTACTGTATATCTCGCAATTGTTTTTTAACTTGCATTTCTGACATTTTTTACTCACAATTGCATGTTTACTGTATATCTTGTTATTCTGACTTTTTTCTCTCGCAATTGTGAGTTTATATCGTAATTGACATTTTATTTACAACTGCGAGTTTATTGTATATCTCGTAATTCTGACATTTTTTTCATAATTGTGAGTTGATTTCTAGCAATTCTGACTTTTATTACTTGCAATTGTGAGTTTATATGTGACAAATTTTACTTTTTTTTTCCTCATAGTTAAGATAATTCGATATAAATTCGCAATTCTGACTTTTTTTCCTCGGGATTGTGAGTTTATATCCCGCAATTCTTTTTTTTTCTCAGAAATGTTAGACAAACTCCCAGTTGCAAATTGCGAGTCCAAATTGTGAAATGTAAACTCGTCATAAAAAAAAGTCCGAATTTTGAGATAAAAAGTCGTAATTACCTTTTTTTTTCCATTCTGCGTTGGAAACATAAAAGTTTCATAATTTTATTTTTTTCAGTTTTAGGTCTTTCATTTGCAACATACAATGTGACTCGCATTATAAAATGTGAAATGCATTCTTTTTATAATAAATAATCATCTTTTGATTTGCATCCAACAAGTTGCACTGTAAATAGAATTTGAATTAAATTTACATACATTGGATTATCAAAAAAGTGTGGTTTATTTTAAATATAAATCACTACGATGTTGTATTTCCAGTGAAATATACTGTTCTTCTGATATTAAATTGGTCACACTGCACACCTTTACCCAGCACCGATTAATCTCATGTTAGAGGACAGTAAGGTGAACGCAGCCAAAAGACTGCATCTGTGCCATAAAACCCTTTTGCGTTCATTTTTCAGACAGACACCTGACGCTCCGTATAGAACCACTGATCAATATTTAATCTGGAGAAATAAATTGCGCCTGTTTGTCTTTCATCTTATGAGGGAAATGTATGTATTGTGACAACAGCAGCGACGCGTTAATCAAATAATGGAATAGTGATTTTTTTGGAGGGGCGAGCGAGCGAGGGACCTCGTCGCTATATTAACTGTAACCCCACGCTGTTGACATGATGCATCTCGCAGCCCATGTCTTGTTACTTCAGCGAGGATCATCTCAGCCTCATTGGATATCTAAGAAAAGATTTAGATCCCATGTGTGCGTTGTGCATAATATGCTGTAACATGCAAGGATATCACACGCTTGTACTTTTGACCTTCCCAGCGCTGACAGTGAGGAACCATTTTTTTTCTCCATTTATTCTCAGGCCCCTTGTCTTCGCAATTACCGCGTTCCAATCTCTTCTCGTCCCCACAGTCGCCCACAATACCCAGTAGGATCACCGGTCTTTCTTGTGGTGGAGCAATTACCGTCCCTATCTCCCTGAAACAAAAAACTTTTAGACAAGAATATTAGGAAATGTCAAATTCAGGTTAGATATCCCTTTTCTCCAAAGGCGACGTGGTTTCCTCACTGAAAGCGTGGCTGTGGCCGTACTACATAATGCATGAAGCTCACTGGCCACCCCTGCGAAACATGGTTAACTCGAAACTAGAATATACTGTAGCTCTAAACATGACTTTGAAAAAGTTTCAATATAAAACTTAGCCGAGAGGTTAGCTGTAGCACGTGTGGCCGACAATGGCGTCTCATGAAAACGGGTGCAAGTTTTTGAAAATGATACCGTTGACAGATCTAGGTGTAAACTGCATAAACGTGAATGTGTGAAAACAACGATGTCATGCACATGCGAAGCACGTGTTTGGTCTATAGGCGTGTAGTTTCTTTACAAAGTCACATCGCCACCTACTGGCCTGGCATGAATAATACATCGTTTTTAGTTGTTTTAGTTGAATTATTGTTTTGACAGTATTGTCGTCTCTACACACACACACACACACACACAAAAAAATGCCACGGACAAACTTTTCCATTTTTAGTATATGTGATGCGATCTGGGAAAACCCGTCGGATGTCGCGCTGGTACATTTTCAGTAAGGTCTAAATATAGATTGAATGTCAGTTTTTTGTCAAAATTGGGTTTTTATTAAATTATTATTCAATAACATCTTGTTTATCATCTGGAAAATTCACTAGTTTAGAGCACAAGAGAACAACAGAGTTTGAAGATGCTCGTTTAAAAGACGTTGCTCGCCTCTCAATCGTCCAATTTCAGAACGGTTTTCACAGGTTCGTACGCTTTCGATTGATACCTAATCTATGATGATTACTAAAATATGTGATATGAAAAAAAGCAATAAAAAAAGGGAGCGCCAGGTTAATTAAACCTGTTTTTCTCAAAATTCCAAATCTGAAAATCATAGCGATCAGCCGACTTCAGATAACCATAAGTTTTTTTTACAGACAAACGATAAAAGAAATAAAAACAGATTTGGAAAGGGCTTGAACCCAGCTTTAATATGGTATCAAAACCTGTAATAATGTCAAATTTCACCATGTGGTGGGTTTTCAGATCGCATCACATATCTTTGTTGTGTAAACGTACAAATCAAGGTACCAAACACCTTGTTTTTAACATAAGAGTGTGTGCGGCCATTTATGATTAGAAATTAGAAAATTAATTACGTATAATTAATTATAATAATAATTAGAAAGTATGAGACTTCTGGCGTAGAATTTCATAGAATTTCCATTTATTATAGTGATTATAAACACACTGGTTTGTAGCACTACACTGTAAAAAATATTTTCAAGATTTGTTATCACAACATATTTTCTTTTGTCAAATCAACTTATAATAATTTATTTAGTTGAGATAACTTATTATTTTGAGTTTCTGATGGTTAAATGAATCTACTTCATTGTATTAACTCACTTTTTCCAGTTCAATCAACTTAACATTTTAAGGCAACCCAGGGTACTTACTTTTTTAAGTTAAACCAACAATATTTTTTACAGTGTAGTAATCACAACATTTTTTCTTTTGTCAAATCAACTTAAATAATTTATTTAGTTCAGATAACATATAATTTTGAGTTTTTGATGGTTAAATTAATCTCCTTCATTGTATTAACTCACTTTTTCCAGTTCAATGAACTTAAAATTTTAAGGCAACCAGGTTACTTACTTTTTTAAGTTAAAACATCAATATTTTTTTTACAGTGTATAGTGGTTACCATTTACTGCATTTTGTTATTCTTCTAGTTAAGAAGAATACAGCGGCTAATAAAATCGTACTACCATGTTGCAAAATAATTTGGATAACGCAAAGTATCTTTAAATTTGTACCAAAAATAATAAAAAATAGGTGCCAACTTAAGAATATTGGTCCATATATGCAATGTATCTTCCTTCTACTTTTTGAGGAATATCCCTAGACAGACTCATCTATCTATCCGTGTAAATTCAGCGAGTGAGTCAGTGAGTATGATATGCATGGACACTGGGCGTCTTATCAGCGTCCAGCAGGACAGGCTAATCTCACTCGAAACCGCCACCTGCGTTACTCCTCTCCTCCCGCTGACAAACACCCAACAACACAACCCATCACTGAAAATCCATCTCTCTAATTTAACATTTTGCAGCTCATTTTAGTTAAAAAAAAACGTGTAATGTGATGTAAAATGTGACTACACAGTTTGATTTGTGACTGATGACGTGAATCTAGCGTAACAGCTAAAGTAGTTTCCAATGAGGCATTAGTGTGGGAATCTCTAGTGGAGGAAGGAAAAATGCCGAAAAAAATAATAAAAATACCAACCAATTTGGTTGTTGGACACCTCAGTTATCTTCATAGGCCTTAAATATAAGTAAATAGGTAAAGATACATTTGTTTCAGGGGTGCTAAAGATGACAGGAGAATGAATGTGATGCACGCAACCAACAATTTCCAGTAATCTGGATTTAAAGGAACGCGGCCCTCAGACGGGAAGGGGAGTATAGGAAAGGTTGCAGGGGCTCCATCTGCATGTTGGTCTGGACAAGAAACGCATCCCAGTTTTCAGTGGAGCGGAGAATGGAAAAGTCCAGTGATGTAACAGCTGCTAAATGCAGGCATTCCACATCTCAGTTTCCCTTGCTCACAGTTTCCCCGCTGAGCCTTCCCTCGGTTTCTTCTGCTCTCCGTTCCAGTGCTCTGATTACAAACACTGATGAGGCGGAGCGTTGAGGACGACTTTTGTTAAACTGACTCCAAAAATAGACCTCTTTCCAAGACGAAAGTGTCTGTACCGTGTCTGCTCATGGTTATGAGGTCATATCCCTCAACGAACCCTAAACCAGCTAATCATTAAGGACGGCAAATTTGAGAGCTGACTTTGAGGGAGGAAAATTCCAGTCTAGTGATTTACCATTCAACTTTGAATTAGTAGACTGTGCTGCAGTTTTGCCCGGAAAGACAAAATAGGTATCATTTTTTTGTAGGTTAAATACACTCTTACACTTAAAGTTGACCAAGAACCGTACAGTATTTGCAAACGTGACCATCCATCTGGAAAGCAAATGATTTAACAGTTATGTCATTTCTAGCAGAACCTAACAACATTTTGGAAATATTAGTGGTTTTTAACAAATTTCAAACACTTCCTGTTAGCCGATCCCACAATTTCCATCATTTGTTGAACCAATGTTGATATTTCCAATCCAATTTGGCAACAGATTACAATTCCAATTGGAACTGGTATTAGTGCAGAAATGACATGCATCCAGGTCTATCTATTTTATTCAAGCTTCTTTTCAAACCTATCCATCTCTTTCAATTCTCTCGAAACCCATCTTACGCATTCCTATCAGTAAAACACTCAATCCAAAAGTTCCTCTAGCATTATTTCATAAACAGGAGCGAATCCCTGTAATCCCCTGAATTATCACACTCTCACATATATTAGCATATATTAATGTTTGTCAATTTCAAGCAAACTACAGTCGACAGAAGCTATATATTTTGATTACTGTGCTTAATTTGAGCCGGATCCTGTTCCGTAAAATGACAGATTTGGGTTTTTTTTTTGCATTCTGGCATTAGTTCACTTATAAAAAACTTTTGCTGATAATTTACTCACCCCCGTGTCATCCAAGATATCCATGTCATTCTTTCTTCAGTCGAAAAGAAATTCGAGTTTTTGATGAAAACATTCCAGGATTTTTCTCCATATAATGCACTTCAATGGGAACCAAATGGTTAAAGGTCCAAAAGACAGTTTCAGTGCAAACTACAAACTGTTCAAAGGGCTTTAAATGATTCCAGATGATGAATGAGGGTCTTATCAAGCGAAAAAACAAAAAAACAAAGTCTAAGTTTTATAAGATCAAATGGTCGCCTTGCTCTGTTCTGTGATGCGCATTCGTGACTCTCCTGTTCGAACTCGTTCATCAAAATGAACGAATCTTTTTTCGAGTCATTTGGTTAATTCAACAAACGAAATAAACGGATTGACTCTTGAAAAGAGAGTCACGAACGCGCATTACAACATATGGACCTTGAACCGTTTGGTTCCCATTGAAGTCCATTATATGGAGAAAAATCTCCGGTTCTATGCGGTTCACGTAAATGACCCAATTGACCAAGAAAACGGCGATTGTTGCGAAGTTTGCAGGTCTGAAACCTCACTCCCTTAGCGTCAAGAGGCGCACTAGAAACTGCGGTCGTTAACGTCCTTGTTGGCGGACCAAGCTTGAGACCCCGGTTCAAATCCCACTTGGAGCGGGTCGAGTATCAGTTACACTTGCACCTCAGAGTATGTAAGACATTTAGTAGTTTGATAGTTCACATCTACCTTGATTTGGTTTTGTACACACTGAATGGGAGAACAACCAAACTCTGTGTTTACTTTAAACACTCAGAAGATGAGCGAAAACCCTATTGACCCGCATTGTGTACGTGGCCATCGGAAACGTGATTTTTAAGACTATCGGTTGATATGGAAACAGAACAGCTCTCTCTCTCTCCACCCTTTCTATTTGCGTATCCTAGCTGCACTATCTCAGCAAGACCCAATATCCTGTTTTGGCTGTAAAATAGTTGTTTTAACCCTTCAACCTCACCTGGCCCATTTGTCAAGGAGAGAATGAACAATATCCCAGCGGCCAAATCCTAATACGGGACAAACGGGGTTGAACTTGAGCCGGAATGTCGACGAGAGAAGGTCCTATCCCAGATAAGTTAGTTTTTCCTCAAAGTCAAGGTGGACAGATGGTGGTAGGGTGTTGGAGCCGATGATGTTGTTCTTGCCTCTCACGCGAGACCATCAGAATGAAACAACTGTCCTTTTTATAAACCGAAACTCTCTCAAAGGAACGCGGCTTCCCGTGCAGAACACTTGCATTCATCGGGGTTCAGAGCAGCCGAGTGTGTGTCATTATCATTAACGTCTATTGCTGCTCAGAACTGGCACACGGAAGAACAAAGACTCACCGTGACCCGACTCTTGAACCAGGGTAACATTGGATGACACCGATATGAGTGCATTCAATTAGACAGGCTCCACAGTGCTGCAGGCACAGGAGGGAGAGAGCGAGCAGGGTGATGTGACAGAAATTAAGCTTGTTACAAACTAATTTCAACTTCGCTTCATCGAAACTTGCATTACCACTCCTCTCTCTCTCTCGTTCTCTCACTAGAGGCATTTGCATATCCCAGGTAAACTGGGGAATAAAGACAGCGGATCCAATTAATCCTCTTGGGAGCTAATTAGTTACAATTAAATTTCTGCTTCACTTGTTGTACAGGAGTGTGCAGTAAACACGTAACGAATATGTAAAACTTGCCCGTTTTTCACCCAAACTATTAATGTATTCTCACAGAAAAAACAAAACAACAACACTGAATATACCTTTCAGAGGCAGATAATAATTTTGCACTTTGGATAGACTTTCATATAAATATCTATATTGCTTACTAAGGTGTTCTGGGAGGTGTATAGGATGTTGCTATATGGTTGTTAGGGTGTTCTAGGAGGTTGCAATGTGGTCGCTGACTGGCCCCAAATATTTTGTCGGCTGACCTTCTTCGACCAAACGTATTTACTTAAAGTATCCTCTGAGATTTTAAGTGAATAAGTTAGGTCAATAATAAAATTTAAGTCAAAAATAATAATTAGAATCATAATAGTAACAATAATCATAAGTTCATGGTTACATGACATCCAGGTAACCCAATAAAAAATGTAGAAAAACCCCGACAATGTTATATTTAATGCGCTTCATGATGTTGATAAAGTATTTTTGTATTTTTATATTAATATGGTACAAGATTATCCAATTAAAATCAATTTGATAAACAAATAAGGTCAAAAGTAATCTAAAAGTAATCCAATTACATTACCATAATTGTATAACTGATTGGATTACGTTACTAACACAGTTTTTTGTGATGTAATTCGGAATCAATAATAATGATAAGTTCATGGTTCTCTGGTGTCAGTTAATGGTCACATGACATCCAGGTAACCCAATAAAAAAAAATGTAGAAAAACCCTGACAATGTAATATTTAATGCGCTTCATGTTTTTGATAAAGTATTTTTTGTATTTTTATATCAATATGGTACAAGATTATCCAAGTAAAATCAATTTGATAAACAAGTAAAGTCAAAAGTAATCTAAAAGTAATCCAATTACACAACCATAATTGTATAACTGATTGGATTACGTTACTAACACATTTTTTTTGTGATGTAATTCGGAATCAGTAATGGACTACAATTTGCAAGTAATCTGTACAGCACTGGCATTAACACATCTCAACTGACACACACACAGGTGTGTCGAGTGTCTCTATATTGTCATCACCCATCAACTTTGATTTCCACGTGTCACACCATCCCACCACGTGTCACTTCCTGTTATGCCATGCAGGGAGTGACAGAGTCAGCACAGGCCGCCCTGTCACACCTCACCTCAGTAACAACAAACAGAAGAGAAGAGAAAAGACACTTAAGGAAACACAAAGAGATGCGGGAAGACGGATGCATACATAAACAACAACGTTGTCACTTAAGAGATTAAATTGTATTAAATGCTAATACTCTGACACACACACACACACAAAAATTGTAGTCACTTAGATGGACAGGATAGAGCAGAAATAGATCGATATTTCAATGAAGTGCCTGTCTAGGACACGTGCCGTGTACATATTAAAATGTAGCCGTGATTCTCACAGAGAGTCGTTTTAAAAGCTCTGACAGGCCATCAAAGCGGGATCTGAAAGATAGAAAATAGACGATCATGACTCTTTTCACACCTTGTCAGTACGACTAGCCTCTACATCAGAAGGTAGAGGGTAAATCTTTCTCTTTTTTTCCCCCACAGAGGGATCGGGCTGCTCACTTTGCACATGGAGATGGCTGACAGTGCGCTTGTTAAGAAAACTGTCACCTTAAATCAATAGGAATCCATTCCTTATGCTGGTAATAAGTGAAGAGGGTGTTCACGGGGAGTTTAACCAGGAGTTCATTTGTGACAGAACCGCAGTAGGTACATCTTTTTGTGATTCAGTAACATGATTAACGTGTTCTGCAAGAAACTGTGTGTACTTAATGTGAATTAACATGGGGAGAAGCTAATTACTACACATTGTTTTTGGTAGTTCTTTCATAATAATATAATTAAAAATCATCAAAATAGAACTCCTTGACTTACGGGATTTGAAATGTTTGGAGTTACCATGGTGTTAAGCTAATCTAAAGCAGAAGTTTACACATTTATGTAATGGCAAGAACAACTAAATACGATGATTTCCTACGTAGGCAGCTCACTAGGTTTAGGAACAAAATGTAAGGTTTCTCCCTTTATTTAGCCGAACTGTACCGACGAGACTTCATGCAAAATAATACAGCCAATTATGAATTTCACCATGCCTGAAGTGACAGCCAACTTTAAGTATGCAGATTGTGCGATGATTTCAAAGAAATCCAAACGTACAGCATTACAGGACACATGAAAGAGGAGAGAGCTGCCGAAGGCCTGATTGCAAAAAGGTTACATCATCCAAACAAACCAAGACAAGTCGAGTTGCGTCTACGCAGACAATTTGCTGCGGCATCAGTATTACGTTAAGACAATGGGCCGTCTTCACCGCCGAACACCGGTTTCAGCAGTCTTGCACGCTGTGCTTTGCTCTCGTGTTAAGGGAACAGTTTAAACGCTGTGCATTTCAACACATAAAGCAGTAGGAATTTTAAACTAGTATGTGCCGTCACGCAGACAAAAGCACTCTTACACAGGTATATGCCGACTGAACACACAACACAGCTGCAGGGGTCTAATTAGCTGTCCTTACAACAAGTTTCGGGAAAAGAAAAGAACAAGTTAGCATGAGAAGGGGAAAAAAAATGCCTGTGCACTAACACTTTGGGGTTTTGTTCCTGGAAAAGTTGACGGAAAATCATTTCTGCAAACCTGCTGGATACAGAGCAATCTGACTTTAGCAATTAAAATGTTTTAAAATAAGCAAATGTCAGGGCTTGTCAAATACCTAAGGATCCACAAAAAACACATCAAACCCCAGAGGGTTAAACCCTGACAAAACAAAACAAAAAAAATCAACTAAAAAACAAAGAAAAACTAAAACTAAATGTAAAAACAAGACAAAAACAAAGAAACACAAAAATATAAAAACAAAAAGACGAAAACAAAGAAAAACTAAAAGTAAAAACAAGACAAAAACATAAAAAACAACAGGCAAAACAAAACCATAAAAAAACAAGAAACATAAAAACAAAAGATAAAAACAAAAAAGACAACAAAATAAAATATATATATATGACAAAAACACAAAAGTACACAAAAACAAAAACAAAAGAAAAAAGAATAGAAAAAATCAAATCTTAAACACAGGGGCTGGTCTAGACCGTAACATCTGGTCAGAAGGGCGAAAGGAGGGAAGAACGAAAAGTTAAATTATTAAGTGTTAAAATGCACTCTGCTCGAATTAATTATGTGTTTCTTGAGACGGTACAGAATGGTAAATATTTGAGTTGGTCTGTGGTTAGACGACTAAAAGTCTCTGGAAATGATATTAAAACAGAGACATGGAAATACGTGTGCTTGCGTAACCGCTCAGACTCCTGTAGTTAGGGACGTCACGTCATTAAAAAAAAGACTTAATATCAGCTCAGTTCAGTTTATACACTGTAAAAAAATATTGTTGGTTTAACTTAAAAAAAAATAAGTAAGCTGGTTGCCTTAAAATTTTAAGTTCATTTAAATGGAAAAATTGAGTTAATACAATGAAGGAGATTAATTTAATCACCAGAAACTCAAAATATTATGTTATCTGAACTACATAATTTATCTAAGTTGATTTGACAAAAGAAAAAAATGTTGTGATTACAAATCATGAAATTTTTTTTTAGAGCGTATGTAATACAACATCCGTTTATCAGTCTAATTCACACACACACACAAAAAAATAATAATATAAGATTAAACTGTCAATATTACATTTATAAATTATTTATAAGTTATAAGTTTATATAATATTACAAATAATACAAGAATGTTGACTATCAAACAAGATTACTGCAAACAAGTTTAAAAAGATAAATCTACATAAAATTGTATACAGATTTGAAACCATTCAAACTCAAACCAACACCAGCATTCTGAGTGTCACATTTCCAAACAAACCAAACATCTACATATTTACATCATCAAACCCAAACCAGATTAAAGAAGGCCCTCCTCTGAAAACACCTCAAAAAATCATCCCTAGTCACCTCTGACTGAGCCTGCGGGAAAACCGGGCAGAGAAACCCAAGTCTGATATATGACAAGAACACACAGAGAACTGGCAGATGGATGGATTGATGGCTTCTGAAAGAGAGAGAGAGAGAGAGAGTGGAAACGAGGCAAGAGAAACGAGCGGCAAACTTTCTTTGTCCTATGCGTTTTCCGTCCGCACAGATGCGCGCTAGAGCCGGTGCAGCTGGCTGCCTGACAAATAGGAAAAAATAGTCCAATTTGAGCTGGTCGTTAGCAGTTGGGAGTAGCGCATTCCAGATAAATGAGCGCCCGCCTCAGGTATGGCAGGAGAATCTCTTGAAGCATTCCTGAGAGACTGGGCCTGTATTACGGCACCCCCTTCACCGTGCCTTCGATCTGCCCGGCCCGGCCCAGCCCGGCTACAGCAGAGGTCACCTTGCCACTCCGCTCCTTCCGGGGTTCTTATTTTTACCATTACACCCCCCTTCTTACACACAAACACGCACACTTCTAGTACTCTGTGCCCCATTAGTCCAGCTACTAACTGAAAATGCCACAAAAGTGTAGAATATGCCTTTTTTTTCTACATAAGGTTGCCTGCATTAAATCAGGCCTCATTTTGTTTGTTTATATAATGGTTTGTTTTTTTTTAAACAATTTTGTATTGTATTATTTGTACTTTTGTACACATGTGCTAACCAAGCTCAATGCGACAAGTTAACAAATTTCACTGAACGTGAAACTCGCTCAGCCAATCAGAAGATCCTTAATGTTTAATGATATTTAACAAATATATTTCATGTAAAAATTTTTGATGAGCAGTATTTCGAACCAATGACATTTCACAGTATATAAGACAATTAAAATATGTATCTATATTTTGAATTTGTTTTTATTTTAATTTGAGTTCATTTGAGTGCTCTTTTATCATTTTTAATCGTTCCTTTTTGTAACAAATTTTAGTTTTTCAGTTTTAGTCATTTTACTTCAACTTGTATTTCATTTCAGTTCTAATTTTCACTTGAGTTTAAGTTTTTCATCTAATATTAATAGTTTAGTTAGTTGACAAGACAACTTCTTATTAGTTATTCACCTAATTTTTATATTTACATTTATTTCAGTTTATTTAAATAAATAAAAAGTATAGTTTTAATTAAATGCCAAAAATGAACCACAGAAATGGAAACAAAGCATTTGACAAAATGTCCTTTCAGTATAAAAGACACTCTGTTTTTGCTACTGTACCTTTAAGACATGCATATAACCTATGTTTAGCAACAATACGCGTTTTTCGTTAGTATGGGAAAAGTTGCTAAATTTATATTGTTTATATTAGCGATTTATATTGTTTTATTGTTTTTATATTTTGTATTTTCCTTGTAAAGTTTTAACTGCTGGTTTTTTTTGTTTTTTTTTAGGTAGACAATATTAACATCTGTCCAGGGACAATGGATGAAAAATAGCCTTTTGGCAAATTCTAGTACATTTGCAGTAATGCTAATTAATGTACACTGTCCCTGTCAAATAAATAAATAAATAAAATAAATCCTGAACAGGTGTTGATGTGTAAATGTAAGCAGTCATATGTTAATAAGCTCATGATTATGATGAACTCTGAACAAGTCGTTTTTTCCCCAAGAAAGGCTCTTTTACATTTACATCACTCCTTGATTTCAAAAGAGTAAAGTTAGTTTTCATAATACAGACCTAGCCTATTTCTCAGATGAAACCTTGTTTGAAGGGACTAATATGATATAATGGTCTCTCCTCAGCACAGGCCAGGATATAAAGAGGGGGAAAGAGAAAAGAGAGGTGGTGAGACAGAGGAGCAGCATAACAGCCGACTCCATCTGCTATGGCTAGGTGAAGGGTAGAGAGTGCACTCCATTAAAAACGTCTGTGAGGGGCTGAAAGGAGTCAAACACTCAGTCTGGCATTTTGACTCTGAAGTTCCCTCGCTGCAGCCTCAGCACGTATGCTGCCAGGGACACACACTTCCTCTGAAGGAAATCTCTGGAGGCCTGTCGATGTCATTGAGACTTCCAGCAGTTGAGGATACGGTCTGTGCCTCCGTCAGCCGAGGTAATGAACACCGGCACGTTTGGCCCCCGCTTGTGATTGAGTTCCACTTGCAAAACAAAAACTTATAGAAATAGTAAAACAAAGAGATTAAAATGGGCAAGCTAATTGCTAATGCTAGCCCATTGTGTCAGGCTCTTAAAGGGATATTTCACACAAAAATGAAAATTAGCCCATGATTTACTCACCCTCAAGTCGTCCTAGGTGTTTATGACTTTATTCTTTCAGACGAATACAATAAGAGTTAAATAAAAAAAATGTCCTTGCTCTTCCAAGCTTTATAATGGCAGTGAATAGCTTCTGTTTTGAAGTCAATTGTTTTGGATAAAAAAAAAACATATCCATAAAAGGATATGATGGATAGATCTTTTATTATGGATATATACACTTTTAAGATGGATAGATGCATATGCACTTTTATGATGGATATATGCACTTTTATGATGGATAGATGCACTTTTATGATGGACAGATGCACTTTTATGATGATAGATGCACTTTTATGATGGATAGATGCACTTTTATGATGGATATATGCACTTTTATGACAGATAGATGCACTTTTATGACGGATAGATGCACTTTTATGATGGATATATGCACTTTTTTGATTGATAGATGCACCTTTATGATGGATAGATGCACTTATGATTGATATATGCACGTTTATGATTGATATATGCACTTTTATGATGGATAGATGCACTTATGATTGATATATGCACGTTTATGATTGATTGATGCACTTGTATGAAGGATAGATGCACTTATGATTGATATATGCACGTTTATGATGATTATATGCACTTTTATGATGGATAAATGCACTTTTATGAGGGATAGATGCACTTATGATTGATATATGCACGTTTATGATTGATAGATTGATGCACTTTTATGATGGATGGATGCCCTTATGATTGATATATGCACGTTTATGATGGATATATGCACTTTTATGATGGATAGATGCACTTTTTATAGACTTCAAAACAAAAACAGCCATTCAACTGCCATTACAAAGCTTGGAAGAGCCAGACCATTTTTAACATAACTCTGATTGCATTTGTATGAAAGAAGAATGTCATATGATAACTTGATAACTTGAGGGTGAGTACATCATGGGCTAATTTTCATTTTTGGCAGAACTATCTAAAGATCTAAAGCAGACTTTCTGTTTCATACATACTGTTACAAATCTCCATTACAATACGTTTGGCTAGTCCCTTTCACACATGAAAGCTGTTATAGCAGATTAGCATTTCCAGTAAACGTGGACCCTGTTTCAATGGATTAGTTGCTGTTTGCCTTTTACTCGAGCATGTCTCTGAAGTATACCAGAACATACAACGTCCCAATTGTCATTTTATGAGTCAGAAAAGCTTTAAGTAACAAGCTACCTTTCCAAAAAGTAATGGTGTTGCCCTACAAAACTGTCTTCACAAATTGGGCATGACACTTTTTAGATGCAACACTCAAGATAAAACCAAAATCATAACATTGCTTGTGTGATTATCAAATCATGAATGAATATATGAGCTTTTAAATGTTGCCTCACACAAACTCCGACACTGCATCTGCTCTGAGTTTGGATCGCTTATATTATACATTTGGGAACACAACATGTGCCAACCCATCTTTCCAAACTTGTAATGAGAAGCACTTATAAACTGCTGTTGTCAACAAAAGAGAAACCATGAGGTCTCTCTGCAGTTTTCCGCCAACATAAAAGCTAAATGGATTCATGTTTAAATATGAGGAAATTGAGACAGCCATGGATATCGTTATTGCAGTTTTATTCTAAAATAAAAATTATAGAGAGAGCGTTTTACCAGCTGACATAACAGTCGAATGTTGTTATGTAAAAGATGACGACCTCTCAATATGCCTTTGATAACTTGGGACAGGGTGCAAGTGTGTGTGAGGGGTTCAAAAAGCCTTTAAAAGGCTCCTCAACGCAGGCTCAGGACAGCCTATAATTCAAACAACACTGTGTGACTGCTGCTGGGGTGTTATCTGGTGGACACACACTGTATATGTGCCGCTGTGTAGATAAACCCCAGCGTACACCCACATACACGCACAATACCTGGTTCTAACTGTCATTATCCAACATCGCAGATCAAATCAAACCTCCCGGTCGCTGCTTATTTCTCACTGATTTTCACTCACTCAGCTTTTACGACAAACAGGGGCTTTGCTGTTACTCTCCGGTCTGATTGTTTATCCGGTCTAAGCTAAGCTCTTTAGTATTGGTCTGGGTATACCTTACAAGCCTGGATGTGATACTAGAGTGCATTTGATTCAATATATTCTACAGGAATATTTGTTCACGGTAAGAGGGGGCTTTAAAACCCATGTACTGCCATTGGCGGCCCGGCTAGACCGGAGAAAATGATGGGATAAGACGGAGAGCAGACGCTTTTTCAGACACAGCCAAAGCCTTGCTTCCCTCTGATCTCTCGTGGCCGCCGCCTGCAGTGCCTTTCTATTTCTCTCTGTACCCACATGTATTTTATGTATTTTTGTCGGGTCATCTTTCTTTTTTCTAAGATCCACAACCCAACATTGGCTACATTCACGTGGTCATTATTTGATGACCAACAACCATAACTTCAGAATAAGTTACCGCAACCCTAATTGGAGACAAAATAATATCTAAACATTGTTTACATTATATTAAAAGTCACTATTAAGTATTTATAAAGCCTAAAATGTCGGGTTGAACTGTGCGGTTCACACTACATGAATTCGTCTCGTGTTCAAGTTTTTTTCTTTGCACGATTGTGTTTATGGGGTGCAATATAACATGTATTCGTGGTTTTTCTTTTTAAAAAAGTTTTATTTTCCATAAATTTCACCTTTATTGTAAGCCACTTTCTCCTCTGTCATTTGAAACGACTTGTTGACGTCCTGATTCTATGAAACCACTCCCTCAGAAACAGGCAATGGGCTCAGATTGGTTAGTTTGGGCCGGTGTGTTGTGATTGGCTAAACTGTGTAGCACACGTTGTCCGGAAACTTCACGAAACGGGCGAAAGTTGCATATGTGTTCCTGTCAAATGTAAATAATGGTGTCAATACTGCAGTATCAGAGCCAGAATGAAGAGAGGCAAGCAGAACCTCAACACACACGGCTCTTACAAAACGTTTCTGAATGGTACAAAACGTTATACACGTTTATTTTACACAATAGCATCAAACTGACTGGATATATACACAAACGGCGTTGGCACTGGTTTTCGTTCTTGATCAAATCGAAAAATAACGTCATAAAGTATATATACATTTACAAAATTAGTACATATACAATTTCGGGTCCAAAATGTTTGTACGCGTTTGTCGTAGACACAAAATAGCATAACTAAGTGGCTATAAAGCCAGCGCTGGCATTTGACAAAACTAAAACATTACGTCTGCTTACAGGTTGTGGCCCAACAACTGCTGCCTCTGGTTTTAAAGTTGGAACTGCTTCATGTTTTAGCAACAGTTTCTTGTTGAATCCGGTGTTGAACTCGTGGAGATTCTGGAAGCTGTCTTCCGTAAAATGCGCAGCACAGAGAGCTAAATTATGATCGTCATTTTCAGGAACATAATCAAACATAAATTGTATCCAAGTACAGCATCCGTGGGAAGCCTGAAGACCTGACGCTGGGTGAACATAACACACTTTCGACGAGCCACAGAAATATGGCCACAACTCTGTCACTCAACAATTCTATCTTGTTTTTCTATCTTTCTATCTTTCATACAAACAGATTGGCGAGTGTTCATCGTCCGCTAATCCCCCGCGATTTGCACACGATGACAGCCTGACCTTAAGTCCGGCTTAAAATCATGTAGTGTGAACTAGGCTCTACCTAACTGGGTATAGCCACATTCAGAACTTTAAAACAGGACTGACAACTCCATTTTTCCGCTGTGTGCCATTATAGCTACATAAAACAATTATAAACAGCTTTCAGATATCAGAAAAAGCATGAAATATTAAACGCTTGCTGTCTGATACATTACACACGGTTCATTACATATAACAAAATACAAATATTGGTCACGGCCATCAGCATTCTTCAGTTTGCACAAGACACAGCAAGCCTCCAACTCATTAGTGCTAGTAATGGCACAACTCTAAATGGATTCTTTGATACTCGAGAGGACCGATTCATTTTCTCAATCAAAACCAATTTTTCTTATTAAATTATTGCTATTGATTTGCGTGGCTGCGCCTGCGAATTATGTAACCCTTGACGTGGTCTATACCTGCCCCCCTTCTTGTTTTGCTAGTTAAATTCAAAGCTCGTTTGGAAGCCGGGCTCTTTCAAGTAAGTAATTATGTTTCCTTATGGCGATCCAGAGCTGAGACTTGCTGCCATTTCTGCCATTTTCACAAAAATGGAAAAGTGGGTGTCGACTCTCCCAGCTGCAAATAAATGGATTGGAATAGAGCAAATCAATTATTGCTTTGAGGTCAGAAACTATTAAAATCCCTTTTCCCTCACTCATCATTGATTATCTGTTTGCCATGGGCACAATCTCATTTTTGCTGTAAAACGTGGCCTGAAGTGTAATGAAGCAGCAATATTCCAGAGTTTTTGATTCTGGCTGCATGCGCATTTATTTTGTGTGAGAGTAAACTATATTTGCAATTCATGATGGCAAGACTAACGCTTTTAAAAGAACATGTTAAAGGTCTAGGTAAGCAAAGGTTCACTGCAAATAAAATGGCACATACAATTCGCTCTGCAAAATCCGATAATTTTAATAGGAATCCACCCAATCAGGAGAATCGTATTCCCATGCCAATTCACCATGTTGACCAACAGAAACCTGCTTGGTTTGAATGTACCTCTGTAGGAACTGTTCCATGCATAATTACACTATTAACAGATTTTTTTGGCCGAATTTACGCAAAAATTGCAAATGTAACCGCACCTTTAAACTTTGCTGCTATTGCAACACTCAACGTCTTGATTTCCTTTGAATGTGCATGACAAAGAATAAATAATTAAACGATAGCAGTCATTTTTTGATTCCAGTGTGAAGGCAGAAAAAGTAACTGTGCAACTACTATGTTACAATGTGCCGATTTCGTATATTAATTAGCATGATGTGAATCGTAGAAAAACGTATGATTATTTAAACAAGTAAACGTCAAGGTCCATCCCTAATGAGATTGATTGAAAATGAAATGTACTAGTTCACACGAACTGGCTACCAATTCGCCAAAAACGTAACATAGCCATACGATTTTGTTGGATATAATGATAATAAATAAACTACATCTAACAATTCAGAATATGAATGTCAGAACTGGGGCTTAGTGCACAGTGAGCCATGATGCTCATGTGGAAAATATGAGTTCAGATCTGGGGTGCGTTTCCCGAAAGCATCGTTAGCCAACTATGGTCGCAAGTTCCGTCGTTATCAGCATAGTTCAACGAGTCGGTGTTTCCCGAAACCATCGTTCCAACGAACATTCGCAACCAGCATCGCAAAGTTGGGTGGTTTGAACGACAGCTCTCGACCTGTGGTTAAAGGCATCGTTTCTATATTGCAACACATTTGGAGGTAATAAATCGTTATATTGAGCAAAATAAGCAAGCTGACATTCAGTACAACCGGTGTCTTTTATTTAGAATACATACAAATTGAATTTACGTCTTTTAGTTTGTCAAAAGATTTGAAGTAACGTGTTTGAAGAGTGCGCATGTGCGAACGTGCATACTATGTAAGAACGAGCCAAATATTGAGTCTGGTAATAAAGCAAAATAACTGAGAACAATTAGAAATAGTCCTCAGATGACATGTCTGTAATTTATATAAAACAAATCTAGCGTTAATTGGATCTCAAACAGTTTCATTAAAGGTAGTTATTACTCCACCACGTGCGAAACCAACGTGGTTGAACGATACTTTGCGACAGTGGGTTTCGGGAAACAGCCGTGATTAGCTAGTTGATTTTTCCAAAGATGCATCGTACTATGGTAGTGAATCAGCGAACTACGTCGTTGTACGGGACAGTGTTGTAGTCGAGACCACCTCACTCGAGTCCGAGTCGACACCGAGTCCATAGAGAGTCGAGTCCGAGTCGAGTCCGAGACCAGAGACGGTCGAGTCCGAGTCGAGACCGAGACCAGTGAGGGTTGATTACCTAATTTACTTTTATTTACTAAGAGAAATCCTTTTTTTTTTTTTTTTTTTACTGAATTTACTTAGAGTTAAAAAAAAAGATCAGTTTAGGGTAAAAAGGCCACATAGTAGGTGGTGTTAAAAGTAATTTTATTACAATTTGTCATGCGCAGTTGCACACTCGAAAATCACCAATCACTGGGCGTTTCAATCAATTTAAAGAAATATTTTATTAACATACATTAATAATCATGAAAAATATTTTTAATTGAACTCGAGTGGACTCGGGAATAATTCCGAGTCCTAAAAAAAAAAATTTTCGAGTACGAGTCAATTCCGAGTCCAAATGGACACGAGTCCATGACAAGACCAAGACCATTAAAATATGGTCTCGAGACTCGAGTCTCGAGTACTACAACACTGGTACGGGAAACGCACCCCTGGATTGCAACATTTTCTGATCAAGTTTTCCCCCTTGTTTCCCGTCATTTCTACTGTACTAAAAGATAGAAAAATGGTTTAATTAGCCTACAAAGCTCACATATTGGTGACAACTCAGTTTGGGGAAATCCATCTTCTCAGTACTCGTTGAGTCAGTTATTGTCTGACATCTTTAAAGAACAGTAAATGACCAGGAAAAGCTCCACAGACACTGAGATCCTAAAATATTAGGGGCCAGGACAATCTGGGGACACGTCCAAGGAACTGTCAGGTGCTGCTTTGTGGAAAAAAAAAAAGGTTTTTCATTCTCTCATTTCTTCTCTAATAGAGTGTAGGTGCTGGCCTTTCCTGTTGGTCGACTCCCAATCCTCGTAGTTTGGGCGTCTCTAAGGAACAGTTTGAGGTGTCGAGTGTGCGGAGGTGTGTGCTTCCTGTCAGAGCAGGGACGGTGTGGAGCCTTGAGTTGCAGTGGCCCCAGAGGGGCCTGTTCAGCCACCTTACCGTCACGTTAAGAATGCACGTCCTGTCAGCTATTGATCGCCCTCTCTCCATTCCCTTTCTACTCTTCAGAAAGTACAAATGAGTCTCTCACCTACTCCTGCATGTGCTAGCACCTCACAAAAGCCTGTCGAGCATCATAGAGGGAAATTTGGAGAGCGCACAAGTCGCTCTTGAAGATGTATCCGCTTCGTTTGTCTTTTCATTTCAATCCTCCTGACTTTTTCTCACATGGTCGGAAGGCGAATATCATGGGTTGTGAACTTGTGACCTTTCCTAAGACATGAGAAAAATCTAAATGAAGCATGGATGATGGAGGAACACTTGATCTCAGGCTCCAAGACGTCTCCATCTGAACTTGCGGCACCCGAAACTAGCTCAAGCAATGTTTCCATCTTTTCTTCATCAAAGTATTCCCTCTGAAATATTCTACTTGTAAAAATGAGTATTGCACAAGTAGTCATTTTCAAGGATTTTTCAGCTTCTCCTCAGCCGTATTCTGCTTTATATAATACCCGAAGAGCACTCGAAGATGGATTCTTTATGTTTCGTAAATGTAACTCAAGAGTTAACGCAAGTAATTACCGGTCAGACAGTCTATTTCTGCCATCTTTCTCTCATATTAAATCCTTATTGGATCAAAGGACTTTGACGGCACTTAGAGAACAACAGTGAGAAACCTCTCAAGCCAAGCTAATTGTTTCCATCTCTGAGGTAATTAGCAACCTTACGGAAACCATGACAGTGATACACTGCAGCTCCAAGAGAAAAGTGTTTGGCCGATGCAAGCATACATCTTTTTCCTGCCCCTCAGCATCTGTTCCTGTAAACACTACCTCATTTCTTCGTTCACCACTTCTGTTTCACCAGAACTTACCTGGTCCCAATCACCTCCAATACAATAATCAGAAAATCTTTGAAAAACAATAAGATGTAGCATTGCCCAGCAATGCCTACAAGCATTCAGTCCCTTTGTATTTATCAAGAATCCCGCAAAGTACGCCAAAAAAAAAAAAAATAATCGCTTGAGCTACATCAAATTAGATGGAGACTGTTTGAGAACTTCCAATATCAAGTAATTCCACAGATGTTCAATTGGATTGAGATTTGTATTTGACTGAGCCAGTCAAGAACTTTCCCTTTTTAGGTTCAAAGCCTGTTTGGTTTTAGCCCGTGTTGTTGGAAGATGGTATGTTTTTCCCTCAGAACTCTCTGTTCTAAGAGCAATGCATTTTTCCTTCCATTTTCTCAAGCCCTTTTGAAGAAAAGTATACTCTAAGTATGATGCTGCAACCACTATGCTTCATGTTCATCACTGTTCTACGTCTGATGTGACGTATTGTGACTTGCAATATATATAAAATCAGTTTTCAGAACATTTACTGATCAAATTAGCATTCTCAATCTGTCAAAACCTTCATTGAAAACAAAAAATGCTTTTTCACCATTTCCATATCTATACTGAAGTGTTTAATATTGTTTCTCCCATCTCTGTCACAAATTACTGTAGGCCTCCAGTATGGGCCTTATTTCCCAGAGACTCAGTCCGGGAGGACGGCCAGTTCTGGGACAGATTTACTGTTCCAGCTCAATAGTGGCTTTGCAGGGCTGAACTTCTAGGTATTTTCAATGCCTTGGACATTTTTTATGTCATCGTCTTGACTAGAATTTTTCAAGAGACTAGGCTCCGATTTCTGTGAAATGTGTCTGTTTGGGAAGTCACAAGTGGAGTGCAATGCCTAATATATTTTGTTAATCAGTATTCTTGTCTTGTTTTTCACGAAATATATTATTTTAAAATTTTTTTAAGCACAGAGAAGCACAACTAGGTACAATTGTACTTGTTTTCAGAGACTATCTTGAAATGGGTACCTCAAACCTCAATACTGGAAAATAAACACATTCAAGCTGGTGTAAGAAACAGGTGACGTTATTTGGAAACCAGGTGCAATGTATGTGCTTAATGTAATACTTATGAATAAAAATAGAGACTGTATTCCTTTCCTTCTACACCACAGAGTACTTTGAGTTACGACATTCTCACCATTAAATACACCACAAGTGTTTGTTGTGAAGTAATACATTTGGAAAAGGTCCAAAATGGTAAGTATGAGCTGGATAAATGATTTATTAAATGGCTTCTCTTTTATTAAAGCTGTAAGACCACCACATTTAAATTGCAAATTTAAACACCATTGTTCTGTTCCAAAATTTAGCAAGCTGACTACGCAAGCAGTATTTTAAGGTTTCATAGACATGGCATGATTGCAAAGGTTATCCCAAGGTAGGCAAGTAAATTATACTACAGTACCTTGATTTTATTCTTTGGAGCGAATGCAATTCGATAACGCGATTACAGCAATTTTGTGCATTCTATACATTTCTATGCTTAACTAGATTGTGTTTTTAGCTGAACAATATGCGAACATCAAACTATACTCCATACTCTGGTGCATGGAATTGCTGCCTATATAGAATGTTCCAATTCCTGCCTTAAAACGTATTTCTTCTGCTGAGCACAAAAGAAGATATTTGGAAGAATATGGGTTATCAGATGCATTTTATTTCTCCATACTATGGAAGTCAATGGGGCCCAACAATTGTTTGGTTACCCATATTCATCAAAATCTTCTTCTTTGTGTTCAGCAGAAGAAATAAATTCATACAGGTGTGGAACAACTTGAGGGTGAGTAAATGATGACAGAAATTTTGGGTGAATTCTCCCTTTAAAAACTAGCTTCTTAAAGGAGTAGTTCACTTTTAAAAAAAACTTTTGCTGATAATTTACTCACCCCCATGTCATCCAAGATATCCATGTCATTCTTTCTTCAGACGAAAAGAAATTAATGTTTTTGATGAAAACATTCCAGGACTTTTTTCCATATAATGCGCTTTACTGGTAACCAAACGGTTCAAGGTCCAAAAGACAGTTTCAGTTTCAGTTTTAGGGCTTTAAACGATTCCAGTCGATGAATAAGGGTCTTATCAAGCGAAACGATCGCTCATTTAAAAAATAAATAACAAAGTTTAAGTTTTATAAGCTCGCCTTGCTCTGTGTGGGTTCATTCAACAAACGAAACGAATCAATGGACTCGGAAAAAGATTTGTTCATTTTGATGAACGAGTTCGAACAGGAGAGTCACGAACATGCATCACAGTACAGAGCAAGGCGAGTATTTGAGCTTATAAAACTTAAACTTTGTTATTTATTTATTAAAATGAGCGATTGTTTTGCTTGATAAGACCCTTATTCATCGACTGGAATCATTTAAAGCCCTTTGAACAGTTTGCAGTTTGCACTGAAACTGTCTTTTGGACCTTGAACCGTTTGGTTCCCAGTGAAGTCCATTATATGGAGAAAAAAGCTGGAATGTTTTCATCAAAAACCTTAATTTCTTTTCGACTGAAGAACATCTTGGATGACATGGGGATGAGTAAATTATCAAAAAAAGTTTTTTCTTAAAAAAAAGTGAACTACTCCTTTAATAAGGCATTGCACTCAGTTTTGGAACAGGGGTTATGCTGTATGCCAATGCGGATGTCTCTATCCAACACTTCTAAGATGAGAAAATACCTGAAACAAGCCGTAACATTTGACAACACAGAGCATACAGATTACGATTAAAAAAAAAAAAAAGATTATATCAGACTGCAGGTGCTCAGAGACGTCAAAATCAATTAGGTCTATAAAAAGACATGCACAATGAATGAAACTCCCTGAACCCTGAGGTGATGCATCCTTGAGTTCATCTGTGGTTCATACAGGCTTGTATACATATCTTTACACCAGTTTTCATTTGCACCAAGAGTCTTTTTATATTGATATGGTCTATCAGGGCATGAGCTGGCAGATAAGCATTTTAGATGGAGCACAAGACTAGAAAATAAATTCCCTTACCTAGAGTCGGATGATCAAGGGATGATAGCAGGAGAAACAGGAACAGAAACAGAGAGAGAGAGAGAGAGATAATGGTTACATCAGGTTTCTCATAGTTTGTTTCCCATACAAAACATTACCGTGATACCAAGCTAAATAAATTGCTAGGTCATCCGTGCTCATGTCAGACTAAAAATAATAACACTGCAAATAAGACAACATAGCTTGTCACATCAATGGACTTTTCTTCTCTAGTAAACAGTATGATTAATTTGTCAACACAAGCCCACCGTTAGAGCTACGCCGTGTGTGTCTGGCATGAGAAGCGGCGTTAGTTGAGGGAAAAACAAAAGCCCTTCTGGAGTCTCCAGCCTAATCTAGTGAAGCCGGTTCAATCTCCAAATGCCAGCATCTATAAGGCCTCGGCACTGAAGCCGCTTTTATCTTTATAGACTCTCTGCGCTTCCCTCCGTCAGGTCTTTTAGCTGTAATGGATGATTCCATGTTTCATACTTTAGTCTCTCTCGGACATGAATTACTCTCTTTTACGTGCTAACGACAAACGAAATGGAAAACAGCAAGGTGTGGAACTGTCCGCCTTTATCCAGGAGCTTCCCTGTTGTCAGACTGACAGCACAGACACTCCCGAGACGATTTCGGCGGAGCGCTCGGGAAGAGGGACCTCCGCTGGGAGAGCGGACTCAGTCGCATGTATGGTTAAACACTAGAAACAGTTGTTAGGGGAGTGTGTTGGAGCATCTAGGGGATTGGACGGCACCCTAGGGAGCGAGAGTCCAGCTGAGCACATCTCGGTACGAGCTTCACCCAGCTCTGAATACTGATGCCTATGACTGATTGCCTTGTCTGGGAGATCTAATTTGAAAGGTGGACAGTGATGAATGTCTCTTCCTATGCTCACGGCCTGTCTGATGTATTATGCATCTACGGCTGATCACAGGGCCTGATGAGGCGGTACGGTGCGACCAAGGCCAGACGTGTCCTGCGCACCGTGACACTGTTTATATAAATGACTGCATCTCCGCCACTGGCATCGTTCGTAGCTACGCGGGAAAGCTAATAGGGGCCGGCGTTAATGGGGGATGACTGACTGCAGCCGTCCGGCCCTCGTGTTTGATGGGCCGCAAATTTGACAAAGTCTCTTAACGGCGAGACCGAACCGGTGCGCCCTGTCAGAGGGAACTGTAATCGTCAGAGACGTAAGTGTTGAGCAATCGGCTGCCAAACTACCACTGTGATCCTGCTGTCCCCGTGCATTTCTACCTACCGTGAGAGCCGTGCAATAGTTGTCCGGGCTCTTTTTATCTAACGCAGTCAGAACGAGCCTTAGCTTTGCTACCTGTCAAGTCCGAGTGGATGCTTTGATCTCAGAGTACTGGTCTGAATGTTTTGATAGGTATACCTGCAAAATGCGAGATTTAAACCCTGCTATTAGCCTGCAGGAGAAACAGGGAGACCGTGTTGGGGTTTGTTCCTCACTCCAGGAAAACAACATGGGTAATTGCGTCTCAGACTCTTTGTTTAATAGTTCACCAGGAGAGCAGTTCCTGCCACATCCCTTCGGCTCCTGAGTGCCCATCAGCCATACGTTTTTAATGCACATTGCACGCTTGCACTATTGACTGTAGTGGCTGTGACCGAATCACCGACAGGCCCCGGGGGGCCCAACGCGGGGCCCTAACAATTTAAGCCTCCTCTAATTGAGCCATTTTCACATCAACAGTGGTTTTTGTCAGAAGGGCATGCTGGTCTCTTGCTCTCGGTTCTGATTTGCTCCCTTTCCTACAGTCAGAGCACGACTATCGACCCGGAAGGTCAGCGTCAGGTCAGAAATATCACAGTTACATGGGCCTATAGTCAGAAAGATTGCATTGCAGAATTAAGTGCTAAACCCGTAACTAGAAAGCAAGCTACAAACCAGCATATTAATTATTTAAAGTGTTTAAACTACAAACGAGATACCCTAAAGTAGTTTGCAAGTTATATAGGAGGGCAATATCTAAAATAATTCTCAACAAGGGTGACTACTTTAAACTTTAAGAGGATATATATATATAAACAAACAGCAGTGGTTAACTAATATTTTGCTATTCTTTTTAAGCAGTTAATATATTTTAACTGTTACGATTCACTAAACTGACTTCCAAACCTACATAGAGAAATTGTGTTTTTGACTTTTGTACAAATGACTTTGTACGCTGACGCATGTCTCATTCCTATTTTGCACCCGCGCAAAGTGGGCTTTTCCCTCCACAGACGCACGTCGGTAAACCAGGAAATGAACTTGCGTTTCTTGGGCGGGTCGGCGTAAAAAGGAGACGTGTTTCGGCGCAAACATTCCCTGGTGCTATTTTACACTTCCAGAAAACAATTGCGCCACTGACCAGAAAAAACCTGGCCTAAAGTCAGTGAATCGTTATGCATTGTTCATAATGCTATTTTAAGCGCGCATTAGGGATGGGCAACGATTAATCGCATCCAAAATAAAAGTTTGTGTTTACATAATATAATAAGTAATTTGTATATATAAATACCCACACATGCATGTATATATTTAAGAAAAATGTGTTATTAATATATCAAATATTTATATTTATATATAATATTAATTGTGAATAAATATATATAAAACATATACATGCACATATTTCTTAAATATATACATGCATGTGTGGGTATTTATATATACAAATTAATATACACACTACACACATTTATTATGTAAACACAAACTTTTATTTTGGATGCGATTAATCGCGATTAATCGTTCCCCATCCATAGCGTGCATGCTTGCCCATAATGCATCAGTCCAACCCCTTTTAAACTTGCATCGATAGCTAGAGTCATTTATCCCGCCGGTAAAATAGCAACAGCGCCCAAGACCCGCCCACAAAGTTACTTGCCCTTTACGCTTGATACTTGCGTTTCAGATTGTTAAAATAGGGCCCCATGTCTGATTATCTCCTCAACTGTAAAGCTGCATGAGCAACAGTGTGGCATTAAAAATAACTATGTAGCATTTGTCACGTTACACCACTTCTAAAAAAAAACATTAAAAAAATTAAACTGAATTATGAAGCGGTCACACTACTTAAAAATGTAGTAGTGTTTTTAGTTAATTTAGTAAGTTAACTTCAACACTGGTATATTGCAAATATGAAAAATAAGCATCAGACAAGGATGCAACAAACCAATTCAACAGATAAAGCACAGAAATACGATACACTGCCACTCCAGGCTTCTATCTACAAATCCAGATCCTCTGGCTTTAAGTGTCTCTCACTTTCTGACCCATTATCTGAAGTCTGCATTAAGCATGACTCTCATTTGTATAAATCTGCATGCAAATTATGCGGCTGTGGTGTTTACCCCAGCTGAGAAAAGAGAGGAGGGAAGCCATCTTTAATTCATTAGAAAAACACACGTCGCGGGAAGATCTTCAGGAGAGAGAGAGAGGGGGCTGTACATTATCCAGCGTGTTTAAACACTTCCTCAGTATGCAGAGGACGCCACCATTAAAGTGTTGGATAATAGGTGCGAAAAGGCTCCGGCAGTCCTTCCTCCAATGAGTCATTAATTAGAGCTGAAGGAGGTTGAACGGCGTGTTCAAAAGCTGAGGATTCTTCATTAGTTGCACACCACTCTTACCCTCAACGCAATTAGCCCCCTCAGACCGCTAATGCGGCTAACTCTATTGGCTATCACTGTCTAGCCGCTATCAGCGAGGTGAACTTCCCAATTCCAGCGTCAGTATTTAAGAAGCGGCCGTCGTTCCCGTCACCCGAGTGCGTGGAATATTTCGCGTGTCTAATTGCGGAATATCTGCGCGGCATAATTAACGGATGAGAATAGATTTGAGCAGAAGACGCCGCATGTGATCTCATTAGCATTGTATCAAAGGCGCATATCAAAGTTGCAAAAAATGAGCTTTTGTTTTATGTTCCTTTCATCTTTCTGAGGGCTTTCTGTAAGCATTGTTCATGTCATTAACCTCGACGAAGACATTAACAAAGAATTTTAAGGGCTTCACTGACATAGCCATTCAGAGTTGAGTAACGCTGCCAATCTTCTGACAAAAATGCTCAGGAAAAAAAAGGCATTTTTAATGGCTCATTTGGACATGTTGAGATGCAAAATATACTAAATGAAATAAGCAAAATCCACTACAAACAAATGCCGACCTTGGACAATTATAAGCGCAAATTTTATACAGCAGCACCCGTCAACACTGTTAATGTCACAAGGATTTTAAAGGGATAGTACACCCAAAAATGAAAATTCTGTCATCATTTACTCAACCTCATGTTATCCCAAACCTGTATGAGTTTTTGTTTTTCTGTAGCATGTTGGTAACCAGACAGTTGATAAACCCCACTGAAGTCAATAGGGTCTATCAACTCTCTGGTTACCAACATTATTCAAAATATCTTATTTTGTGTTCAGCAGAAGAAAGAAACTCATACAGGTTTGGGATAACATAAGGGTAGGTAAATAATGACAGAATTTTCATTTTTGAGTGAACTATCCCTTTAACAACCCTTTCTTTGACCATTATTTTAGCGCAATGTTTTTCTTAAACTGAATTTGACTGCATGCGTGTGGCATTTGTCATTACTTAAAGGGTTTGTTCACCCAAAAATGAAAATTATTACATAACTTACTCACCCTCAAGCCATTCTAGGTGTATGACTCTCTTCTTTCAGACAAACCCAATCAGAGTTATATTAAAAAAAAAAGTATCTTGGTTTTTCCAAGCTTTATAATGGGAGTGAATGATAACTTGGAGTTTGAATCCCCAAAAAAGTGCATCCATCCATCATAAAAGTAATCAATACGGCTACAGGTGGTTAATAAAGGCCTTCTGAAGCTAAGCTATGGCATATGCTAGAGGGTGTGTAAATTATGGGCTAATTTACATTTTTTGGTGAACTAACCCTTTAAAAAATGTTTTAGTAAGCCTATACATGTAAGTACATTTTGCTCTTTATAACTATGCATTGTCATGACACATTAAAATAAAAACACAAGACAAAACATTGAATTTAGTGAACATTGCAATAATGACCATCTGGTTTCATCTTTTAAGCCATAAACACTATATTCATTGAATAACTGGTTAGAAATATCAAAATATAATATGCTTTAGCCCCATCGCCCTAGTTGCAACCACAATATACAAAGAAAACCCTCAAAATACTGGTTTTCTCTGGTTAAATTCACAGTTTAAACACAACTGGAGACCATAAGTACAAAATCACCAAGTAGAAACAAGACCAAGAAAGGACTCAATGACGTCACATATAACTAGAATATTTCTTGAAGCACACTTCGCTTGCCATGTCTCAAGTGCGTCGACATGATGTGTAAAATTGAGCACAAAATGGTGACGGAGAGATCTCGCGAATAGAGCTGAATCACGTTAATCACGTCTGATGGTAGACATCAGAGAGGTGTGCCAGCGACAAACACGACGCAGGAGGGGCGGAAGCGGGTGCAGGAAGAGCACGAGGGAGAGAGGGAAAATGTGAGAAGAGTGCTTGAGAAGGAGGCGACAGGCCTGATCTAAGGGGAGAGTATCATTTTCATATGCACACAAACACGGAGAGGCACAACAAACGGGCGCGCGAGTGTAAACACGCGCGCACGTGACTCCAGACGCCACTGTTCGCTCTCGGCCCCGTTATTTATTTAATTCCCCTCCTGTCGTAATTCACAGATAAGCCGGAACAAGACAAAAGCGAGGGGAGGGGAGCGAAAAAACATGAACGATATAGTCGTTTACAGGGCTTCTATTTTCAGTCGGGGACAGCTCTCTCGCTCGCTCGCTCTCCCGTGATACTGAATTAATCAAATCCAAAGGACATCATCTTCAAACCCGACGTTCCCCAAAGGCGAGCATCTCATTGCCTATGCAGGCAAAGGAACTTCACAACAACCTAAAAATACAGCGACTCCTGGCAGCGAGGTAGAGCTGCTTCAGTAGCAGTCAGAGGGGAGGCAGGAGTAACTAGCAAACATATGGGAATAGGCTTTGTGATTAGATGCAAAGATGTCGAGCTTCTGTAAACAGCTTCGGCTGATGAACAGGACCACTGACGCTATAGCTCGGGTCTGCCACGTGCTTCCGGGTCACGTCTGGGTTCAGACGGGCTGGCTGGAAGTTAGACCTAGAACTGCAAAGGGATTTCCAATAATATCAAGGGCTTCAGACAGAAGAGGAAGTCTAGTCTGGGTAAGCTTTGGACTCACGGACTGTGTCTGCAGTGCCGCACTGAATGGAGTTGTTATTCGGGATGCCCGTTTTTCCACACAGCGCTGGTCTCTAATCCAGCCTCATTGACAAAAGGAAAGTTAGTTCTCGGCTGTTTTTGTGAAATATATTCTTCTGTCAGGCAGGATGAACTCTTAAAGTGATACTCCACTTTTTTAGGAAATGGGGCATTTTTTTTTACCATTTTTGAATCCATTCAGCCAATTTTCTGATATTTAGAAAAATATCAGTAACCAGACAGTTTCTGGTCTCATTGACTTCCATAGTATATGTTTTCCTACTATGGAAGTCAATGAGACCAGAAACTGTTTGGTTACTGATATTCTTCTAAATATCAGAAAATCGTCTGAATGGGTTCAAAAATGGTAAAACTCAACTGTTTAACTCTGGGGGAGTTGTAAAATGAGCCTATTTCCTAAAAACGTGGAGCATCCCTTTAAATGCATGAATGTTTCGCCGATCAATCAAGGGTTGATGCAAATGTATGGGTTAGTTACGTATAAAACCCGTTGTAGTCCCATTCGAGTCGTATTTGTAGGCAGTCTCATTCAAGTTCCTGTTTTTTAAAAGACGAGACATCTCTGCAGTGGTGGAGGAAGTACTGAATCTCAGTACTTAAGTAAAAGTACAAATACTCAGATAAATATTTACTTTAGTAAAAGTAGAAGTAACACAATGACAACCATACTTAAGTAAAAAGTAAAAAGTACTTTATTTTAAATGTACTTTAAGTATTAAAAGTAAAAGTACTTGCATAACAATTTATTATCTTAATGTCTATTTTCTAATGATTAATAAAACATTTAATTCTAACTCATTCAACCTAATAGCCTACTCCTATAATGATGTTCAATAATGAAAATACTGTATCTATGGCAACCAAACGTCACTGGTGAGACAAACGTGCAACGAACGGACGGTCAGATTACGTTTTGGCAGGGGAAAACTGATCAGAAAATGTAACGAAAATGTAACAGAAGTTGTAGAAATGTAGTGGAGTAGAAAGTATAATAATTGCTGCAAAATGTAACGAAGTAAAAGTAAAAAGTAGGCACTATTTATTGTACTTAAGTAAAGTAAAGATACGTGAAATATGTACTTAAGTAAAGTAACGAAGTATTTGTACTTCGTTACATTCCACCACTGCATCTCTGCTTACATTGAACTTTAAGCGCTGCAACTTTGCAGATACGGTTCATGCACCAACAGCAACATTACACCCTATTTAAAATGAAAAAAGTGAAATCACAATCAACCACCACTATGACAACCCTGTCAAACCGGTCCCTGTTCTCATGGATCCCCGAAAACGACTAAAAACGCTTTATTATTCATGCCAGGCCAGTAGGTGGCGATGTTAGTTTGTAAAGATACACTATGAACACGTAATACGCATGCGCATGACGTCACCGTTTTCACAAATGTGTGAAAAACCTGCACTTTTTGAAAGCGTTTTCAAAAGCTTGCGTTGTCATGTAATTCCCTGCCTCTTTTCTTCAGATAAAGCAGACAGCAGATCAATAACACTAACAAAAACTCTAAAAATCAACACTTACCATAATACACTGCTGAGTCACTCATTTACATGCATAAACACTTCTGCTAGTCAAAAAACACATTCAATGATGCAATTTTGTTCAAAGACAAAACAATACTAATTTTTGTTCTTATGTGCCGTCCGCAGTGTATCAGCTCAGCGCTGATTTGGTGCCAGGTTTCCATGGCTACGCGGAATATGACACAACCTGTATTTCAATCTGGGACGGTAATGAGAATAGACAATTTACTCTCCCATCACTCATTGTCAGTGTCCGTTATCAACAGATCTGTCTCACCTTCAGTTAGCGTCTCAGCCAACTGCATGCGTATTATTACTGCGCCATTAAATATTCCACCCTGGAACTTACCAGAGACAGAAAACTCTGCATTTTTAGAGACGCCAAAGAAAAGGACACACACATGGATAACTCAGAGCAGACTGGTAATACTGTCTTGGCAAGATATTTTAAATTGGATTGTTTGTTTACAGGGGAAGAGGAAGAGTAAGTAGATATTATCCATGTGTCGGAATATTTACTGCACGCACATGTACAAATGCAAGCTGTACATCAAATGAGAAGGTTGTATGAATACATAGTTCTTAATTAATCGACAATTTATAAGCCAATGGGAGCTGAAAAGCCATCTAAAGTTGAAAAAATAAATTAATAAATGAAACTCATCTATCTGAAAACAACTGACCAACAAATGAAATGAGGAACTGGTAATTTGATTTTCATTTTCTTGACTTGGTATCCACTTCTGAAATAAGTTTTTGGTTGTGTTGATATATATACAGTAATATTTTTTGTGATTGTAATATATAGATTTTTTTTTTATTATTATTATTATTAGAAACTAAAACTTAAAGATGTATAGAAATATAAAAAATACTAAATTGCTATATAGACATATATATATAAAAAATATTAAAATACTACATACTGAAAAAACATACTAAAATTAAAATAAATAAATAAATATGTATAGAAATATTTAAAAATAATAATAAAATACTACATACTAAAATTACAAAAAAATCAATATGTATACATAGAAATATAAAAAATACCAAAATACTACAAACTAAAATTACTAAAAAATCTAAAATGTATAAAAATATTCAAAATACTGAATTGCAACGTACTACAATTATTAACAATTAAAGCTGTAGGCATATATAATTTTTTTTAAGAATTTCTAAAAATACTAGCCACTAAAATTACAAAAGAAATTAAGATATAAATTAAAAATGGATAAAATCAACAAAATTCCTATAACTAAAATTAAAATGAAAACTGAAAAAAATATATAAAATTCATATTAATAAATCGTGTATGCATTTATATAGCTGTATTGCCAGTATAATTTTGATAAACTCATCTAAATGTGTCCAGGTTCCAGGACTGAAAACAAACGTTGAGATGAACTTCCTGTGCAGGTCCGTTATAAATTGTCTATAGTGCATAATAGAGCGCCAGGGCTCATCTCTGCACTATGAATGAGACAGTGAGCTGCCGTGGGGGAGGCGGTGACATGATTGTGATTGGACGAGACACTGAGAATCCAGATCAAAGCAATCTCTAGTGTTTTGGCCCCCAGCACAGTGTAGAGCAGGGCCCACACACACACACACACTTTTTCTCCTCTCTATCTTTTCCTGCTTATCTTTCTCACATACACACACTTTTTCTCCCTGTGTGTAGCCTACACTCGTTTTTTTTCCCTCCCTCTCTCGCTTTAACTCGCTAGTCTCATTCTCTCTGTGCAACGGTCTCAGTTTCTCTCTCACAGACTTTTTTCTCCTCAAACTCCCCTTTCTTATCGCTCTGTCTCTGTAAATGTCTCTCCCTCTCTCATACACACACTTTTTCTCGGTCTATGTGACATCTCACTCTTTGTACAAACACATTTTCCAGGGGTAGCCATCTATCTCTCACTTTTCTTTCTTTACCACACACACAAGCTCTATTCAAAAACTTAGCAAGCTGCCCTGTTCACTGCCAACATAGTTAGCTGTTTTTTAATGGGAAGGGTTGACAGGACACATTCGTCACACTCTCAACTCTAGTTATGCAATATTTTTTTGTTTTTTTTATTAATTGATGCTTATGAAGATGTGCAAGATAAAGAAGATGTGCGCATTCGTGACTCTTCAAAATGAACGAATCTTTTTTCGAGTCATTTGGTTCAAAAGATTTGTTCATTTTGATGAACGAGTTCGAACAGGAGAGTCACGAACGCGGATCACGGAACAGAGCAAGGCGAGCATTTGAGCTTATAAAACTTAAACTTTGTTATTTATTTTTTAATGAGCGATCGTTTCGCTAGATAAGACCCTTATTCATCGACTGGAATCGTTTAAAGCCCTTTGAAGCTGCACTGAAAGCTGCACGTTTGGTTCCCAATGAAGTCCATTATATGGAGAAAAATCCTGGAATGTTTTCATCAAAAACCTTCATTTCTTTTCAACTGAAGAAAGAAAGACATGGACATCTTGGATGACATGGGGGTGAGTAAATTATCAGCAAAAGTTCTTTTTTTTTTTTTAAGTGAACTACTCCTTTCAGAGGAGTAGTTCACAACATCGAATTTCACACACTTTTACGTCACCATATGCCCGCGGATTTCCCACCCATGACGCTCGTCTAAACGCAGAATAAAAAGTGAAAACGCAACGCCACTTTTGCGTTTTCTCTTCAGATCGTTTTCGTGTAAACATAGCCTCAGAAGGAGGGGCTTCATAGATACCAGAACTAAACAGAGCGTTACTGACAGACTGGGAAAAGAGGTGCTGCAACAATGAAAAATATGTGAATAATAATGTTGTTGTATTTTTACATTAAAACCATGAAAAACTCTTGTAGTAGACCTAAAGATTTTAGTAGTTACTAAAGACTGGAGTAATGGCTGCTAAAAAGCTGTATATATAATTTATTTCTCTGTCTCATATCTAAAAACACACACATTCTGTACTAGCCTCTACCCTACTAGCTTCTAGCTTCTGTACTAGCGAAATGAATCTGACCTTGTCATTGAGATCACACCCCTATTTAACTCTGTTTCCGTCTCAACCCATTTCAAGTCTCGTATTTAAATTCATCAAACACAGCCAAACTCACATTTGCAATTCTTGCTCCTCTGTCTGTTGTGCAGCAAATATACAGTAGGCAATTTCCCATTTCATTAACATTTGGTCAGCCATTGACCAGCCTTTCCCCATCCTCTAAGTGGATATTATTTTATAGTGAAAATGACATAAATACATGCCTAACTTCAACCTCAGTTGGTAGGTCCCAAATAAAGCAACACTGAACAAAAACATTTGGTGTAGAAGCAATTTCTAATCAAATAGAGCTCATGAAAGGTATTAAAGATATAACGTTGTTTATTTAAAACATTATCTCATTCGTAAGGCCATGAATGCTGAATCAAAGCTCTGTAGCTTTTTTTTTATTCTCGTAGTTCTGTGGTACTCGGCTAATTAAACCATATTCTCCTTTGTGTAATGTGTTCATTCTGCTGTACCGAGCAAAAGCCCAGATGAATATGCGTGCCGTGTTTCATAAGCGAGATATGAGCCCCTCATGTCCCTGTTCTTATCTCCTTCGCAGCCGCTTGAATTTCCACCGACGTAATTATGTGACGTGTCCAAGGCCTTTAATGGTTTCATCTGGTCATGTAATTTCTTTTCCACCTGTACACATTCCTGACAAGACTACAAGAAATGTGAGAGAGATTTTAAAAATGAGCTTTTCCCTCAGCGCTAGCCTTTCTCTTGTCAGATTGTGGTTGGTCAACCCCAGACGTTTAACATCAAAACGCAACTAATAACTAGCAATAATGCCAAAACAACACCAAAAATAAGCAAAAACAATACTCATTACAGAAACGGCATCATTTATTCATGCTGCAATGTATGCTGGTTACTCAAAAACCCCTTTAAGGCCAGATTCACATATAGCGCCTAAAACGCGCAGAAAACGCCGCATTCTCCAAACGCTAGGGCGGTTGCGCTCCGGTTGATTCTTGTCACGTGACTTACTGTACGCTTATGGTGCGTTTGCGGCATTCTGAAAAGTTGAGATGTTTTTATCTCATGCGGCGCGGACACGCTTGGAAAAGACGAGCACGTCGCAACGCGACCGCGTCACTCCCATTATGAGTGCGCATATCGCGCACCTAGATTTGAAATAACGAACTTGAGCGCGCAAAAGACGCGATATGGAGCAGAAGTTGCGAAAGTATTGTCTTCCTTATTGTGCCATATTTCCGTGTGAAATGGCTTCTCGGAAAAGGAAAAATAGTTGGGCGGGACTTGATTTTGTCAATGGGGAATTGATTGGAGGGTTGTGGTTTGCTATTGGTCGATCTTCTGTGAGTGACAGGTTGTCCCGCCATCACGCCAGTAAACACATCATCAGAGAAGATACTTCCAATGTCAATTTTGATTTCATGGTGACTAACTTTTCAGAAAGATTTTGAATTTAAATTTTGGGGAATTCTATTGGTTTTTTTATAGAGCTGAAAGGGATAGTTCAATTACCAGCCCGTTCTCATCCCAAGGCGTCATATACTGACGCTTTTGACAATGCGTATACATCCAATGCACATGGCACCCTTTAGCATCGATGAGACACAGATATATATGGCCAGAAGGCGCCTCCTAGTGGTCTAACCCTAACACTACCCCAGACCTAAACCTACCATAACCGAAGCGTGTTATATTGAGGCGAAAGGGTGCCATGTGCGTTGGATGTATACGAATTGGCAAAAGCGAAAGTATATGACGCCTTGAGATGAGAATGTGTTGGATTTACTCACCCTCAAGCCATCCTAGGTGTACATCAGTCTACTACAATCGTCATTCTCCTACGCTGTTGGCGTAGTGTAAACAGTGCAGCGCTTCTGGTTTCTACGTCCGAACGAACAAGGGACGGCGCTCACTATTGACCGACGCTGGTCGTGTGTGTTGACCCAGGAGCCGAAGTTCTGACGTAGAACCCAGAAGCGCAGCACTGTTTACACTACGTCAACAGCGTAAGAGAATGACGTGGAAGAGATTGTTGAATAAAGTCGCTATTTTAAGGGACTATTTTATTTTTGCGCACAAAAAGTATTCTCATGACTTCATAACATTAAGGTTTAACCACTGTAGTCACATAGACCTTTTTAACGAGGTCTTTACCATCTTTCTGAGCCTTGAAAGCTGCAATGCCGTAGGAGCAGAAAGCCCTCAGATTTCATCATAAATATCTTCATTTGTGTTCCGAAGATGAACGAAGGTCTTACGGGTTTTGAACGACTTTTTTTTCCTGGACTATCCCTTTAATTCATTTTTGGGTGAACTATCCCTTTAAAACACGTTGCTTTTTTACTAATATTACTAAAAATCTAATTTTTGTTGGTTTCATATCTAATAAATGGGAATTCCTACAGAACTCGTAATCATATGTGAGCGCTGAGGTGCAAAAAAAGGCCCTTCAGTCACAAAGGCGCTCGTCTGCCATTAGTACGGCAAGCTTCTCCGCTGAATCTCTCTGTCGAGAGGTGATATACTGACGACAATACTCAGGCAATAACAGGGGAGCGCTTATGGACTCCTGACAGTGTACCAAAGGCCCTCGCCGTCACAGGAGGACTGCTGCTTCTCCTCAAAGAGAGCGACAGACCCTTCCTTCCAAAGTGAGAAGCTTTTATCCTGCATCTTTGAGAGAGAGAGAGAGACTCACACTTGATTCCCAGCGGCCCTCTCTGATTTATATGCTACAATGCGTTAGTGGCGTGCACTCGAACTCTCTTTGAGGCAGTGCTAAAGACCCACCGCTGCCTTTTCAACCCGCTGCCTCTTAATGGAATTTACTGGCTTTAAAAAGCATCACGTATTCCGAATGATAACATGCCATTGAGTGATATCTCTTATAGATTAAAGTCAATCTCTGTGGTACTCTCAGAGAAAAAAAAAGGGGAGAAAAGAGAAACAGAATGTGTGGCGTTAAAGTGAGCGCCAAACGCACATTGGACCCCTGTGAGTGTCACATGCATATAAATGAGCTGACGTTTTATCACATATACATAAATCAGGAAAAGATGAACCGGTGGCATGAGTGTTTATTTAAGAAAGAGAGCGCGAGCTTTGGTAAAATGCTTTATTTATGTTCATATATTATCAAGGTATTTGCTCAAATATGGAAAGATGTAAGGAAATCTTTCAATATGAGATGAGAAGGGTGTGTTTTATTTAGGGGTTTCTGTGAATAAAATAAAATAAAAAAACTCACCGTGATAATGCAAGACGATGCTGAGACACCAAAACAAAAATATAATGTTCACGCTGCTGAGGTCAATGTTTGGCCATGGCTAGATGTCGTGAACTCACACTTTATTGGGCAACAAAAGCTTCTTTCGAAATTGGCAGATGTGTATTCTGACAAAATCTATTTTCTGCAAACAATATATGAATCTGAATGTTTTTTAAGTAGATTGAACCCTGATTCCAGCACGTGGTTAAAAAAAATGACCACTCCAATATCGCAACAGTGAGAAATGGTCTAAATTGCGAAATATAGTCACAATTATGAGAAATAAAGTGAGATTTACAATCCAAATTATGAGGAATAAAGTTGCAATTGCAAGGAATAAAACACCAATTATGAGGAATAGTCACAATTGTGAAATATAAAATATCAGATAAGGTATTGTTCAATTGTGAGATATAAAGTCTCACTAACAAGAGAGTTGAAACTGCAAGTTATACTGTATGAGACACAAAATATTGTGTCTGCAACATAATTACTAATTAAAAGAAATAGAAAATTAAAAGAATAAATAGATAAACTAGTGTAGGGGAAATTTTCTTTTAAAAGTAATGCATTACAATATTGCTTTACTCCCTAAAAAGTAACCATTTGTGTTACTTAGTTAATAAGAAAAAATCAAAATGATAATAAATGATGTTACAACCAGTGTTGGGTAAGTTACTCTAAAAAAAGTAATGAATTACTAGTTACTCATTACCTCTTCAACAGTGTAATTAGATTGCTGTACTAATTACTCTCTCTAAAAAGTATTTAATTACTAATTACTTTCAAAATCCCATATCAATCTCAACCAGCTGAATATTAAGGATAAACATCTGTTTTAATTCTTTCAAATAAATACTAAAATTGCATGAATTATCCTTAAACTGACCAAGGTGGAGAAGGTTACATGATAAAAACATACTTTTTAACATCAGACAATATATTTTGATGTTAAACCCATGATTTTTTGTGTCTGAACTCATGACATTTCACACGTTTTTCATACATATTTTACAATAATTCATACGAATTTGTGCGAGTGCGGTCATACGATTTAGACACCTCATAAAATGCATACGAATCGCTGTGAGATCGGATTGACCTATACACAGTATTTACCTCAATTACATCAGAAGTAACTGCAATTAAATTACAGATAAATGAAGAGTAATCCCTTACTTTACATTTTCAAGGGAAACGTAATTAAATTACAGTAACTAATTACTTAGTGATTAGTTACACCCAACACTGGTTACAACTGTGAGAGCGCCACAATTGTGAAGTCCCAACTATAAGAAATAGTTACGATAGTTAGAAGTGCAATATTAAAAGTCCCATTTGTAATAAACAGTAGCAGCTGTGAAATCACATTTATGAGAATAACGTCACTATCATGATACGTTGTGCAACACTAAACACAGCTGGTGTGCGGGACAATGCACTGTATGACGAGGATGGGGCGATCTGGAACACTTTAGGCAGATTCATATGTAGAGTTAGAAACTTTTTCAACAGTACAGTAAAGACAACAGACCCTGAACTTGGACCACCGATGCAAGCAAAGAAGGAAATCTGAGAGAATGGCATTATTATGTCATTTGGCGCCACAGGATGTGGCTTTGGGGCAGATCCAGGTACAGTTTCTCAGATTTTCTGCCAGAAACCTGGAAGCCTGGTGTCACATACAAGTTTAAGGAGCAAAATGGGTTTGTTCGTTCGTTGGGTTCGTCGCAACAGTGGAACGGCCACCCGTCTGGCTTTTGTTTGCGTATTAATGGGTGTGTTATGGAAGGCCTAGCGTTTCACTCAACATTGGCTGTGATCCACCGTCCAGCCCTCCATTCATTCCTGTGCAGGAAAACTGGAGCAGACCCTGACTATGCAACTTCCAAAAACACTGGGACATCCTGAAAGTTGCTGACGGCGAAAACAGACGTCGACACTAATGTTGAAAAGCCGAGTCAAGATGCTTTGCCAACAAAGTTTAAGGCTCATAGCAACAGCTTGAAAAAGTGTGGTTTGGAAAATTACGCAACACACTGGGCTCGACGATACAGATTTTATTTCTGCATGTCTGGTCAGGTCAGTCATTCAGATTTTTAATTGCCCTGACATTTTTTATATATATTCTTTTTTTTTACTATTTTATATAATATCTATTTGTAATAATAATATTTAATTTATTAAATAATATATACATATATATATATACATTTTCAGAAAAAATATTATGCATATTTTTAGATATGCATGTTTAAATAATATATAAACAATTTATATTTTTAAATTAAGTGTTAAGTTTCTATTAAAAAAAAGAAAGAAAAATAAGAAGTTGGGAATTAAAGTTGTAATAAAAAAAAAATGCTGGAAATTCATAAACACTTTTGATGGAAAATGACACCGCAAATGTTCCTGATTGGTTAATCATGTACAGCACATTGAAGACTTTTGGTTAGCTGTAACATTTAGGGAAATTCTACTCATTTTAACTTAACACAAATGGGAAAATACATAGATTTCTAGATAGAGCTTTTGTCCAGATTGTACACATGATTTTAGTCTTGAAAGCATTTGGAATAATAGGCTAAAACATCAACTTTCCCCAAACTCTCTGACACCGACCGTGGACGTGAAGGTCATCCTTACACACAAATATATAGAGCACCAGACGTACTTCAAAACGGTCTTTTACCCTCGGCAATACACACAGATGCATGAAACTAAAGCATTGTTAAAAAGCATATGCAAACAAAGCCAGAACAATAGAGCCAAATGTATCTTATTCTCATTAAAACACACAAATGTAAACGGCGAGAATGTACACATGAGTTAACTAAGAGTACGAACAGGAAGACATGCCGGCCAGAGGCGCAGAGCCAGACAGACTGAGGTCTCTCTCTCTCTCTCTCTCTCTCTCTCTCTCTCTCTCTCTCTCTCTCTCTCTCTCTGTCATGGTGAGTCAGTTCAGCAGTGGTTCATGTCAGGACATGTTTCCCAGCAGCTGGCTCAACAGGACCTCTTATGCAATAAACAGGGAATCAGACAGAGCCAGAGAGAAAGGTCCTCCACTGCAAAGAAAGAAGGAAAAGAGGAAGATATAGCAAAAAAAAGAGAAGTGGTTATGACTGGAAGAACTGCATTTAGAGCAGGTGTAGCGGCCACATGCTTTTAAAGAGCTCGCACTTCCATCAGGGATAAAAGCCTTGGCCTCGCTGCAATGTGCAGTATGAGACTTTATATCCAGAGGACATGAGACAGTCATTACCACTAAATAACAATGATTTCAATTGGCATTACTCAGATGACTAACACGAGAAATTACTGTGTATTAAAACGGTTACCTGTGGTTGTCATTCACTGCAATTAAATGCAATTCGATTCAAATGCTTGTTTCTGATTGGTCACCTGTGTCATTGGTAAAATGAGATCATTGAGTGCAAAAATAGTATTTGCAAACTTCCATAAAGTTGAATTTTTCCTCAAATAAAACTGAATATTTTGTTGGAAATATTTGTCTTTCATTCATAGTCTTTTTATATATTCACAGTGTACACTGTATATACATAATATAATATAATATAATATAATATAATATAATATAATATAATATAATATAATATAATATAATATAATATAATATAATATAATATAATATAATATACACCATCCCTACATAGGACAAGCTATTTGGAATTAGAAAATATAAATAATATAATATATATTTAATAATTTTTTTCCTCAAATAAAACCCAATATTTAGTGGGAAACGTATTGTTTTCTTTTATTCATAGTCTTTATATACGTATATTCACAGTGTACACTGTATGTATACATAATATAATATAATATAATATAATATAATATAATATAATATAATATAATATAATATAATATAATATAATATAATATAAAATAATATAATATAATGTAATATAATATAATATAATATTTAGATATTTTTCCTCAAATAAAACAGAATATTTAGTGGGAAACATTTTTTTATTTTTTTTATTAGTCATTATATATATTCATAGTGTTCACAGCATACATAATATAATATAGCTAATATAATGTAATATAATATACACTATCCCTACATAGGACAAGCTATTTGGAAATAGGAAATATGAATAATATAATATATATTTAATACATTTTTCCTCAAATAAAACCAAATACTTAGAGGGAAACATATTGGGTTTTTTTTATTCATAGTCTTTATATATATTCACAGTGTACACTGTATAAATAATATAATATAATATAATATAATATAATATAATATAATATAACTTAATATAATATCATATCATATCATATAATATAATGTAATATAATATAATATAATATAATATAATATAATATAATATAATATAATATAATATAATATAACATAACATAATATAATATAATATAATATAATATAATATAATATAATATAATATACAACATAATATAATATACACCATCCCTACATAGGACGAGCTATTTGGAAATAGGAAAGATGAATAATATAATATAAATGTTGTGGTTTTTTAAATCAATAAAATCTGACATTTTCTGGCCATTATTTGAAAGTAAGCAATCTCTTCAGTTCATCACACTGAGCTCAGACTGTGAAATCAAGTTCACAACATGATATATTCTGCTGTGGCGATGCAGGCTCGACATTACTTTAAAAAGCAGTGCAGCGACTTATCCTGCTCAATACAAGGGATCAATTTATGATTTCCTTCCATTTGTAGATAGTAAAAACCCACAGCTATAGTTTAGAAGGAAGGATCGATTATAGCTATCAGTAAAACTTTGATCCGAGCTCCAGGGAACGGTGGCTTCACCTGTGCAGGCCTGACGATCTGCAGCCGGTGCAGCTGAAAAACATCTGGAGCGAGCCGGACCGCCTTAACAAGTAGGCGAACTGTCAGGCAGGATTAATGCGCTACCTTAAACCTGAGTTAATAATAAATGAGATGTTTACTCATTCAGGGGGGAGCGCATAGATAACAGACCTCCAGACCCCTCCTTTAAGTGCCAAAAAGATAAATTCTGGTTAAGTGGGACCTGCCTGCCTGCATTACACCCCCGTCCCCCTACTCCCACCCCCTCATTACCAACAAAACAAGGGCTTTAGCCCACTTACTGAAGGGAAAGGTCAAATTACTAGCTCTTTTTTTGGTTCCCATGCAGCGACTATTTCACCAACCACAGTAGGGTCAGCGCCACAGACGCACACATCAGTTCTTCGTTTTCTCTGGATTCTGTTTTAATGCTTAAATTATACTTATCCATTATCCAATAGTATGTCTAACTAATAGAAATCATGAAACTTGTATCATTTAACAACAATTTATTAATTTTTAGTCTTACTATTCTTGTTTTAATTTTCCTGGATTCCATTTTAATGATTTAACAACATGTTAGTGATTAAAAAGCAAGTCTAATTAATAGAAATCATGAACCTGATACAATTTATCAAAGTTTTTTTAGGAGAAATGTTTATTTACACACTGTAAAAAAAATAATGTTGGTTTAACTTAAAAAAATGATGTAACCTGGTATGCCTTAAAATTTTAAGTTCATTGAAATGGAAAAAATTGAGTTAATATAATGAAGGAGATTGATTTAATCATCAGAAACTCAAAATATTATGTTATCTGAACAACATCAATTATTTAAGTTGATTTGACAAAAAAAAAATGTTTTGATTACAAATCATGAAAATATTTGTTTACAGTGTGTTTATGTTATGAAATGTTTATTTATGCTTATGAAATGATTATTTAATCATCCATTCATCTAATTACATGTTTTTAGTTAGAATTTGTCTGGATTTATGATTTAATAAAAATGTTTTATCCGAAAAATATGGTGATTGAATGAAGGCATGAATATTAACACATCAATTAATCAATGTATTTCATTTTTGCCAAGCAAAGCGCTGCGCAACAGATGTTTACCGTTGTTTTTTTTATATGACTTGAAAATATATTTTATTCATTTTCTTATTATTATTACTAAAAAAGTGGCACTCATTCATGTGTGTAAAACCCTAATTTTGATTAATTGAACCGAAACTTGCCAAATTCCGCGACTTTCCGCGTTATACTGTAAACTCCATTTTTGGGACTATATTCTGTGATTCAGTCCTTGTTTTCCACACCGCAGAAATCCTACGGCCCTGAACACCGCACTCCGTCTGCCCTCCGTCCAGTAAAGCGGTGTCCATACTTGACGTTTGTTCGGAAAGGCGCACCTTTGATATCTGGACAGTACATGAAGAGCAAAGCCAATGCTCCTAATTCCCTGTAAATCCTGGATGATGGCTCCTGGATTTGAGTTGATCAGTCTAAGCTCCCCACAGTGCTTTGCTCTTGAGCGGAGCGGCATGTCCGAGGTTCGGCCCCTCAGCTGCTGCTGATGCAGGCAGAAAATGTGGGAAAGAAAAAGAGCAAAGGACGGCGCGAACGCCCTGCAAGCATAGAAATGTCTTACTCCGGCTCCTTCTTTGCATTCGCCCTCGAAGGGGATTGAACTAATGAGCCCTGCCGTTCTCCACTGGGGCCTTCCCAAGACAGCCCTTCTTCAGCAATTGGTTCCAAAGGGTTTAAAAAAAAAAAAGGCGTCTGCGGCGAAGCTCCTGTCTGCGAGATTAGAGAGGAATAAAATAGATGGAGGGACAGAACGGATGCAGAACGTTGCAGAGTATTTGCAAACACAAGAGGTTCTTGTGCAAAGGATGTGATCATTTATGCACACGCATTCTGATAATAATCACTGTCATTTTACAGATTATATTAAGCAAATAGTTGACTGATATTTTTTTAAGTATTTTAAATTGAAATATTCTGATAGCAATACACAAAACAAACTAATGCGCATGAAAGATAAATAAAAATATTATTATTAATATTATGTAAAAATGTTCAAAAGTCTCTTTATATTACAATAAAATATATATTGTAATGTAAATCATTCAATCACTTGATTATTATGCCTGATACAGATCAAGTGTTTTAACTGATAACTGACATACAGAACTAGTCAATAAAAAAATAAATGTTTAAAAGTATGTTTTTTACTTTTAAAAGTAAAATGTTTTGTTATTATTATTATTAATAATATAGATGTATTATATATTTTATTATTTCATATTATATTATTCCACATTATGAGATATCATTAAATTACTTTATTATTGTGACTGAAACAGATCAAGTGTAAATAAATAAATACATTTTAAATGTTAAAAAAATTATATTTATTTTATTTAGAGAATAAGTTAAATCTAAATAACACAAAACAATTTCAACTAAGTCCGGCGGGACCTCAAAATGTGACGAGGCCTGCGCAGCTCCGAATACCACCCCTTTCGCTAGCAACAGAGATGTTTTCCTGGCAACCATTCACAAATAAACCATTCAGAGACTGAATCACTCAGGAAGAGGGAGAGAAAACACTCAGTGTCAGGCTCTTTATACGTAATCGCAACAGATTAAATGAGTTTTTTTTTTTTGGGAAAGGAAGCCATTAGAGAATGAAAGATTGATGGAAGAAGCCCCATTGTTTCCTGCCGTTGCCGTCCAACCACTAACCCAAACAATCTCCATCTGACATTAGGTTACAAACTCGAAACGCGAACGACTGCCCCCAACGCATCTCCGTCCCCTCCTCGCGAGCGTGTGGTCTGCCGAGAAACGCTTCTTTTATTCATATTTGTTATGTGGAGCTCCTCGGAGGGGGAACAAGGGCCTGTGTACCAGGCAGATCTGCTTATGCTCCGCCACGCTTCCTCTGTTCTCCGAAACAGCCGTGGCACGCCGCAGTGTGTCTGGAGAGTCTGGGGGGACGGAAAAGCGAGACACTTCTCTAATGACTGCCGCGCTTGGCGCAATGAATCACTTTTTTCCTGAAAACATGTCCTCTAGTCCTCCATTTGCCAAACGCTACCAAGTCAACCAGGGACCAAAAGAGCTAATACTCTGAGGTCTACCTGCTGGTATAAATCATTAAAGCACTTCCTCCTCCGAGATAATGGAGCGGTTTGTATAATTCTTATAGCACAAAGGAGCAGGAATTGTTCCCTCCTTGCCACTTTCGTTTGCCTTTTTAGAAGCACATTTAAGCTGGTGGAGATTTAAGATCGAACACAATGGCTAATACTGTATAAATGGACAAACCAAACATACAGTGTGAAAGAGATTTACAGACTTTAATTTAAAACAAAAAAAAAACGCTCTAAATGCAATATTACTTCAGTCTTCCCGGAAATCAAATGAATCAATTTCATCCTTCACGTTGACTCTTGGGCTCATGATAGCAAGGATTTTGGCTTAAACATAATATAGGTAATTTACGTGTCTTGAATTGTGTGTATGAGAATATTATGTTATACATGAATGAAGCAATAGATGACTGATATTTTGATTCTGATTGATATTATTTATGCCTGGATTCACAAACAGGGCTTTGATTAAGCTATGATTAGGCCTAACTTAATTTTTTCAATTTACGGCAAAGGGTTTCCTCACTTTTTTAGGTTAAGTCAACAGATCCCTTTTTACACTGATTGATTGTCTTCAGTATGCTCATCTTCAAGAATTACGGACAACACGGGGCATCTTGGTTTTAAAACTGTAGAGTTGAAAAGTTTGATTATTTCTGTGAATCAAGTCACAGCCATCTTTTGTAATGAAACAGATCAATGTTTTCAAAAGCATGAAATCTCCAGAGTTGCTACAATTACGCATCACAAAGTACAGTTTGTTTATGAACGCAAAGCACTCTTCTAAGCCAGGGAGAGATTTTGTATTGGCTTTAAAGGGGATTTAAGTGTGAAAGTATTCTAGAACAATCTACATGAGGGTGTTTCCCAAAAGCATTGTTAGCCGACTAGTTCTGTCGTTATCCACACAATTTAAAAGGAGTAGTTCACTTTAAAAAAAAAAAAACTTTTGCTGATAATTTACTCACCCCCATTTCATCCAAGATGTCCATGTCTTTCTTTCTTCAGTCGAAAAGAAATGAAGGTTTTTGATGAAAACATTCCACGATTTTCTCCATATAATGGACTTCAATGGGAACCAAGGGACTTCAAAGGACTTTAAACGACACCAGACGATGAATACGGGTCTTATCCATTGAAACGATCGGCCATTTAAAAAATAAATAACAAAGTTTAAGTTTTATAAGCAAAAATGCTCGTCTTGCTCTGTTCTTTGATGAGCATTCGTGAGTTCAAACTCGTTCATCAAAATGAACAAATCTTTTTTCGAGTCATGACTCTAAGAGTCCTAGATAAGACCCTTTTTCATCGTCTGGTGTCATTTAAAGCCTTTTGAAGCTGCACTGAAACTCTCATTTGGACCTTGAACCATTTGGTTCCCAATGAAGTCCATTATATGGAGAAAATCCTGGAATGTTTTCATCAAAAACCTTAATTTCTTTTTGACTGAAGAAAGAAAGACATGGACATCTTGGATGACATCTTGGATTTTAGCAACCATGATTGGCTTCGGGAAACGCATCCCAGTTCGTTTCTGCTATACTTAAATATAAGCAACAGACACTGAGGGACATGATCATGCTCATGGAACGCATGTGGCAGGGAGACATCCCCAATGTGTTTGGTGACCTCAGCATTTCTCCCTCATTAACTTTGTCACAAATCCCCTCCCATCTGATAGATGATCCTGCATTTGTCATGAAAGCAAAACACAACTGATTTGGATTCAGCTACATGTTAATTACATCTAATTTGATTTTAAAAGTCATGAATCATAACACCGCACCCTCGACTGCTCTCGTTCTTTGGGAGACACTGAGACAGGCCTCATTTCATCTCCCAGAGAGGGCTGTCTGTTTTCTTTCTTCAATGCTGTTTGCGTTTTTTTCGTTTGTCTGTGAAAAAGCGCATCAGTGCGCAGAGAAAGCGGTTCTGCGATTGAAACCGGAGCTGTGTCTGGGGCAAGACGTTGTGACTAACCAATTAACTCTCTCGTTTTTTCGCCTGCCTCTGTCGAGGAGGGCCAGAGAGACTTGGTAGCAGTGATATGACTGGTGTCGGAGAGCACATGAAAGCGAGAGGCCTGGGAGAGGCTCGCCGTTACCTTTGAACATTGGAAGAGGATTGGAGGGACAGCCAGTACTCTTCAGGCTATACACAGATCACAGGCTGAGCAGGCGCCCCGGCACCACACTCCGTTTCAAAGGCGCCCTAACAATCTGGCCGGCGAGCCGACGCGTGATCTTTCTCTTGTTCTCGCAAAGGGACTTACAGAGGAGGGCCGTGAATAGGTATTGGTAGGAGATGGCCTTTAACCCTCAGGTGCTCTTCGGTCATTTCTGACCGAAAAATTTTCTGTTTTGAAATTTTAAAAATCACAGCTTCATCGGAATGTTACGAAACTTGGTGACTTTTGGCAAAAAAAATAAACTATAAATATTGTATAAATATTAATAAATTCATTTAAATTGTCTCAAAATACTAAATTAAAAAGAATAAATATTATAGAACAAAAATAAATTGCATTGGTTTTACTGCGATGGAGAAAGTTTCATTTTTAGGTGTCCGGTCACTTTTGACCGGAAGGATAACAAGTGTGACTCCGAAACGAAGAGCACCTGAGGGTTAAAACTGATCTGGAAATGTTTTATTCTTTATGGATAAAAGGAAGAGTTGTGTTAAGGTGCAGTCGCATTTATCTTATCTTACACTTAAGAGTTTCGCATGAGGCCAAAAAAATTCACACAGATTTTGCTCATTGAAGCTATAAAATTCATTGGGCCTTGGTCCTCACATGGGAAATATGAGTTCAAATCCAGCCTGCAACATTTCCAGAATCCATTTCCAAATCTTTTCCAGTCCATACCTACTATAGCATTAATAAAAGACTTAATAAAAGACTATTTTAGAATTCTTAAACACCACAAAGAGTGCACAACTTGGTCCAATTTAAAGCATAAACAGCATATTAAAAAAAACCTCAAAGCTAAACAAACAAGTAATGAGTCACCCCAATACTAGAGCCCCATTGTCCATTAACAATAAAAGTACACAATAATCACAATAAATCCCAATATTGCATAATATTCTGTATTACACAAATTCGTCAGAATTAGTGTTTTGCTTTTACCGTCTGATCGATGACTAATGCTGACGTCTTATAGGTCGGCCATTGAGTTTATTAACATTTAGCATTTCTAATGATGCTATCATAAAGCTTAAACGGTCTCGCTGTGCTCTCATTGCATTTCACACACCCTCTGTTAAGTGTTCAGTAAGATTCGCAAAAGCTGGGAACAAATGTGTGCAGAGGTCAAGGGAGGAGAGTTTAATGTGATATTATCTATACTGCTAATCCCAGATGGAACGCCTTCATATCTGTCCTATTGCACAACAATACACACCTTGACTAGTATTCCTGTTCAAATCTTCTACATTTTTGCTCTATCTTAATTCTCTCACCTTAAATTTTGTAACATAATGGCTGCCATGTATCTTAATGTTTCTATAGCGATCCTCAACAAAAGCTTTTGTTCAACTTCAAGGCCTTCCAGCAAAGCACAACTGCGTTGTTTCATGAACTCATAAGAGCGAGGTTTTTGTGAAACGAAGTTGTTGCAATTTTCCTGGAACAAATCATTTTCTTCCGTCTCCCATTTTTCCTCTGCAAGTGACTCATGAGACAATTATATCTTGCTTTACCTCCGAGAAAACCGGCAAATTTAGCATATTCACGTTAGCATATACCACACAATGATTTCCGATTTTAATTGAAACGGGAGAGAAACGACTTCTGCTCCTCCCTGTGTTACAAAAACCAAGAAGTAAATCTAATCGTCTTGGCACAACCTGATCTTTTTCTAATCATCCGGCAAATTCTGACAGAAAAAGGCTTAAGTGGGCGAAGGTGTGTGAAACAGTTTATTAACACGGACGATTATCGAGTTAAGCAGAATGGAGAGAGAGAAAGAGAAGGGGCGGGGGGGGATTGATGAGCTGGCAATTTGCTTGCTCTGTAGACTCTCATCTCCTCACATCTTTGGGAAAAAAAAAATGTGGAAAGGACTCCCAGGCTCACAATAAAGGAGAATACTCTCATTCACGCCCGCCAATTAAAAAGATAATTATGCAAATGTAGCATTTACTGAGTCAGCGAGTGGGCAGCCAGAGAGGCAGAGGGAGCGGCGGCGGCGGCCAGAGGAGAGGAGTAGGATTGACGCAAGTGTGCAGACATGAAAATCTCTAACACAAATGCACGTGGGTAATTCTCGTTTGCCGCAAACACACCTACCCACCACCTTTGATTACCTTACACACACACAAAAAAAGTCATCAAACGCCACTAGCCTAAACCTGTGCTTGGAAAGCACACAGTGGTGGGCTTTAAATATCAATTAGCATGCAAGCCCCGCCCACTCTGTCATCTATGAATGCAGCGGAAAGAGGCCCTCCGACAGCCACCACCTACTGCCATTGTTGGTTTTGTTAAGAGGAGGATGGATTGGATTTGGAACAAGCAAGCAGCATTTTGTTAGTGTTGTCTCGACTAAATTTAACATCTCCATTAAACAAAGCACTAGATAGCTGGCAGAAGTCCTACATGCCCAGCACATCTTTGATATTTTCCTTAAAGGACAACTGCGGCGCAAAATGAACATTTGGTCTAATAACACATCGGTACCTAGTCGACTGTTCTCTCGGATTGGTTTTCATGGTAATCGAATGTAAAGAGTTTTATCTCTAAAAACTGTTTAGTGTATAATGCTAGTATATAGGGGCATAGATTAATGAAAAACAAAAACAAACAGACCGTTTAATAAGAAGATATTTTATAAAGACAGTCCACTTCGTGTATACAGGCAGGAGCCATCTTTGGAAAACAGTCTCGACAAGGCGAACCACGAACGCCGTTCATACAGTTCAGCTCACTTAGCAAGTCGTTCGTGGTTTGACTTATCGCGACTGTTCTCACTGTCTTTATAAAGTATCTTCTTATTAAACTGCCCGTACACTTACAAAGTTCTCAATGCTTCGGCTGGCATGTAGGGACCCTCATTATGTTACTGTGTTAGTGTGGGGCTACTTTGCCCTATATACTAGCGTTATACGCTAAACAGTTTTTAGAGATAAAACTCTTTACATTCGATTATCATGAAAACAAATCTCAGAGAACGGTTGACTAGGTACCGATGTTTTATTAGACCAAAGGTTCATTTTGCGCCAGAGTTGTCCTTTGTTCTTTTCTACTGTCGCTAGAAAAAAATACTAGCTTGTTGACAAGCTTCCTATAATTGACCACCAGTAGAAGCTCTCTCATTACTACTTAGCAAGAAAGAAAAGAAATCATTTTGATTTAAAAGGCTCACCACTTCACAGATTAAAAGAGTGAAGCTTCAAGTGTCTCAGTGTGGTAATCACTCTGAAATGCTAATGAAACACAGAGAACTGACAGGATTTCAATACAATTCTTTTTTAAAGACAGTAAAACTGCTATCTCCTTACCCCTTTCAAACAAAGCTTGGGAAAAGAAAAGAACAAGGGGTAGAATTTTAAGAAAAAGACATCAAGTAACTGGTATTTATATCCAATTGTGCATAAAACATACTATTAGGGGTGTTAAATTTGCGGAAAAGAACTATACATGGTCTTGAACATCATCAATGGTACCAGGGTCATCCAGACAAGCAAGGGCCATAAGGACACAGGACACAACCCTCTTCCAACAGAATGACCTCTGATCTACATTGAGGGTACCATAACCTGTGTCCTCTCTAGAGCCCACTGCGTGCCTGGCATGGGTCACCGTAACTCCAAGTAATCCTTGGACAAAGGCCACATCAGAACCTTGGGATCGAGTGGGAAAATGAGTTAATGTTGAGGAGGAAAAGGACAAGCATGCTTGGGGGGAGTTAACATTTTAAGGAGGTTTAAGCATGTTGTGTGTTGGGAACTTAACATGGTTGTCCCTTGATTGGACATTTCGATTGGAGACCCATTGCTCAGTAGAGAGAATCAGTACTCAAATCCATCAATCAAAATCAGCCATCTTTAATATGTTAAATGATGCCTGGCACTGTTCTACCTTGACATGGAGGTTGCATGTTGAATATTAGATATGTTAATTACATGGGCCATTAGGAGTTATTAAGTAACACTTGAAGCTGGCATGTGTTTCCACTAAATGATTATTATTATTTTCTGAGAGCGCAGTAGTGGATGGCGTAATGGAGGATGGTTGTGCACCTTCACCCCGCACCTTAAACAATCTCATTGACTCAAATTAGTGGCTTCTACCTGCTGCAGTTAGTGAAAGGGATGACTCATGCAGGGAAAGCAAGAAAATATCCAAGAGCGATTCCTTTTCTGTCTTAAACACACATATCCACTGAGGTACATGATTATTTTGCTTCTTCCGAAGTGCCATTGCCACTCTAATAAAAAGACAGCTGCACGTCTGGCTCCACAATAAAAATTGAGATCAGCCATTCCTTCTCTATCTCACGCTGAGGGAAGGCTTACAGAAGTCAGCACTACTGCACTTGTTTGATGTTCGGTTGTACAGGGGTTCATATAGGGCGCTTAGATCAGCTTCCTGTCTGCTGAGGTGGAATCTTCTAGTTGGCAAACAAGTGAGGGATTTTGACATGCAGCATAGCTATTCAGAAAGCACATGTGATCAAATCTTGTGGCACAGAGTTCGTATCCTTTGGACATCATTTGAAACTCATGTTAGGGCATTTACACTGAATCACTTCAAGTCAAAAAGTCACTATAGCTATTATTTCCCAACTTCGCTCAAGTTGAGCGCAAATATCACAGTTGATGTGTACTTCCAGTCTTACAGGCTTCCAATGGTTGTCGCATTTTTGTCGCACTTTTGAATTTTTAGGTAAAGAAAGGTTCTCACGAATACCCCCTTTGCATCTTCTAAGTGTGGACATTTGATGCGTCGCTGTCAGTGCTAAAGACTCCATTTGTGCGTACCACCCCAAACCATCTCAGATCCCAGAATCTCTTCCCCTCGGGACACTTATCTGGGAATACAGCCGAGGTACCTCTACAAATGAGTTTATTACTCTGTCTTCACGTCTGCTATCCTCGTCTGTTCCACCACAGCATGGTTACATCTCAACACGTCTTCTTTAAAGCTTTAACAGGGGCTCTAGGCTATCAGAGGCTCCAATTACACCAGCTTTTGCAGTCCTTAATTGAAGCCCTTTGGTGTGAATTTGTTCTATTACCCGAGTCTGATAGGGAAATGAAGACAACATGGTTAAGGAGCCCTGCACCGCTGTACAGAGGGATTTCTGGCATTAATAGTGTCTGAGGGTGCGCCCAAACTCTCACTCTGAAAATGGCCCCTCCTGGAGTGATAATCCGTATTTTCGTTGCAGTGGATGATTATAAAAGCCAACAGTATTGCTCTGAGTCAGGCACCAGCTCTGCCTGATGAGAGAGAAAGAGAGAATTACAGAGAAAATAAAGCAACTGTAAAGGAGTGGATAAACTATTCCCTTTAAAAAGACTGGCACCGTCTATATCCTACCCAGAGCCCGATCTGACGTTTCTCTAAATGTTTTACGAGCACAATAACCACGCTTCGAATATGCCGTCACTGCATGAGTGAAAATTGAAACCAGTTAAAATCTACACAAATAAACAATGCAAGATGGAATCCAGGCGCAAGGCAACGACATCATGTAATTTTCCACAGTAGACTGGAATGAAGTTAGTAATTTGGCCGTAATTACGTGCTGCTTAATAATTGAGTGATTACAGTTTAGATTGCATGCTCTAAAACGGAAGTAATTCCTCTAATTTCAGATGGATCGGAACAGCCTGAACTTTGATCTCATGTTCCACAGCTTCAGAGTGGGTCAGATCGCACGTTTCTACCCGAACACCTAAAAAAAAGCCACCAGACCCTCATTAAGAGAACCAGCTTTAGCGAACATGAATTATGCAAGGCTCAGAACACTGGCCAGCATCTCAACATCCACCCCTCGTGTCTGATCTCGTCAAGTTTACAGCACATTTTGCATTCATTTGGTGGTATTTAACTAAGCAAGTTTTTTTTTTTTTTCATTTTTAGACTTTTTTTCCCCAGAATGCACTTGAAGGGGGAACATGTAGCCACAGCGGCTTGATGGGAATAAATATGGGAAACGTTTGAAAGAGAACCAATAAATCTAATGCAGCCCCAATTTCTCTGAGTGGTTTACTGGTTAATAATTTGTTGAGTTTTATATATATTTTTATGCACTCAAACATATGCTCACGCTTTACATATGGAAGGGGGAATCTCCTCAACAACCACCAATGTGCAGCATCTATATGGAGATGATTAGGAGGCCGTGAAGATGGACAGAGCTCAATGGGCAAATTTGGCCAGGGTTACACCCCTACTCTTTTTTCGAAAGACACCCTGGGATTTTTAATGATCGCAGAGAGTCAGGACCTCGATTTAACGTCTCATCTGGACGACGGTGCTTGTTACAGTACAGTGCCCGCGTCAATACCCTGCTTGCCTCACTAACACCTCTTCCAACAGCAATCCCAAAAGGTCTCCCATCCAGGTACTGACCAGGCTCAGGGTCTTGGCAACATGGCATCATGATTTTGCGTAAACATACACGCCACTTTCAAGTCAAGTGGCATGTTATCTATACGCATTTTGAGCTATCTGCGTGTATGAGTGTATGTCAATGCCGTTAAATGTCTGAGTGATTCCGCGTGTCTGTACACGCCGTTAAATGTCCGAGCGAAACGAAGCAAAATGTAGATCTACATCTGGGGAGCGATATTTTTTTTCCTAGGATGGTCGGGGAAGACTCAAAAATGGTATTAACCCCAGTGACGGGTAGGTTTAGGGATGGGGTTGGCGTAGGAAATATATTTATATGTACAATAATGTAACGTTAAGTCAACAGCGTTCACAAACACACTGAAAAGCGATTATGCGTGTTGATGGCACGCCAAAAATGGAAATACAAATTGTTGTGTCATATAAACGCCATTTCATGAGATCAGTCTGGTCTTGGGCTACAAGGTGATAGCTACTAGTTAATGAGAGACTAACCCTAGTTTTTGGCATCATAAACATTTTACTAAAACTATTCCAAAGCTTGCTAGCGGGTGTCTAGAGATTTCCTCTTCGCTCATTTCACTGATTTCGAATGCCCCCAAAACACATAAACAACCCACAATTACACCTTGTGTCTTCATTAAATGTGACACCAAAACCAAACACTCCCCTTTGACAATGGAAGCAGCCATTAGTGACACAAACTTTTTTTAGATGCTAGATTTTTTATGTTGTGCAACAAATGGTATCCCAGTTGACCCATTTGTACCATCTCAAGTTAGATAGTGCCCAGCCCTGAAATGCACGTAAACACAAGTTGGGAAGCTGCAATTTAATCCGACAAAGGAAATGTACGTAAAGAATGCAGGTAGCTGTGCAGTGTACTGATAAAGCAGAGCCATTCTGTGTCCAATCTATTCTCTGAAGAGCACCGCCAGAGCTTGTCAGCTCTCGTCCGCCAGTCTCCAGACAAGAGCTTTCCTGTGTCGTGGAGTGACCCATCTGACTCCACTAGTACTGACAGCCATTGATCATCACCTCTCTGTCTCCATCACTCAAGGAAAGCTTTGGCCTCAGCTTGTAAAAGCACTCAGCTAGTGGTCATCATCGCTGACATCGCCAGCTTCTGTATGCCATCACAGAGTAAAGTCTAGTAAACAAACACTCCACTGCAGCACTTTTGAGCCATTTAAATAGGTGATAGCTGTAAACACAGGCTACAGTGGGTTGCTATCTCGTAAAAATGATGTCATGATGGGATGAGCATTCACGTCTCAACGAAATTACTATAACCATTATTGTTAACAAAAACGACAGATAACATTAGCCACGTTTCCATCGCAGGTACTAGGAACTTTGGGGTGGTACTCGGTGTGTTTACACCGCAGGAACCAGGGTCGAAATAAAAATTTTCCCCCCAGAAAGTCCCTGCTGGCAAGGTAGTACTTTTTCAGAGTTTGGGAACTTTCGGGGTGGGACTTGTGCGCTGAACATGCTGATTGGTTTTTACCACTTGTTCTTTCTGCCCAATGGCGGACGTTCGTCCCATCTATCTCATGGTCAATGTCCGCTGATAACAAACGTCTACTTTTATATCCAGCATTACGATCTTTCTGAATGCGCTTTGGGTGCTCGTCTCTTTTCGGCCGTTTTGTTAATTACCTCGTTAGTAAACCAATCGCACACAAAAGCAGCACAGCTTGAATCTCCTCCATACAAAACTCAAAACACACTCAAAACTCAAACAAATGCGCAGACTGGGAGGAGCAGTCGCAGTAAGAAAGCGGTCTGGGGCAAAAAAAAAGTTCCTGGGACAAATAGTTCCAGGTAATTGCGGTGGAAACGCGGCTATTGGCTATAATTTTCACATGAGGGCAAAATGGTTGCCAATTCAGCCTTATTAATAACAAATCTGATAAAGACATGATTTTTTTTTACTACTTGGAAACTCGTAATTTCGACTTTAATTATGGATTACCAACAAGATTTTACAACCCCAAATTCTTTTGTTCGCATTTGACCACTGTGCTTACCATTAGGTCAAAAATGATTTTGTGCAATACAGCTTGATTTATAAACATTTAAATAATTTTCAAAGTATATTTTCAAACATTTTTACATTTGCTCAGATATTAAAGTAGATGAATTATGTCAAATTTTTCATAAGAAACTAAAGATTAAATGATGTCGTTGGAGGCAGCCCCTCCTTGATCAATTTGAAAAGATCTGGAAGGAAAAAGCAAGGTTAAAACATACATTTATGTCAAAGTGAGCCCTATTGAAGGGCAGACTAGCCTACTTGCTGTATGGGCAATCGTCCCCTTAAGTCATTTCACTTTAATTTCCACATCTGATAGCACAAAGAATGGTCCCTGTAATAGGGATAAGCTCAGCATTGGCCGGAGCTAAAAATAATAAGGCTCTTGATGTTAAGAGACCAAGTTTTGTTCTCCCAAGTCATTAGCTGAGATCCCCATTACTGCCTCCATATTCCCTAAAACACAGTAGTGGAGCCTGAGCAATGGTGCGCTGTGCGTTCCTCCCTTCAAAGTCACTCTCAAGAGTTAGGAGCTCCAACCAAACGTCTTTTTGTCTGGGAGCAATTATACAAGGACCTAATATATCAGTTCAACAGCTGAGATACTGTATATGAATAGCTCTTTCTTTTATTGTTAATGAATGTATTACTAATATTTAGGACTGAGGATTTAACATAATAGCTCAGATAATCACATATTTTTGTTAATAACACAAAATCTAGAACACTAAAATACCAAATTTTCATACTGTAAATTTATTGTAATATTTTATTGGTAATTTATATGACAAAACATTAAAAAAAGGGCGTTTATCAGATTTTAATAATGATACTTTGAGGAAACGGCGAACAACAAATATATGGAATATTTAGAAAAATATTAAATAATATATCAGTGCATCTAACCCAGCAATATTTCAATATTATTAATTAGCTTTTATGTATTTATTTGATTTTTAAAATATTTGAATTCAGCTTTAATTTAATGTATTTCCGTTTCAGTCATATTAGAAATTTAGCTTTTTATTCAATTGTTTACATCAATTAAGAATGATTTTGATTGTACATAACATTCTAACTTTACAGAATTTTTGCAATTTTTTGTGAAATGCACATCTACCCACCCTACAACAATGAAAAAAAAATGTGTGCAAATGTCTTTTTTTGTCCATAAAAGTCCATAAAAGAAGTGTCCTGAGATAAACTCTTGTGACATTTAGGAGTCATAAATCAACATGCACTCTTAAGATATCACCTGCAGACTGTGTTTTATTAGCACAGGACAAACTGAACCAGACCAAACAACAACGCGGTGAAGTCTACGTCGGAAGGTTAAAAGTTGGAGGGTCTTAAAGTTTATTTACTAATGTCTTCATGCCACCTGCTTATTATTCGAAAACTCAGCCGTTCTCTATTGACGGCAGTAAAAGCTAAAAAGTTATCCGCTGTAAACGTGATGTATGTGACAGCGGCATTTCATCATTTATTGTAGCAGCGCCCAGAAACCCAGCCTGGCCCAGCGGAGCCCAGAGGAGTTCCTTTATCTCCATGATAAACTCATCTGGCATGATTTATTAACGAGAGAATCGCGCCGCTCAGCCCATGCATGAAGAAAAAAGCCTCTGGTACAATGGGATACTTTAGAGGAAGGACAGACAATGTCTGGAAAAAACTTTTTTAAACTGCGGCGGAGTGGGTTTGAATGCCACAGTGAAAAATGACGCTTGCAACAGATGTTAAAGACTTATGTCCATAGATCGATGCCTACTGTACGTTGGAAGAAATGGAATTCACATAGACAGAGGCTAAAAGAGATATACAAAGACTCAAGACCGCGTCCATACGGGATGTCTTTCGTTATATTCGCCAGATCAGACTGCGTTCATGTAAATCTCTGTCTTTGATACGTTTCATGTTCAACTCACAATCCCCTGAGATGGTGGTCCTGCACAAAGTGACCTTGTAGAGGGCTGTTCTGAGAGCAGTGAAGCAGCTGTCTTCTCACATCAGCTCTGAGCGGCTTTCTCGTGCTCCTCAGAGTCCGACTCTGGCACCTGACTGCACAAAACAAGTCCTGCATCATTTCATTCTTTGAACTTCCATCTGCTACCAACTCAACCAAGGGGCCGTTTCCTATTTTAACTTTCCATGTGTGATCTCCGTGTCTGAATATGTTCAAATACCCTACAAAAATATGCTACCGTTCATGTCAAAGCCATAGCCCAATATTTAACAGTTAACTTCAACACATGTCCAAACAAGATGTCTTAAAATCATTGATTTCTAGACTTTGAAAAGTCACCGAAATTTCTATAACAAACATTTGTACACTGTAAAAAAAACTATATTTTCAAGATTTGTTATCACAACATATTTTCTTTTGTCAAATCAACTTTATAATAATTTATTTAGTTGAGATAAGTTTCTGATGATTAAATTAATCTCCTTCATTGTATTAACTCACTTTTTCCAGTTCAATCAACTTAAAATTTTAAAGCAACCCAGGTTACTTACTTTTTTAAGTTAAACCAACAATATTTTTTTACAGTGTAGTAATCACAACATTTTTTCTTTTGTCAAATCAACTTAAATAATTTATATAGTTCAGATAACATATAATTTTGAGTTTCTGATGATTAAATCATTCTCCTTCATTGTATTAACTCACTTTTTCCAGTTCAATGAACTTAAAATTTTAAGGCAACCCAGATTACTTACTTTTTTAAGTTAAACCAACAATATTTTTTACAGTGTGGGTTTTTTTTAAGTTATGCCAAGCTCTAGGGTATAAAGAGAGAAATTGCTATATGTATTAAATAACTGCATTTTAGTAAAAATTAAATACATACATAGCTCATAAAGAGTGCAAACTCTTAAGAACATTAAAATTACGATCAAAAAATACAACAGACCAAACATGTACAACTGAAATAAGTTATTTTCAGGTTTTTCATGTAGGTAAAAATTGTATTTTTAGGTACATAAATAGTAATCAAATATAAAATATCACTGTATAGTCTGCATAAATATAGATGAACCCTTATTAAAGTTATTCAAGAGCAGTGAGCGATTTTTTTCTGATTAACATATAAACAGAGAACAGAAGGGATATTAGGCTGCTGTCACTTTAAGAGTGGATCCAATATACTGTAACAAATGCATTTTATTTCTCACATATTTACGTTCACTTAATAACCAGCTATGTTTACGACGATGCTTGGATTTT